>NW_024065925.1:233851-657528 GCF_011947395.1 Colletotrichum karsti
TTTTACATAAAACACACAAATCCAAATTTAAATTTTTTTCCCCCCCCCCCCCCCCCCCCCCCCCCTCATCGTACTAACCAGCTTCGAGATGCTCTATTGAATCTCATTCTCCTCAACGACGTCTCGATCCAGGAGACTTTGGAGCGTTCCGTCTCGTCGACGACCATGCAAAGCGCACCCGCCCTCATGGCCCGGCTGAGTTCGTCCCGCCTGACGGTCCCGGCGTGGGAGAGCAGCCAGCGGGCGGCGCGCAGCGACCCGGTGCTGGGGAGGAAGAGGGCCGTGATGACGGTGAAGCATGTCTCCAGGACGGACTCGCCGGGCCGGCTGGGAAGGGTGAGGGCGTGGACGAAGTAATTCGTTGCGTAGAAGATGATGTAGTCGGACCAGATCGGAGGAGTGCAGAGCAGGCGAGGGTCGCCGTGGTTGACCGTTCCTGGAGGGACGGTGATGGTAAGGTTCATTTTGAACTGGAGTTGCGAGTTGAACAGCGGGTTTCATGTCTTTCGCTGATGACGAGATGTCGACTTCTTATTTCATGGGAGACAATAGAATGTTCTTGGGAACGACAATAGAAGCAGCAGACTACAGAGAATGGCACTGGACCTCGGCCAGGCTGCTGCGTCTTTGGTGGTGGCAGTGAGGGTTGAGGAACTCCTAGTCGCACTTTCAATCCAGAAAATATCATGAAAGTGTAGGAACTAGTAAGTTTCCAAACTCAATATTCGGTGTCATTCAGAAGAATCAAGACAACACCATGCTTGGCCATGTCATCGTCACCCGTAGGTGCATGAGAAGGGGGGAAAAGGGAAGAAGACATTCACGACGCATCGCCACCGTTTTCATCAATGTGGAACTGAGAGGCCTACGTCTGAGCACAGGAGAAAAAGGGACCGACAGAAAAAGATCCGACGAGATCTCATTCTTGAGATGCGTTGAAACAGACCTCAGCTCTGGGCTGACTGGACCTTGAGCCGCTATTCGTCAAGACTTCAGCAGAGACGGAACAAGCTCCAGCGCATGACAGACGCTAAAATACAGACTCGCCTCGCTTGGCTCCGAAGCAGGCCAGAACCTTGATGGTTTCCTTATCTTATCGGCGCCGGATTTCCCAGTGGTTAGTCATCAACCCCACCACTAGCGCATGCACTTTAAGCACGACGCGTCGAGACGCGTCTTTGATTGTGCCTACATTCAGATGGCATCCCGCCTACACCAACCATCCAAACCCACAGGCAAAGACACAAACAGCAATGGCACCCGCTGCAGTTGAAACCGCCAACATGTCCGCTCCCGAGAACCCGACGAAGCAGAACGGCGGTGCTCCCGCTAAGCGTCACGAGGAGTACCAGTACCTTGACCTCGTCCGCGAGATCCTCGAGACAGGCGAGCACCGACCGGACAGGTAGGCCATTGCACGCTCATCGACAATGTGTACGTCGCTAACGGAATCTCAGAACCGGCACCGGCACATACTCCATCTTCGCCCCGACGCCTCTCAAGTTCTCCCTCAACAAGGACGGCGAGCCTCTCCTACCCCTCCTCACCACAAAACGCGTCTTCCTCCGCGCCGTCATCGCCGAGCTCCTCTGGTTCGTCGAGGGCAACACATCCTCTCTGGCTCTCAGCGAGGCCGGCGTCAAGATCTGGGACGGTAACGGCTCGCGCGAGTTCCTCGACAGCGTCGGCCTCTCCCACCGCGAGGTCGGCGACCTCGGCCCCGTCTACGGCTTCCAATGGCGGCACTTCGGCGCCGAGTACGTCGACTCCAAGACGGACTACACCGGCCAGGGCGTCGACCAACTCGCCGAGGTCATCCACAAGCTCAAGACGAACCCCTACGACCGCCGCATCCTGCTGAGCGCATGGAACCCTGCCGACCTGAAGAAGATGGCCCTCCCGCCGTGCCACATGTTCGCGCAGTTCTACGTCTCGTACCCGCGGTCGAAGAACTCGACCGGGAACGAGGAGAAGCCCAAGGGGCACCTGCACTGCCAGCTGTACCAGCGCTCCTGCGACATGGGTCTCGGCGTGCCGTTCAACATTGCGAGCTACGCTTTGCTGACGCACATGATCGCGCGCGCCTGCGACCTGGTTCCCGGAAGCCTGACGCACGTCATGGGCGACGCGCACGTTTACGCGGACCACGTGGACGCGCTCAAGGTACAGCTGGAGCGCGAGCCGAGACATTTCCCCATGTTGGAGATGAAGGACAGGGAGGCCGGGTGCAGCATTGACGGGTGGAAGGTGGAGGACTTTGTGGTCAAGGGCTACGACCCGCATAAGACGATTGCCATGAAGATGTCTGTGTGAGGAGAAGAAAGGTCTATGCGTTGCCAGGGACGGTTTTGGTCTGATTGTTTTTGGGTCGGCATTTGGGTGTTGGGAGTTGCATTAATGGTTGCGACACTACGAGCCGCGATGGCATGAATATGTGGGAGAAGAGCATGGGAATCATGACGATTGGCGTCTTTTGAATAGACCGTTAAAAGATGTCGACAATGGGAGAAGAATATAGATATGAATCTTGGCGGGCCTTCAGACAAGAGTGCTGAATGGGGTCAAGCAAAGCAATAAGCACTTGTCCAGGTAGTAAGTATTGAATAAGGTCGTCCTGGCTCGATTGCTGCAAGTGTTAGCATGGATATGGATGGCACCTATCCTTCATATCTAACTAAGTGCGTAGTGCTTTTTTACGTGTGCATCGAAACCGGCATTTGAAACAACAGTACAGTTATGCACCGGGTAATGCAACACACACAGAAAGAGACTCTCTCTCATGGATGCTTCTCTGGTGTGAGGAGGGGGAAGGGAGCTTGGGCCAACCACCCCCCCTCTGGCGAATTTTCCAGCTCCCCATTGGATGCATAACGACAGTACATGCAACCTTGGCCAGCCCCGAAAATAAAAAAGAAAAAAGAAATAAAAACTGCACCGTGCCTGGGGGCCGTGCTGGCCTGAAAATCCCCACGGCCTCGCTTCCCTCCTGGTGCTAAGTCCCCTCGGTCCCCCATCCCGCCCACCGATTTTTCACTTTTCGACTGGACGCTTTTCCTCACTCCCTCCCCTTAACCGTCACAACCTCCACACCAACCAAAACCTCACTACGGATACAACGATTTCTTCAATTGAATCAAAACGAAGGCGAGCCATCACCTACAACTACGGATATATTCCCATTATCCCACTTCAACAGGCCTCCCCCGCCGCTGAGCCAGCGCGCCCTCGCGCCTGGCCTGCCGATTTCCTTCACCCTCGACGAGAAACGCACCCCTTGCCGGAAAAACAAACCTCATCGTCGCCGACCGCAGCGCCCGAGTGTTGCGCGCCTCGAGACCAACACCAACACCACCGCCCACGCCCCCTTCGTCTGAAATATGTCAGCCGCCGCCGTCGCCATGGCCGACCACGACCCTCACCCGCATCCTCATCCTCACGCTCACGCCCACTCGCACTCGCACTCTCACTCTCACCCTCATAACCCCCACGACGCGCCACACGACACCGCTCACGACCTCCACCCCTCCGACCCGGATGCCAGCACCCTCAACGGCCCCGGCGCTCCTCCGGACGGCGTAGACTCCCCGATGTCGACACCGAAGGAGCGTCACTCCCTTACCCTCGACCAGCGTCGCGCGCTCCGCCGCTGGGCCAACGCGCAGACCCTTCGTCCCAGTCACAAGGCCTGCATAGACTGGTTCTACAACCAATACGGACAGCACATCTCCCAATCGACCGTATCCCACTCTCTCAGCCCCAAATACTCCCGGTTGGACGGAGACAACCCCCAACTGAGCGGCTCGCGACTGCGCTTCGGCAACTGGCCTGATGTCGAGAAGCTCGTGCTGCGGTGGTACCAGCAGGTCCAAGCCACGGGCCGCCACCCGACGAACGAGGAGCTCGGCGAGAAAGCAAAGGCCATCTTCACGGCTCTGCCGCGGTACAAGGACGAGACGCCGCCGGAATTCTCCCCGGGCTGGATTCACAGGTTCAAGAAGCGCTACGGTCTGCTGATCAGGCGCCAGCGTCGACACGGCGAAGGCGGACTCAACGCGGCCGACGACATCGGCTACCTCGCCGACTGCGTCCCGCGACTGATGGCCCTCTCCGCCGAGACCAGCCCCGCCGCCATCCGCGAATCCGTCATGCGCGCGCTGGGCGTCGAGGCGAGCCTGCAGACCTGCGCTCTCGTGCGCGACGAGGTGCTGCGCCGGTTGAGCGCGGGCCCCGGCTCGGCGGGCGCCATGTCCCCGACCTCCGCCGCGGCGGTCACGGCCCCGGACCCGCACAGCGCCGACGCGAGCATGGTCGCGCCCCCCGGCAGCGACACCCCGATGTACGGCGAAGAAGACCCGGACATTGTCCTGCAGAACGCGCTGAGGCAGCTGCAGCAGGAGGAGGCGGAGGCGGAGGCGACAGCCGCGGCCGCGAGGGAGGAGCGGGAGCAGCGGGAGCGCGTGCAGGGAACGGCCGCGGCCGCGCTCGCGACGCCCGCCATCCAGCGAGCCGTCTCGTCGGCGTCGAGGTTCGCCCCGTCCACGCCCGAGCTCAACCTGACGCCCATTAAGAACGACGATCCGGTCTCGGCCAACGAGCGGCCCCTGCGGTGTCCGTTCTGCGTGAACCAGAGGATGCTCCGTACCATTAAGGAGGCGGTGGAGCACATGTCTACCCACGTCGTTGTGTAATAACAGGTTTGTGGCTTTGCGCGGGCAGAGAAGCCATGACACGCCTCGAGTACCAGTGCGGAGGAAAGGAGAGAGTGGGAGGGGGGAGGGAAGGAAAAAAAAAACCTGAAATGAAATACCCAGCTTTTAGTATCAGGTCGGAGGATTGGAGCCAGGCCAGGCCATGCTCTGCGAAGTACGGGAGTTTTTCCACGCCCGAGGAGCAAGCAAGCATTTCTATTTCATGCGATGGATGTGGTTTTATTGGGAGTCTTGAGGAAGCTATGAGGACGAAGAGAACGGTGATATGGCGTCTCTGCGACTGCGAGGGGAATTGTACGCTGCTTTACATGCGGCCTTCCTTTTTAATGATATCAAGTGTTATTCCAAGCTCTGGTTTTCGGCGCACGATGATTTTTAATAGAATCAGTGTGACCATGTGCAACGAGAGCATCAGCCCTATCAAACTCAACTCAGAATCATTCGATTTCACTTTTGGAATGGGTCATGGTGTGGTGTGAACAGGCTTTATCTTCTCTCGTTCAAGTACTGGTATTGCGCCTTCCCGCGCCAACTTCTGCGTCATCCACCAAGTCGTTCCATTCGTCATCGCAAGGACCTTTTGGCCTTGTCCTCCTTCCGTGCGTACTGCACGACCAATCAGAGAAAAGGACCCTGGCAGAAGCCTAGGTAAAGAAAAGAAAAGACACAATTGGCAGCTCAAGCCTGCCATTTGACCAAAAACGCCCGCCAATGTCCCCTTTCCCGTGCCCTCGTGATGGAAACATTTCCGTCTTTCGTCTTATGGAAAACTCTTGGACATATGGACCCCTGGGGGCCGTATCGATAATTCTTTTTTCCCCGTCATCAACATCAACGTCCGTCAAGGCAAGATCGTAAGTGGGGGCCTGCCGAGGCCAAAGAATCGTAAAAAGGAGCGTAGCCGCTTGTGCTTCAAGGAGAGTCGATCCACTGGCATCATGGTCGTATATCGAGTCCAGCTACTAGAAGAAAACAATATAGAAGTGAAAATCGGCCGGTCCTGTGTAAAAAGACAGGACCTGGCAATGCGTCGCGTACGCTGGGAATCATGAAACAAGAATGCAATGGAGGTTTGGAAGTGGGGTATGCTTTTCTTCGAAAGTAGTGGCAGGAACCGTCCAGAATCACAAGTCGGGATGAGTCCTCTGGCTTGTGACTTAGACCTGTTCCACGTAAAGTAGGAGCTTCCCATTCCGGTCTATGGCGACGTCGAGATCGTTGTCGCTCATCAAGTTGGGCTTCTCGCCTGACGGCTCATCCTTGTAAAAGAGTTGGATCTCTTCGCCAGCGGCGACCTTGAGTCTGTCCCTGATCTTGTCGTACAGCTGTTGGAATGAGATGTCTGTCGGTACACGAATGGCAATGAGGTCGCCGTTGAAGTAAAGCTTAATCTTCATAGCTTGAGCCTGACCGATGCCGGGAGAGACGGACGGCTGGGACTGTGATAATGACGACGGCTGCCGAGTCATGCCGGGCTGCCCCATTGATCTTTGCTGCGGTGCGGCGGAAAGACCCGCGTAGCCGCCATTGCCATTCAGGTTATTCCTCGAAGATTGCCGCGAGGCGCCGTCGGCCGGTGAATCAGTGGAGGAGGGTTGCGACCCGCCAGAGAGTCTGTACTCGTCTTCGTTCGGTGCGTTGGGGTCAATCTCGTAGTCGCCCTCTCTAGGAGCGAAAAACTGCCTGACAAGGGGACACCTCGCGATGTAGGCTGGCTGTGCGAGGAGATTCTTGACGTAGGCATCCAGGTTGTGCAGGCGACCTTCGGTGATGGCATCCGTGACGTAGTTGACGGGGCCCGGCATATAGGGCAATGTCCGCTTTTGCGTACCCGTGTTGCCTGCCTCCGCAGGGAATTCGGTGAGGAGAGCAATCTGGAAATCATAGAAGTCCTCGTAGTATCTGGACAGCTCCCAGTGACGGCCATCTTCCAGTACGGCCTCGATGACAAACCAATACTTGTCCTCGGCGAAGCAGTATCTGGGGATGCGAGCGGAAATGGGTGCGTAGAGTTGATCGGCAGACTTGGTGTAAGGAGTAGTGGGCTGCGAAGCTTGTTGTGAGCTCCGCGACGGTTGGTAGTTGGCCTGTTGTTGTGGTTGTTGCTGCTGTTGTTGCGGCTGTTTCTCACGTTAGCTTGTGCGCATTCCATGGACCGACATGTCCAAATACTTACGTAGCTGTTGCCATTTTGCGACTGCGAGCCCCGACGTTGACCTTGCTGTATGCTCATGCGCTCCATGCCTTGCTCCAGAGACCCTTGCTGCGGCGAACCCCCCACATCAAACTTGCCCAGAGTAATGCTGCTGTTCTTGTAGTCGGCTGCCATTTTCTTCCACTCTTCGACCTTTGGGATGCCTGCCTTCTTGATAGCGTCTGAAGCGTTGCCGACGGCACTGTCCGTAGCCATGTCGCGAATCTCAACAAATGACACGGGGATCAGGCCGGGTCCGCCGAGTCTGCCGATGGGCTTGGCGACAAACCACTCAGGGTTGGACTGCGCGATGACGATGATGGCCTCACCAGCCTTGGCCTCAAGTTCGTCGGCGCGCTCTGCCACAAAGTCGTACATGACAATACCGTAGACCATAGCACCGGATCCCTTGCCTGCAGACCTGGATAAGCGCAGCATTGCCGGAGGAGACTGCATAGCTTGCATGCCCCCAGCAGAAGGTGGCGCGGCTTCCGCGTAACCGGAGTCGTGGTCGGGGTTCTTGGAAATAGTTGGGGACATGGTCGGCGGCCGGGGCATGCCGCCGCCATCGGACTGGCCGCTATCTCTCTCTGTGCGGCCCAAAGCCTGGAAGAAGGCGACTGGCACAAGGCCACGAGCGTCAGGCAAGGCGGGATTGCATGCTTCGTACCAATCGGGGTCGTTCTCTCTGCCGATGACGTGGAAAAAATCGCCTCGAGAGAAGCTCAGTTCTTGATTGGACTGGGCTTCATAGTCGTAAAGAGCTCGGATGACCTGGAGTGGAGTTCGCGGTCAGCATTATGTGCGGCGCAACGCAATCGTCATGCGCTTGCGCGCGGGCGGGCATACGGCGCTGTCGGAAATGGCGAGATGTGTAGAGCAACGACATACCTTTTTCGGGGGCACGATGGCGACAGCGGACTTGGGGGCAATGTTGAGTTTGGCGTTGTCCTTCTCGCCCTTGATGGACCGGCGGAGGGCCTGGAACAGGTGAGGCATGGTCAGTAGGTGGTCGGAAAACCGATTTCTCGCGATGGATTCTCGCGACGACATGATGAGAGTCGGCGTGCGCATGCGGGGTCGGGAGTGCTAAGAAAGAAGGAAGGAACGCAAATGACGAGAGGTACAGGGAGTGGGAAAACAAATGCACCTTTCGGTCTCGGTGACTGAGAGAGAAGGACAACGTGGTGGCAGGAAATCGCGAGTACACGTGGTTGAAGAAGATGGCGATATGCGCGCGACAAGCTTCGTACGAGAGGAAGAGAGGGGGGGTGGTGGTTGAAAGGGGGAAGGGGACAGAGGTGCAATGCGTCGACGAGAAGCAGAAGCACGACGGCGAAGTACACCACAGGTGCGTGCAGGCAGTGCAGCAGGTACCAGAGGAGAGGGGGGACGGTGAATCACGAACCTTCATCTTGTGTGACGTTCCCTCAGGGCAGGAGGAGTCTGGCGAAATGGGAATCGAATACGATGCTCAAAAGAAAATGGTATTTCGCAGTCGACGGGGGGGACCTGTGGCACCACGGAAAGAGTCGATGTCGATGCCGATGTCGATAGGGAGGGATATGATATGGTCCTTCCGTAGAGCCTGATTGGGCGCAAACAGGGGGGGGAACGCAGCAGTGAATCAGTGCGACTCTGTCTGTCTCCTTCTCTCGATGTGTCTGTCGATAATTATGCTGCTACTTCTTGTCGGGAAGGCGTACGTAAAGATGGTGGGCGGGTGACTGTTGACTGGTGTTGTTGTTGCTTATTTTTTATTTTTATTTTCCTGTCTCTCTTACTCTCTCTCTCTTTCTCTCCCCAGTGAGGAAGGAGGGGAGGGGCCGGACTGGGCTGATGACAGTGCGGACGGAAAGGAAGGAGAGAGGGGCGATGATGACCGGGTCGCACTTTCCCTGGAAATTGCGTTGTTCGCTGAGTCGCTGCCGTTGGGCTCCTAAAAGGAAGGGGCCGGAAAAAAATAAAAAATAAAAGATGGGAAGAAAAAAAGTAAGGAAGCAACGGCCGGGGGTTGGTCTACTCGGGAGACGAACGGTAATCGGATTGGGCTCCTTCTTTTTTTTTTTCCAAATAAAAAAAGAGCCTGACTTGACGGGAGTTGACCAAATCGAATGTCGAAGTTGTTGTTGTTGGGTTCCCTCGTCTTCTTCCTTGCCTTACAAACTTCCTCTCTCTCTTTCTGTTCAAATACCAACACTCGCTGTGGTCGGCGCGCAAGAACTACGCTTCGTTGATGTCGACGTCCTTCTTCCGGCTCTCCCGTTGTTCAGAGCAGAGGCAACGCTGTCCAGTTGTCCTCACTGTCGGGTTGGCTGATCGGTCCAAGTGGCTCGCTGGTCTGTCTCTCCCTGACTTTCTTATTCCGACTCGGAAGATGGCTGACTTTCTCGGCCTCCGAAACAAGACGCCCGCGAATCAACTCGGGCTACACGGTGGTGCTCAACGGAGTCGCAACCGAACGGGGTCCTATGACGCGAGATGGCTGAGCACACCTTCTGCGTCGCTCCTCAGTCTATGACTGTCGTCCAAGGTCCAAAGTTGAAGTTCGACTGCTCGGCGAAGTGCAAAGATTGCGCTGGAATGCGGCGGGCGGGCTGCGCTGCGGGCTGTTGACGATTCGACCTGGAGGGGTGGAGGGAAGGCAAGGGAAACACGTCAAGAGAGAACGGCGGATGGGCGAGGGTAAAAAAGGCTCGTTCGCCCAACCCGACAAGCCTCTCTCCCGTCTGCCTCTACGGAGTACCTCTGCCTCCCTCGCCCTCTCCCCATGCACCTTACGCTGCCCAAGCCAGGGTAGAGTACCTGGGTACTCGTTGTAGACGCTAATACAACCCTACGCCCACGCAGTCCTCCGTACGCACACTCCAGCGCCCGGGATGCGCTCCCAAATCCCACCAGACCAGACGAAAGGGAAGGGAGGGGAGCCCCTCTGCTACCGACGGTTGGAAGAGGGCTTGACTGGTGGGACTGCCCGTCTGCACTCTGCACAATCGACGGCCCAGTCACCAGTCACCAGTCACCCAACAACCCTGGCCCGTACTGCGGTGCGGTACCCATCCCCTCACTGGGCGTGCGTGGGTAAATTGCACCAGGGTCGCGGGTGGGTGTCGTGCCTCCAACGAGGGTGTCGACCTGCAGATTATGGTGGTGCTGTAATCTGTGTGCCTCTCTTCTCTTCCTTGCCTAGGTACGAGGGTGAGTGCTCCTGACACAGCCTGGTCGAAATGTTTCTTTCTAACCCTCCCCTCCCACCGCAGGTGCCGTCCTCTCTCAAATCGATTTCTTATTCCGCTCCAAATATCAGTCCAAATTCATGCCTCACTCCTCCAACCTCCTCGGCCTTCTGTCACGGCTGTCATCGCATGACCAAAGCTGACGAGACTAAAGCCATCGCTCCATCCGGTAACGCAGCAACGTTCGGGACGCAGCCGTTGCTAGACAGCAGAAAGAGCCAGAGCGAGCCAGGCGAGCGGCGGCCCACAGGCACGGAGACTACCAACACTGCGTACACTAACAATCAAGCAAGATAAACCGACTTCTGTGTACAAACCGGGCATTGCGCGAAACCATCCCAGCGGGCGTGGCAACCAACATCAGCAGCCCTCACCTCAGATGGAAAGCTTAATCACCAATAAGTGCCCCCGGGGACCTTCGGAAATGTGTCGAAAGGGATGTTGATGCCACAGAAGGGGTTCCATGATCCATTCAATCCCTTCGCACCGTCGTCGTCTCCTGCCAGTTCTCGGCTCTCAGTGGACCGTTCGGCCACTTTGAACATTGTCTCGTCGCTCTTCCGCGTCCAACGGGCATCTGTGGTCGCATGTCTCTTGCAGCATGGTCAACTCCAGAGTTCAGGGACGGCTTCTTGTCTGCCACTCAAATCGTGCAGCTGCATGTCTCGCCTTCATGTTCCCCAAAACTCATGCCGGTGGTTGCACCGGCTCCTCCAGCCGAACCAGAGCATCTGGGGCAGCGCAGCGCAGTCCTGGGCCTGCAGCAGGCCCGGCGCTGTTCCCTATGACGGCACCGTTGCACTTTTCGTACAGGGCATCACGGCGTGGCTGGTCGCAGGAAACACGACGACGACTCGCACGACTGGATCAGCCCTCGTCTGCAATGTCCCTGGGATACGGCCCTGGCACCATAGTGGCTAGCTTCCCGATAGTTTGGTGATCTTCTTCAGCGCGTCCGTAGAGGCAATTCAGCTACGCCAAAGTCAGAACGACTGTCAGTCATGAACCAGCGGATGGTGATGGACCTTTGGCTTATCTTAGCTTCCCCTCTTCAAAGCTCAAGGCTCAAGTCCCTTCTTTTCCCCCGCGGTTGCACAACCTTTGCCACTGTCTTCCTGGGCACGCACATGGCAACCCCTCCGCTAAAACACAGACCTTTGGCTAACTATCCATCAACGCCCCTCTCGGTCGACATTGACCTCCCACGCCCCCTGCGAAACAATAGCATGCAACCAATGGCATAGTCTCGTGCTTTTGACACTTGCTTTTGCATGAACCGACCTCTCCTCCAAACAGCTTATCCCTTCAATCTGGATTGTCAAGCTTGCCCAGAAAGCAGTGCGACGCAGGGGACTGGACGGCAGAACAGACTCGGAGCGGCATCTTATCGATTAACGCAAAGGCTCTCTCGCTACCTTGTGATCCCGAGCAATGCGGGAGGACGGGGTATCCTGTTCCTCCCTCCATTTATCGGCCACAGCCTAGCAGAGTTCTTCCTTCTTTGCGACCAGGAACAGCTCACAACTCAACTCTGAGAAATGCCTCTCCTCAGTGACCCCTGTATGCTGCGGCGGACCCGGACGGTTTTTCCCTCGCCCCATTGAGTTCCAGCCTAACAAGTCAAGTCCAACGGCCCAGTCCTGGTGCCACATCGGCCTCGACCCAACGACCATCGGACCTTGCCACGCGGAACCCTTCCCCGGCTGCTTGGGTTTAAGTAAGCCGGTGCGGATGCTCAATTACACTTTACAGTGCTGGCAGCGTTTCTGCTATACGTGTATCAGTCGAGTGTCTGCATTGAGACGCTATACTCAGTGCTTCTCGAGCGGGTGGACAGCCTCTTGCAGCCAACAGCGTTTCTTTGGGCTACTAGAACATGGCGGTGTTCGCGATCTCCCACATCATCTGCTGGCTGCGCTGCGGGCCTCGCAAGTTCGCATGCGACCCGGTACGCTGGCGGCCTCGAAAACCGGGATTGAAATCCCACCAGAGGTTGGCCTTCAAGCGAGGAATGCCATGGCAAAAATCCCGAGCTTTTATTGCAAGGATGTCGTGGAACCAACGCGATCCACGCCAAGCCAGCATCGCGAATCTTTCTAATGTTATCTCTGACTGGTTATGCGAACATCGTCAGACCGACATAGCAATCTTCCATGGCGCGCAACGTCTCTCCGCGCTTCCTTTATCTCCGCATGTCAGACGGGCCAAACCTTACCGAATTATACATAGTACGCCTTACCGGCACAAGAAACTCACTCGCCCTACCGTTGGCCTCAAGGTCTCGAAGAGCTTTGCGTTCAAGGAGACTTTCAAAAGTCTAGGCCGGGCTAGAAAGCATCCTAGCCTATTGATCAGCGCGAAATGGAGGACTAGCTTACGCGCCAACCCGTTGGTTGGACAACTTGGCGCGCGCGTTACATTCGACACCCATTTCTCTATTCTTGCTCGGGAAGTCAAGCTGGAAAATCCGGCTTCGCATCACCGAAGTTTTCAAATACATCTCCACCATCGCGACTACGCTGTACCTTGCATGGAGGAAACCATGCGAATCTCATCAGAATGACCTCATCCGCGGACAGCCCTGGCGGCGGCGCCCTCGCAGTCCGTCCCAACTTTCCGACGCTTCGAATAAATTGCTGCTTCTCCATTCGCTCACCCCTGGCGCTCATGATGGCGCCCTAGCTTCGCCTGGCTAAGGCTGGTCGAGAACCCTTGTCTGCGTCCCGTTTCAGCGGGACGGTTCAGGAACCACATCCCCGCGCGTCCTTGGCTTCCCCAGTGACGGAGGTGGCAGCCATGATACCGCTTGGGACCGTCCTGTTCCTGATGATCGTCCTAGCCCGTCAGCTATCTTTGCGGCGAGAGTCAAAGATAGTAACGGGATGTCTTTTAACTCAACGTCAAGCCCCAGGGTCTCATCTTCACACCGGCACACTACATCCACACTTCAGGACCCTTGGTCTGCTGCTTTGGACAAATTGCTATAATCCCCCGGGCTTTGCAGAGGATGACGTATGTCGGACAATCGCATCGCGGTGTTGCTGACTGCCGACCCCATGACAACGTGCCATCCCGCAGCTTGTCCCGCATCAAGACGCCGTTCCCCGGTCCCAAGGTCATGCTTCCTGCGGTTGTCAGTCACGCTTCCAGAAGCTTCGTTACGATTCCCCGGAATCTGGTGGGCGCAGGCGCGTTGAATGCCCAGTGCCAACCTTGGCCGGTAGAATCGTCACTGTTCAAGGGAAATAATGCGCAAGGGTCTTCCAATACGATAGCGAGTGCCAGATTCCAAATACTCCAGGTTGAGCGAACCCACCTCTTTGGTTTGCCCACCAAAGACAGAGTGCGAGTAACAAGGTCAAGCTTCGAGTTGATGCCGCAGTTATGTTCGGATCCAGCCCATCCCGTTCGCGGACACCACACAACTTGAAACTCGACGTCCTATGTTGGCTGAAACGGGGCGACAGCCACTAAGCTGACCAATAAGATAACAGCGAAGAACATCGTCCATAGATGAGATCACTTTTGATCGAGTTCCAAATATCAGGAGGAACCTTGGGCCGTCGTCAATGATCGTCAAGTGAGGGCCACCGTAGATCAGGGTGCCTCGGCCAGAATGTCAAACCTGTCAGCCCCAACTCCGGATGCGCGACCGAAGGAAAACGAACGATCTTGGAAGGCCAACCTGAAAGCAAGACTACCGCGCAGCAGCAACATGGCTCAAGCGTTTGTGGAATCCTTGGGATGGCCGTCAATTCGCACGAGTTGCAAGATGTATGCTTGAGTAGTTTCTAATCTTCTCTCACGGAGCCGATGATCTCAACCTGCCAGGCAAGCTTACGGACTACTCCAACCAAGCAAGGGAGCCAGGGAGTCTTCATCGTCAGTGGATGTTCGCGTGAACATACAATGGAAGGCTCGCTGACCAACATCTGTCGTTAGTAGGACCTGACTCCGAAACATCTAGTAGGAGGTCGGCATGCAAGGTCCCGTCCACACCATCCCGTAGCGCCGAATTGCGGGTGCCGATCCGCGGCCTATTCAGGGGCGTGGAGACCCCGTTCAGGTTGAGTTCGCGGAGAACAGCTGTCTTGGCACGATGAAACTGGGTCCCCGTCCCATCCACGCGGTGACACCACGCCACTTATTGCGCTTCCTCGCGCAAAGAGCACTTATTCGGTGTTTGCCCGCTTCTTTCGGAGTGGCGAGATGCGGGCGTCGGGACCTCCCGCTGCTTCTGGCAACGAGTTCTCCGGCCGAACGGAGACCATCGTTCCGGAGCTGGCGGCCGGGCGGACATGTCACCATTCGGGAGATCTGCCAGGCCAGCACCTTGGAAGCTAGATGGTAGCGCCGCAAACATATAGGCGGCCTGCGGCTACACTTTTCATTGCCATCAACTCAGATGGTGGCTGGGCGTAACGGTCAGAAAGAGGCATGAGCATATCGATAGGCCTGTCTTATGACGAGACCATTTCAGTTTTCAGTCGGCTCGGCAACGCGGCGGTTCATTCTAAAAGCGTCACATTGAGATGTGATGTTCATCAGGGAATATATGGAATTGCCACTTATTCTCAGGCATCTCTGATGTCACAGAGGCTGACGCGGCGAGCACTCAACTGATCATATTCTAAATAGTATTTGCTTTTCAACCCCGATAACGATTCACACCGGAAGAGAACGGCTGAGCACCGCTCCCTCCGGCAGCATCGCGTCCCGCCAGATGCTCTCTGGAACTGAAACCCCAACTCGTTCGATGTCCCATTCCCTCTCGCCAATCACAGCCACGTGAACCATCAAGACAGCTCGAGCTGTCAAACGGAACAGGATAATTCGGGCTAAAAGCTGAGCTTCTCCGAGTGGTCAGAGCGAGGAAATCTCGCCCGTTTGCAATACCACAGCGTGCAGATTGGGGCATGAGCAAGGATCTAGTCGCGAGCACGGGCGTATCTCTCCATCAGCAAATGGTCGATGCCCGTCAAGGCGCTCTACCGCGCTCAGGGCCGCGCGAAGAGCAGACGAGGAGAAACTGAGGCAAGGTTTGGCTCATATTTTGACAAACCCCGAATGGAACCATCCCCGGGGCAGCGAGGAGGCGGACAGCAGAGCTCCATCTGGAGCTCTTCTCCCCAGGCAGTCCGTTCGCGCACTCGGGACGCCACATCGGCAGACTTTGGTTTGGTCTTCTGCGCGAGACCACTCCAGACCGTCGACGCTTCTCTCAAGCTGGCGGCAGTAAGCTCTGATGCCCACCTCGGGCCTCTGCGGGCAGCTGGACCTGCCCGCTCCCGAAATTCTGCTCATGTCCATGTTTAATCGCCGAACCTGATGACGGCAAGCTCATGTTGAGTTTCGTCTCTGGCCACACAGCTGCCACGCTGGAACGGTATTTCCAGATGGCAGGTGGTGGGCGGGCGTTATTGACGCCCAAGGACGAAGCTTCACGTCGTTCCATATCCGCATACGGTAACCACCTCACGATGGACCTGGTGGGTATTGAGCACGTGTGCCGAGTTGTTCAACCATCACATGTCTGATTTCGGTTGACGTGCGGGCACGGGACGAACATGAACTAGACGATGCCCGCGATGATCTTCTTATGAACCTTGATCCACCGAACGAACGTCCGAGGGCCGGCTTGACCGCTGCTGTCAGTTGGACAATAGCTGAACAACCGCCATGTGCAAACAAAGAGGCGATCATGCTGTATTGCTAACAGCGGCAATAATACATCCCGGCAACTTGACTCATAGGCGTGGCCTGATCCATAACCGTTGCTTAACATCAATAGACCAATCTCATAACCAACGCCATGATCCTTTACAAAACGATGCCAGCTTTGATGCCAGAGTTACTGCTTCGTGTCATGGTGCACATCGCCCACATGTCAGATGTAACTTCAATAGAAAATGCCGTGCCATGGAATCTGGAGAGATCAGAAAGACAGGCGCGGCAACGACCTTGCGCGTGCCCTTTGAGATAACCAGTGACCGCCAGAAAACAGGCGACTGGCCCAAGGCTGAGACTCGCGATGCTGGTATGATGCGGTCCAGTTCTCATTCATGACACGATGAATCACTGGCCTCACTGATAGACAGACAGGCAGTCGTGACACGAGCTCGGGGGAACGGGATAAGGTAGTCTCGCGTTAAGTGGCCTAGCGAAGCAAGTTACTTCGCTGGATACTTCGCGGGTACCCAGCGAGACATGATGCGAAATGGTGG
Source organism: Colletotrichum karsti (assembly GCF_011947395.1). NCBI lineage: Eukaryota > Fungi > Ascomycota > Sordariomycetes > Glomerellales > Glomerellaceae > Colletotrichum > Colletotrichum karsti. The sequence goes on from NW_024065925.1 coordinate 250,215, forward strand.
CTTGGTGAATGATACGGACGGCACCATGAAAGAGATAGCCAATAGTGAGCGCCTAGATTGCCAGGTGATGAAGAAAATGGGTCGCTCAACAGCAGGCAGCGCCACGGAGTTGACCGGGCGGTGCCTCGGCGTGGGCATAGTTAAAGCCCGGCGTGGAGGCCAAATGGGGACGGCAAAGGGACGGCAGTAATCTGAACCGCAGAGCAGCGAGCACAGTGAAGGATCTGGGAAATCGAACCCTTCGGTCTAACGAGAAACTGGATTCGCTGTGCTGCTAATGCTAGGGTTCGACACCTGGTCTGATATAACAACGTATATGCGGAGCTTTGCACCCGACCAGCAGCTGGTCAAACTCCATTCGCCTTTTATCCCTGAATATACCGATCCCATCTTTTCCCATTCCAACGCCACCCACTTCGCATACACAACGGTATGCCGAACGGGTATCAAAACTGAAGCCCCCAGAGCCAACTGCCGGCCACCGTAGGCCAGCGGACAATCTTCATCACCAGCGGCAACTCCGCCTGGTGTGTCGCCATTGCTTTCGTCCGTCGACTGCCTCCCACGAGCCCCCCGAAAGGTATCCCGCTGCTGAAGCTGTGCGTAAGCGTCAATGCCGTCATAGGGAGCAGAAAGGCAGATCGGTGAATCGTGAGTTCGTAACCAAACGACGAGCGGTTTTCGAAAAGTCGCAGGAAATGCATGGTGAAGAGTGCGAGTGCTGTGACAATCGGAGAGGAAGAAAGAAAAAACATAAAAATAAGGTCTACGAGGAGAGTTCGGTCCAAACCCGAAGGCTTCGTGATGTGGATGGAAGATGGAGAGAGGGGCCGCGTGCATGACCAGTGACCGGCGGTAGGAGGGTAGTTAGAAGGTGTAGAGCAGGTTGCGATGAGAAGGAAACATGGCGAAGAGCTCAGATCTGGCCTTTGATGTCAACCTTGCGGAACGCCTCGGTCCTCGCAGATTCGAACAGCGGTCCGGCTTTCCCGGTCAGGAGAGCAATGTAGTCTGGTCGTTCTTCGAGCAGGTGCTGGCCATTGAAGTCGACAATGAACTGAGCCGCATCAACGTCGGACTCGAAACCGAGTTCCTCAGTGATGAATCGTAACTTTACGTCTGGCTTGTATCTAGTATGGATTAGCGCATGTTCTGGAGCCTGCAGAATGGAGCGAAACTTACGCCTTGCAAATGTTGCACAATGCAGCGAGACGTTCACGAACAACGAACATGTCCATGAGGTACGCTCCCATATTGGGAGTATCCAAGTAAAGCTGGAAGAACTTGTGATAGTTTCCCAAGGCGAGAGCAGACCGCACCTGCAACGCGTGCTTGATGGGTCGCTCCTCCTTCTCTGCTGTGGTTAGATCTGCCAACGCATCATTAAGGCCGGTACGGTTGGCGGTGTGAATGAAATACAAAATGCGATACGCCTTGAATTCGATGGGGTTCCCTTTCAGTCCCTTTGCGTACAGGGTACGCAACTGCGTTTGGCACTGATTATACTCACCAAGGTCCCCCTTCTCCAAGGCAATGCGGGCGTGGAGTTCGTATACGGACACTGTGAAGTCGTTTTTGATCCGCTGGACTGTCAGGTCTTGACGCATGGACTTGAGCTGGTCGCAAATGTAAGAATAGTTGCCCTCCTTCTTCCACTTCTTCTTAAGGAGATCGATGGTCTTGTGCAGGACTCGCTCCGGCCGGACCTGGGAAGGAACGGGAGGAGCCGTCAACCGCAGGTACCGCTTCTCCAACGTCTCGCTGGTGCCGACAACGGGACCATCCGAGGGAGGAGGGCTGGGCGACCGGTAGGCAGACTTGTAGCCGCCATCGAAACGGCGTTGACGCTTCTCCAACTGCTTCTGAAACTTACTTGACTTGGGCAGAGGTTCGTCGAAGCTGGCGCGTTTGTCGGGGGAGGCGAAGGTGATGCGATCTTCCAGGGCGTTGGATCGGTGGCTGTTAGTAGAGCGCCAAGGCACAGCAGATTTGTCATCCGATGTGAATTCATTGGACTTGCGCTTTTTCGGGTTGGGCGTCGAGTTTTCATATCGCGTATCATACGAGAAGGCAGCACTCGGAGAGGAGTTCAGTTGAAGTTGGCGTTCATTTTTGATCAGGGCGGCGGGACACGGCATGTTCTCCCAGTCGGTAGACTCGAGAGTTCCGTTCTCCATATGCTGGGAGATGGTCGCCTTCAACTTGGCTTCAATCTCGGGACGAGACACGGACGGATCCATGTTGGCAGGAAGAAAGGACTTTTGGACATAATCGCGGACAGAGGCTGGCCATTCCACCTTTCGTGGCGGCTGCGCTGGCGGGACTTGCGCACTCTGATCGTAGGAGACCACGGGCTGGGGCGGACTGTAGACGGGTGCGGCGGCTGGGGGAGGAGGATACTGGCCGAAGCTCTGGCGAGCCTGGACTGCGGTGTATGCCGGATCTGAGAGATGGTTAGTGACTGGAGGTTCGGTTCGATTTGAGGACATGTTCAAATAACTTACTGGGAGGGTAGGCGTAGTTGGCAGGAGGTGCTCCGTACGCAACGCCGGGTGGCGGCGCCGGCCAGCTGGTTGGCATCATGTTGTCTCGGGTGAAGAAACGCTGAATTCTGAGTCGGGGATTAGTTTGACGAAAGTCGAAAAGCAGCAGCTTGCGTGTTGGCTGGTGGTCGGGGGTGGTCGTCGACGGAGTTGTTGATGTTGGCAAGAACTGAGGTTGGGGATATTCCGAGAATGGCGGTGGAAATGACGGGTGGTCTGTGTGAGAGGGATTTCAGGCAAGTCAGAAGAGTGGGGACCAATAATATTGTGCCCAAGCTCAAAATAGGCGCTCGTGGCCTGCGATCCGTCGGTTAAACTACGGGCTGGGCTGACGTAAGGCGCCTATCTTATCGGCTGTCGGCGATAAGGCATATGCCCGCCTTCCGTTGGGTTGGTTCGCAGCAACCGTGGGGTAAAGAAGGTACATGGTCCTGCGAGATAAACTCACTCTGTTACGCCATCATCTGCATGAGCATCACGCGTGCTTCTGCCCGTAATTCCAGACACTCTCAAGGCGGTCGTTTTTGTTTTCGAAATATGTCCGACTCCTGAGCAATTTACGATTGCGGCTCTCGATCCCCAATACAGCCCGAGACTGTCACTGACGTATGACGCTTCGTGGCCCCTCGCCTCCATCGATCATCTCCGGTCATCGCAGTGCTTGCGCGCATTACTCCCTCAGCATCCTGTCGAACAGATATGACGGATGTTTCTAAAACACATCGACCTCACGACCGCTCTCCGGCCCTCTTATCTACCGGATGAAGTCTTGTTGTTCGTCCAAGACAACGTTGGACTCTATGAGGGGTACGTTGCTCAGCCAGGTCAATCTCCAGTCTTGCTCGGCAGCTGACCATGGTTCGTCATTTACAGAAAGTTCAAGCTTCCTCACCAGCAAAATGGACAAGTCTACCTGACATCCCACCGAGTCTGTTACGTCGACAAAGAAGAGCCGCGCAAACACTCCGTCGCCCTCGATTTGAAAGATGTGGATCGATACGAGTTCTACGCGGGGTTCTTGAAGTCATCTGCAAAGATTACTCTGATACCGAAGCCCCTGAAGCGATCTTCTCTCCAGACAAGAGCTTCTGCCATTTCGTCTCCGAGGCCAGGCGCTGGGTCACCTGCCCGCGCCGACAGCCCATATAGACCCCCGCCAGATCCTACAGCCACGGCGGCGACCTGGGTATGCACGATTTGCAGTTTCTCGAACCCGGTTCCGTCCAACTTCGATCCTACAACAGCGAATATCCATACCCCTTTGCCACCTTGCCTGGCATGTGGCATCAAGCCGACTCTGGCGCATGTCTTGAAAGCATCCATATCTAATGCGACCAGTCGAACACCCGCGCCTCCGAGTCCAACCGTCAGCTCACCTCTGGCCGTGCGATCGCGGTCGACATCGAACAGACCAGATGACTCAGGGTCCTTACCACCGTGGCCCGCTGCGTCTAACATCACGGGCGCGCCACAGAACCCCTCCGACCCGAGCGCGACCTTTCAGTGCCCTCGATGCACTTTCCTCAACCACCCGTCCCTGTTGGCGTGCGAGATGTGCGGCGCACCTCTGATATCGCAGGATATACCGCAAGTAGTGGCACAGGAGACGCAGCGGACAGAGTCTCCAGGCCCCGTTCTCAACCCGTCGGCCGCGGGTCAGGACACTGCGGAAAGTGTCAAGATCTCGTTCAGAGGAGGCGGCGAGAAGATCTTCTACGAAAGACTCAAAGGCTCGATGACCCAGCGAAAATGGCTCCTCCAAGGCGCCCCGCCCATACCCCAAAGTAGCCGGACAATAGACGACAACGGTGTTATAGTGAGGGCTCCTGTAGCTACTCCCGCGCGTCCAAAGGGTGTTGGTATTGCTGGGCTGGAGCAGCGTGGTCTTGATATGCGCAAGAACAACGAAGTGATGATCGGCAGTGCGTTCGAGGACCTCGACGCGCTCATGGCATCCGCCAAAGAAATTGTGGCACTGGCGGAGCGGTTTGCGAGGCAGGCGAACGGCGGGAGTGGCGCTGCGGCTTCGGAAGCCAACGCCCTTTTGGCGGAGTCTGCCAGTCAGCTTGGTTTGGTCACGACGAAAGACATCGTGGGCGGCAGCAGCTCCGAAACCTTGTATTTGTCCGAACTGGCGCGAAACCTGGCAGAGTTTTTGACGGACGACGCTCGCGGCGTGTTGAAGAAGGCCGGAGGAATCATCAACTTGGTCGATTTATGGGCCATGTTCAACCGCGCCCGGGGCGGTGTCGAGCTCGTGAGCCCAATGGATTTTGAAAAGGCGGCGCAGATGTGGGAGTCGCTGAAGTTGCCCGTTCGGCTCCGTAAGTTCAAGAGCGGAGTTCTGGTCGTCCAGAGTAGCGATCGCACGGACGAGACCACGATCAAGGCGCTGGTCTCTTGGCTGGACGACTTACACGAGTTCCCACCAGAAAAGGAGCTGGCTTGGGACTGGCGGCAGTTTGGGCGCGGCGTCACAGCTCGCGATGCTGCTGAGCGGTTTGGCTGGAGCATCGGTGTTGCCGAGGAAGAACTGGAAATGGCCGAAGAACGCGGGGTTCTCTGTCGCGAAGACGGCATCGAGGGCCTCAAGTTCTGGAAGAACTACATCGACACTGGTGACACGAAACGTAGGCGTAAGAAGCACCGGTGGGAGGAGGACGAAGTGATGAGGGCACTCAAGGAGAGCGGCCTGATGTGAGGAAAGAATCGTTGACTTGGGATATCTATTTGTGTGCCGCGTCGGCGCAGTCACAGACATTAAAGCGCATTACTATTCTACATGTCCTGGGGTCCCCGCGGTCTGTCGTCTAGATGCCCCATTCTTTGATGCTGGCGGCTGGGTTTCCGCCTCCCAGTCTATGCTCTACCGAGAGGAACGCAAAGGAGAAAAAAGTCAAAACCTAAACGCCGCCCATATGAACCAATGCCCAAGGGTAATACTGACAACCAAAAGAAAACCAATTCGTTGGCCACATCCAGATCGGATCAAGACGTCAAAAACACTCCTCTTCATTCCAGCTTCTCCATCATGCTCAACCTAACCTTGCGGTTGACGACACCGCCAACACCGTATGCCGGGATGATACGGCAGATTCTCGCCATTGTGCTGATGCCCCAGTTCTTGGCCACGATCTGCCAGCGGTCCTTCCACGTCACAACCGCACCCGCGGCACTAGGGCGGTTGTACACGTCCAGGCCGAGCAGGTGCAGCGGCGTGCTCACGAGCTGCACCATGGCCGGCGCCGCGAACTGCATGACGGTCAACCCGCTAACCTTTTTCGCGACTTCCTCTCCCATGCGCTCGTTCAGCCACGGCCCCATGCGTGGCGGGACGTTGAAGCTCGCGAAGATGGTCAAGCAGTCGCGCAGGCCGAAGAGGGCGTAGGATATCATGGGCACAGCGCGCGGGGTGACGCCGGGCGGGCCGAACATGCGGACGTAGACCTGGTCCTTGTACATGCAGATGCCGATGTTGGCGGTGCTCGAGGCGGCGAACTTGCCGGTGCCGGCGGTGACGTGGGAGGGGCTCTTGTTCTGGACGGTCGAGACGGCGGTGTCGAGGGTGTTCGCGGTCAGGTAGGTGCCGCCGTAGAGGGCGAAGATGAGGGCGAAGGGTTTGCTGAAGACGACGTGGTGGGGGCGGAGGACGAGTTCGCGGAGGCAGGACTTTACGGATTCGCCCAGACTGCGGCGGCCGGAGGCGTTTTCCATGATCGAGCTGTAGGTGGACGAGTGGTTAGATTCTTGGTGTTTTCTGTCATGGAACCGTATTGCTTACCGATCAATAATGGAGACGATGGGAGCGACCAAGGTTCCGGCGCAGGCGGCGCTGATGAAGTCGGCGCCTAGGCGCATGCCCAGGTTCGTCGTGTTCCACTTGGTCTCGCGCATCTTGGCCTCCATCTCGACCTTTTTGCTCGTTGCCAGAGCCAGCGGGTTCGGGGGCTTGATAGTGAGGTCTGGCGCAACGGGTGCGGGAGCGAGCCCCTCTGGTCTGGTGTCCCTCTCAGCCATGCGGCTTGTATGTCTGTCGGTTGGGCTTCCGGAGCCTGAGTATCTCGAGGTCGCGGTGGGCTGCAGGCGTCGGTCGTCTGGCAGCTCTTGAGGGACTCGAGATATCGGGTGTTGCGGTGCTTCCCGATGTCGCTTCGCTTTGCGACGGGTTATATAAACAGGTCCAGATCGGGAGAGGTTGGGTGACGTCTCAGGCTGTGTGACGTCGTCTGGAACCGGCCGGAGCTAACAAAGCATACACGAACGAAGGAAAGAAGAGATGACGGCACCAGACTGGACTACCTGATCCTTGGGGTAGGGTAGGTAGGTAGAGGAGGGAAGAGAATGAGGTAGGAAGTAAAGACAGCAAAACCAAGAGAGGGAAAGCTGGGGAAGAGGCCTAGCTTATGGGGGAAAGCTATGAATCCATGATTGAGAGGGAAGCGACGGGGACCCGGAGCTCGTGCTTCTTCTCGTTCGCTTGCAACAGACAGAGACGCCCAATTTTTTTTCCTTTGTGTGTCTTGAAGGGACCCCCGGGAAAAGCAGCGGTTCAGCAAATGACGATTCGGATTTTAGTGAATAAGAGGGGACGAAAAAAAAGGTCCCCCGGGGACGGTGGACTGGCGGACGGCGCATCGACGAATGGACGGTCGAAAATTTCAGCTTACTGGGGACCGAAGTCGGAGATAATCGGTACAAAAGTACGAAGGGTCGAAGGGACCCCGAAGGAATGGAACGCGGGAATGGCTGACAGCGTGGGATCGCGGGCGGGCTGGCGTGCTATCTCAGCCCGAGCTCTGGGCCCTTGGAAGTCAATTGATGAGAGTCGGAGTACCACCGCCGCGACATGCCTGTTTACACTATAAAAACTGGGTGTGACGGGGTTTCTTCCGAGAAAGTCTCAAAGCTGGTTGATCGACAGCTCTTTTGGCTCTGGGTTGTTCGTGGAGACGTTGGAGTCACGAGCAAAAGGACGGTGGGGGTCATGTTGGTGATATCGCATGATTCTCTTCGGGGAGGTGCTTAAAAGGCCAAAATGGGAAGTTCTGTTTCTTGCACAGTGGGTCCTCCTCCGTCGGCCTCCATGCCGTTCCCCGTCCGGTCCTGTTCCGGGAGTGCGAACAACCTGGAAGCCGTGAGGTGAGGTACCTTACAGCGTTCCTCAGTACCCTACCAGGGGGCCGCGTGGCTTCAGAGTGCGACAAATGGTTTACAACACGCACGTCTTGGCGTATATGAAGTTGTTTGAAGTATTAATAAGAATTGAGGCCCATGTTGAACGGAATTGACGTGTCAATATTGCTTCTGAATGACACCGCCAATCCTTCACTGGACCTCTTGATGCACTAAGAAATAATATTAGGTAGCAAGTAGGGCACAGCGCAGCGTGTTGAGTAAGTAACTTTGTATACTTCGACCGCAGGATGATCAAGACGCTGGCTGCTGGCTGCTGCCTTCTGCCACGCCATTCGCGAGTCCCAAGCGGGAAGGTCAGTAATCTGCTCTGTGCGTGCCTGCCAAACCTCAGGAAGCCACCTCGAAAACGCTGTCGCGTCCCTCTAGCTAGTTTGCGTCAGCCTCATTCGTACTTCCAGATCATCACCTCAAATCAATTCCAAGACAAAATCTCTCATTCATCCAGTTTTCGTGTTGATTCCTGCCGCTCTTCTGCGTTCTGCGTTCGCGGACTCGGACTCGTGTTCATTGCTTGCTTCACCAGTGTTTCCACCGCGAGTCGTCAGTACACACTCGTTCACATCTCACATTCTCCATATCCCGACATCACCCTCAATCCCAGCTCAAAATGCGCGTGGCCAAGGATTTCACCCCCGACGTGCTGCTGAGCGCTCCTCGTCGTGGCTCCGCCGTCCCGAGCCCCGATGGCACCCTCATTCTCTACACCCAGTCGACGCACAGCTTCGAGGACAACAAGACCGTCAAGGAGGTCCGCCTCATGGATATCGAGAGTGGGGCCTCCGACCAGCTCACCGATGATGACAAAGTCCACGATGCCCAGTGGCTGCCGGGCACCAAAACCGATGTCATTTACTTAAAGTCGGGCGAGAAGGGAACGACGCAGATCTGGATTGCCAATGGCGACGACCCGGCCAAGGAGCATTACGTCGCTGGCGAGTATGATGCGCCAATCACTGCGCTGAAGTTGAAGGCGCTGGACGACGGAAGTGTTGCGTTTGTCGTTGCCGGACTGGTCGGTCCTGACGGCGGTCTTTTCAATGACGAAACAGAAGAGAAGAAGAAGTCCACTGCTCGCATCTTTGACGGTCCCAAAGTCAGGGTTGTAAGTGAACATAATGTTTCTCGATGGTGGTATGCTGTGACTAACACGTGTGTCAGTGGAATGAGCTATACAAGTCACACAAATATGCTCTATGGTACTCAACTCTTGTCAACGCACACGGAAAATGGGGAGTTGCCGGAGAGTTGCAAAATATCGTCAAAGATACGACTCTTGAGGCGCCAGTGGGCATGTACGATGTTGCCGATCCGACAGACAACTTTGACATCAGCGAAAAGGGCATTGCTTTCGTTGCTGAGGATCCCAGGCCTTCGTCGCCAGAGTTTGTCCGCATTGCCCATGTCTACTATGTCCCCCTCGCATCCTTTACAGCCGCACCACCTACACGGCCAAGGCCCGTCGTCATGGGCATATCCGAGACCAAGGCGTACTACCAGAACGTGAGGTTCTCACCAGACGGTTCGAAAATCGCGTTTCTACATGCGCCTTACGCCAACCCTGTAGATGTCAGGTTGTATATGGGCCATACGAGTTCCTTCGGTGCTTATCACGTACATACCATGATCTTCGGCAAAGGGCCTCGTCTACCTCCGCGGAGCTTCGAATTCGCAGGCAGCTCTGATGCTTTACTCATCACAACGGAGGACTGCGGAAGGGTCAAGCTGTCCCACCTTGAGCTTCGGCACGGTGCAGAGGCAACGTCGCTCGTTGAGAGCGGCGTTGTGTCTGCCTTTTACCCTCTGAAAGAGGGCAACTACGACCAGCTCCTCGTTACCAGCAACAGCATCGTCGAGAGCAGCTTGTGGCAGATTGTCGATACCACGCTGAAAACGCAATCAAAGGTGGTATCTTCCTCCACAAAGCACGGGGCCAAGTATGGTCTCTCACACAGCATGGTTTCGGAATTTTGGTACGAAGGCGCTGATGACGCCGTCGTGCACTCTTTCATCATCAAGCCCTCCAACTTTGATGAGCGCAAGAAGTACCCTTGGGTCCTCCTACCCCATGGGGGCCCAGAGTCGTCTTGGCTGGACTCTTGGTCCACGAGGGTTAGTCACCAACAAGTTTACTTCATGTATCAAGCTAACGACAATCGCAGTGGAACTTAGCTCTCTGGGCACAACAGGGTTACGTCCTCATTGCGCCGAACATTGCCGGTAGTACGGGCTACGGCGTCGACTTCACCGCACGCATCTACCGTTCCTGGGGCGGCGCTCCGTACCAAGACCTCGTCAACCTGATGGAGTACCTCAAGCCGCTGCCCTATCTCGATCACGACCGAGCCATCGTTGCGGGGGCCTCGTATGGAGGGTACATGGTCTCGTGGATGTTCGGACAGGAGATGATTCGCAAGTTCGCGTGCGCCATTTGGCATGACGGCATCTTCAACTTGCCCGTGTTCATGATCCAAAGCGACGTCGTCGACGGCGGGCCGGATTTTGCGGGTGCTCCGTACTTGTGGAGCAACGGCGAGGAGCTGGAGAAGTGGAACCCCGCGCGGCCGGAGCTGTTGCGGAACTGGAAGCATGCGCCGCCGACATTGGTCATCCATAGCGAGAAGGATTACCGGTGTCCTATCACCGAGGGACTGGCAGCGTTCAACACTCTGCAAGCTCAAGGGGTTAAGAGTCGCTTTCTGACTTTCAGTGATGAGTGCCACTGGGTTTTGAACCCGGAGAACTCGTTGGTTTGGCACCGAACAGTCTTTGAGTGGATGGAGAAGCACGTTGGAGGAAAAGAGGCGAGGGAGATTTAAGAACCTATTCCGCAGGATATTGTGCAATAAAGTAGCGACTTGGATCTATAATGCTGGTTTTTCTCGTTACAAATTACCCTTAGCTTAAGATCGGTTCGTGACTTGCCAGGCTTAAGGTAGCCCAGCATGAAAACCATTCCAGGGACCATAGATTGTATCCGAAGCAATCTCACGCTCACGCCCATGACTTACACGTCTCGGGGCGATAACACCCCGATAGCATCGCAGCACAGAGTGGACCGGGACTTTAAATCCCCGTCTGAACAGAGAGTGGATATCTTCACAGCCCAGGAACTTCAAACTTCCGCCTTTTCAATACCCAACTTGGCAGAATTCTGGCTTCTCTCACTGCTGATTCGACATAGGGACACACGATGCGGGCGGTTTTCCCCCGACTCCGTACCAATCGGCCGTTCCAACTCCTCAAAATGTGGGGTCCTCCCGAGCCCGGGTCTTGACCCGGTGGTTATGGACGCGGGGACGGACAGGCATCGTGACTTCTCTCAATTTTGTTTATAACCTTCGCCTTACCGACGCGAGTGATTCTGCGCTCTGTAGGAAGCGAGTCGCCTTAATTTTTCGGGACTGTCAAACTCGGGACCCTCTCGTATTGTGCTCTCGACGGTCACCATGCCTCCTCTCATACATGAGCTCAGCACCGGCTGGTTCTTCAAGCAAAAGAATGACGCTTCGGGTAATCCATGGCTTCCCGTCGCCAAAGTGCCTAGCGAAGTCCATGTCGACCTCCTAGCCAACAAGAAGTGAAACCTCCCAACCACAATTTCTTGGATTACAATCTAACACACTACAAGAATCCCCGACCCGTTTCTGGACATGAACGAGCTCGCAGTCCAATGGGTCGCAGAAAAGGACTGGGTCTACCGCGTCGAGTTCCCGACACCGGCCAGTGTCCCTCCAAATGCCGTCACGGATCTCGTCTTCAAGGGCCTCGACACATTCGCCACCGTCACGCTCAACGGCGCCGAGATCCTCAGATCAGACAACATGTTCCTCGAGCACCGCGTCAACGTCTTGGACCTCCTCCTCACAACAGACGGCAACAACGTCTTGGAAGTGGACTTCGCCTCGGCCCTGCTCCGCGGGAGGGAGCTGGTCGAGACGCACGCGCACCAGCACCGCTTCATCGCCCGCCAGACGGAACAGGGACGCATCCCCGTGAGAAAGGCGCAGTACCACTGGGGCTGGGACTGGGGCCCGATCCTCGTTACCGCGGGCGTGTGGAAACCCGTGTTTCTGGAGACGTACACCGCTCGCGTCGACGACGTATGGGTCAAGAGCGAAGTGAGTGCCGACCTGGCTGTTGTTTCGGGCCAGATTGTCGCAAAGACGCAGGGCCGCGGGGCTGGGAAGCTAGTCGTGACATTCACCCTCGACGGGAATAGTGTGCTGGAGAAGGAGCTCGCCGTTGACGAGAACGGCACGGCGCAGACGGAGTTCCTGCTGGAAAACCCGTCCCTATGGTATCCCTTCACCTACGGCCCTCAATCGCTGTACACCATCACTACAACGCTCCTCCACCCCGACGGCAGCGTCCTCGACAGCGTGACCAAGAAGACGGGCTTCCGCCGCGCGGAGCTAGTCCAGGAATCCGACGACCTGGGCAAGTCATTCTATTTCCGCATCAACAATGTCGACGTCTTCGCGGGAGGTTCCTGCTGGATTCCCGGCGACAGCTTCCTCTCGACCATCACACCCGAGCGCTACCGCGACTGGGCGCGCCTGCTCGTCGAATCGAACCAGGTGATGCTTCGCATATGGGGCGGCGGGGTGTACGAGGCGACGACCTTCTTGGAGGCGTGCGACGAGATGGGCGTGCTGGTCTGGCATGATTTCTGCTTCGCTTGCGGGAGCTACCCGACGTATCCATCGTTTTTGGCGACCGTGGAGGAGGAGGCGAGGCAGAATCTGAGGCGGTTGAGGGGCCACCCGTCGATTGTCATCTGGGCTGGGAATAATGAGGATTACCAGGTCCAGGAGCGGTATAAACTTGACTATCGGTATGACGAGGACAAAGACCCCGAGTCTTGGCTCAAGTCGAGTTTCCCTGCGCGGTACATTTATGAGCATCTCCTGCCCAAGATCGTGCAGGAGGAGAGCCCTCATACGGTGTACCATCCGAGCAGTCCATGGGGCGACGGGAAGCCAACCGCGGACCCGACTGTCGGAGATATTCACCAGTGGAACAGTAAGTCCCCATTTTCCTCAGAAAGTAGTGCTACACTAACAAGAAGCAAGTCTGGCACGGCGCAATGAACAAATACCAAGACGCCTCGCAACTCACAGGCCGCTTCATCAGCGAGTTCGGCCAAGAAGGCTACCCGCACCTCTCCACGACCAACGCCATGCTCACGGCCCCCTCGCAGCGCCGGCCGGGCAGCATGGCGATGGACTTCCGCAACAAGGCCTACGACCACGAGCGGCGGATGATGACGTACGTCGTCGAGAACCTGTCCGTCAGGTACGACATCGGGTGGTTCACGTACCTCACGCAGCTGATGCAGGCCGAGACCATGTCGTTCGCGTACAAGGCGTGGCGGCGCGACTGGGGACGGCCCGGGAGGAGAGGGTGCGGGGGCGTGCTGGTGTGGCAGCTGAACGACTGCTGGCCGACCGTGTCGTGGGCCGTGGTCGACTACTGGCTTGTGAGGAAGCCTGCGTTCTATGCGATCGGGAGGGCGTTGAGGGGGTTGGATGTTTGCGTTGGGAGGAGGGTTGATGAGTGGACTAAGTGCCACGCTGATCCGACTCTCGGGGCTCGGGGGGCGGAGTTTGAGGTTTGGGTTGCGAGTTGTAAGACGGTGGAGGTTGAGGGTGTTGTTGTGGTTAGGTTTGTCTCCATAGACTCTGGGCAAGAGGTCAAGGAGAAGGTTGAGAGGAGAGTCATGATTGCTGCGAATGGGACCACGGAGGTTTTCGAGAAGACGAAGATTGAGGCTCTAAAGAGGGAGTTTGAGGATGAGAGGACGCCATTCGATCCCGCGATGGATGTGCCGTTCGTCATCTACGCAACCCTCGAGGTGGATGGGCAGATTGTCGCCGAGGACTTTGCGTGGCCCCAGCCGTTGAAGTATCTCGAGTTTTCGGATCGCAAAGTCAAGGTCACTGCGAAGGGCGATAAGCTGTTGGTGTCTGCAGAACGGCCCGTAAAAGGGTTCATTATTCAGGAGGAAAGGGGCATGAAACTGAGTGACAATGGCTTCGATCTCGCGCCTGGCGTGGAAAAGGTTGTCGAGGTCAAAGGGATCGAGTTTGAGAAGTTGCGGTGGACGTATCTAGGAGCACCGAAGTCTTCGATCGGTTTATCGGAATAGACGTGGGATAGAACGGGGATTGGCGGACTGGGTATGCTCTTACATTCACATAGATAGTCGCATTATATAACATTATACGGGAACACACAAACTTGTAAAATGTTCATTCTTGGGGAATCCATTCTGGTCATTTCTCATTAATACATAACATTAGAAATTTCGAAGCCTTTTCGCCGTTCGGCAACCTGCGTTTCAGAGGTTAGATAATATCACCGCCGAATCCTCCGCCAAAGCCTCCACCGAAGCCGCCGCCGCCGCCGAAGGGCCCTCCCCTTCCGCCATGTCTGGGAATGCCACCAGGGCCAACGGGGTCCCATCTAGCACCTGGCGGCGCCTGAGGATCGAGACCGCCGTCACCCCCTGCTCCAGGACCACCAAACAGAGGATCATCGAACGTGGGGTGCATTCCGCCCCCACCTCCGGGACGGGGAAGACCTCCACCGATGAAGGAAGGTCTCAAAGGGTCGTGAGGTCCGAGACCGGGCGGGTTCAGGTCATCATGACCGATGTTGAATGGTGACCGCGCGGGACCACCAAGAGGACGCAGCGGGCCGTTGATCTCATGCTCGTCCTCGAAACCCGGGGGAGGGAAGTCGCCCGCAGGAATCGGGCGTCGAGGCGGGCCAGCCAGCGGATCGTGAATCGGGTAGGGGTGTTCGGGCTGCGGCCTCCTTCCGGGGAAGGGATGTCCTGGCTCTCGTCCGGCTTCTCTCCGAGCCTCCTGCTGCGCCTGCTCCGTCGCGTCCCGGTCGTCAGGTGTCTCGGTGTATCCCTCGTGCTGGAGCTTCGGAATGAGCTTCTGTACGATCTTCTGCTTGAATTGCTTGATAAAGTCTTCGACCGCACTCGAGGAGACAAAAGCCTGCTCAAGTTTCTGGACAAGGTCGCTCCTGTCCTCGGGTCCGTCTTCTGTCAGTGTGATGCGCAGGGGCAGCTTGGACGAATCGACTAGGTCTTTGGTCGTGACCTCGAATCGGTGAATGACGTTGTGGCCCTCTGCCATGCCACTGATTTCGACCTTGCTGCCGACGCGGCTAACGCGAATGATGGATATCATGGAGGATTGCTTGTGCGCGTATACAAAACGAATGGCGCCGAAGCCGTTGTTCCACGAAGGAGGAAGTCGGGGGACGAGTTTCTGGATCTCGTCCTCTGGGGTTTGGGTTAGCGCTTGTAGGGTGCTACGGGCGTCAAGGGACGTACCTATCCTCTTCTCCTCGTCGAAGCCAAGAAGGCGGAATCCGAGTGCCGACATGATAGCATGGGAGAGAAGGGCGGGCAGCTCGTAGCTGCTGCTGATGTCGGATGTGGTGTCATCCTTGGGGTGCGTCGGAAGCGCGTCCGCCATGCGGAGCAGCACCGGCTGCAAGGCGAGAGGGTCTGCCATGATTGCTTGATGTCGATGAAATGAAGTTTGGTTGCGCGTGGATGCTCAAGGGAAGTTAAAACGTGTTGGAGATGATGGGTTGTCGTGGCTATATAGATTGCGATCGGGGCTGAGCCTTTTGGGCTTGGGGAGGCCTCGAGGTTGGGTTCGTTGAGGTAGATAGAGAGCTTAGCTCGGGATGTGAGTGGCAGCAGGTGGCGTCACAGACTGGTGCCTTCAGCCCTATATGTGGAGTAACCCCTCATTCTGCATCCCTGACGTTAACCTCGGTACACGCATACATGATCCTGGGGAATTGCTAGGTGTCTATATGCATCAAGTGCGTTCACGTCCTGCCCGGGCATAGGTCTTGAGTTGGCAATGCGGAACAAATCACAGTCGCCAATGTCAATGTGGATGCCAAATAATTTCACCATTTCCCTATTATTCCAGTTTTTTCTTTTCTCAGTGCGTATTGTTTGGTGATGAGTCCGCTGTTCTCAAAGTGAACATTGAGCCTGTCCACTGATGCACCTGACTAAGCCAGCACGTGATGCGGCGTCGAATTCGCATCACGTCCTCGACGCGCTTTCGTTCAACATCATCCTGAGCAGCTAGCCCCCATCGCTCCCAAAAGCGAGGCGCCCAAAAAGACGACATCTCTCGATTTTCTTCTTTTTTCCATTCCTATTCTTGCATCATGTCATCCAGCTCTAAGCCTCCAGAGTCAACCTCCGGGACCCCGGTGCCCATCCCGCGCCCCCAGGCAAACACCCTCCTGACCTCTTTCACGACATTCATGACTCTCACGATTCACACCATATTGTACTACAGAGGACTCTATCCACAGCAGACATTTCTCATGACCAAAGCCCACAACCTCCCCGTACCACAATCACGACATCCCGGCTTGTGCGAGTGGATCAATTCGGCCTTGGCAGCAATCCAGGATCAACTTGCGCTCGGCACCGTCGCAAAAGTGTGTGTCGTCATTCACTCCCCAGAGACCATGTCTGTCGTTGAGAGATGGGTATTCGATGTCGCGAGTTTTCCCGTTTGGGCCACCGGCAAGGGCAAGGAAAAGATTGGCGTTGGGCAGAGGTTCCAGCGACGGGAAGAGGATGACGATGATGGGTCTGTCAACTGGGTTGATGTGAACGAGGCATACCGCGGTGCACTGAGGCGTATCTCCTACGCGGGTGAAATGAAAGGGCACTTGCCGGAGGGCTGCACATTCACACTTGCGGTGGAGTTGCGCGACGAAGCGCCGGCGCCGATAGGGGTATGTCATCACTTGTCTGCGAAGTGACGAGTTGAACCGCTGACGATCTTCTAGCACCCGCAGCCTTGGATTCCTTCCGAGCCGTCACTCCAACCAGCCTCCAAGACGAACCCCGTACCAGGTGCGAAGATTGGCGGCGCTTTTACCACACCCTTACGTTCCGTCGAGGCTGGGCCGCTCTTCTTCGAATGTTGGATCGAGGAAGGAAAGGAAGATTTATCGCAATCACCGCCCGCTACACAAGATTCTTATTATTTGTGAATTCAAGATACCCCGTCGCTGTCCCGTATGCTGCCAACCTCATGTGCTTGGCTCTTTCCATGTGATGTACTTAATCCCCATTCCCCAAGACGTGATTTATTCCTCGCAACTGCATTATACGAACAAAACCAGAGGCGCAAACAGAACAACTCAAATACAACTAGCAAAATAGAAATAAGAAGAACAAATAAGATAGAAAAAAAGAAGTTCAAAAAAAAGACGATTTAGACAGACTCGAACCCCAAAATCGTGCAATCCTCAACAGATGACAGAAGACATAAAAATAATAGGCAAAAAATGCAAAAGTTCAGATCCAGCAAGTGCTGGACCCTATGAAACAGCGACCCTGACACAAGGGCACTATGATCGATGCCACGATGTAACTGGATCATGTGTCAGGACGGCGAGTTTGCACAATGGTAAGTTGTGCCAAAGGCACACTCATACCACTGCCCCAACCGTCCCCCCCTCTCGGGGGGGTGGTGAGAGCATTGGAAAAAATCTCGTAGATAAAGGGTGGTTGGCAAGTCGGTTGCTGCCTTGGGTGAGGCGCTGGAGAAAGGCATCAACGGTGAAGTGGCGCTTGGTTGGTGCGGAGCCCCTTGATGGCACCAGACTTGGTCCCGCCATCAAAGCTTTGACTTGGGACGGAAAGGTCTGTAAATCAAAGTTATCTTGGTCTTGCGGGCATTGCAGAATTTGATACTGTCCTGGCTGCCATGAGACTGAAATGGCTCAACCGCTTGGTATGCTACGACTTGGGACCTATTGCTAACCTAGGCAATTGATTACTCAACTCAACTGTATGCAGACCTTGACCTCAATGATGATAGCTGATTATTATTCGAATACAACCACAGAACATACCCTGATGTCATATGAAACGCTATGATCGATGTTCTCAATTCCCTATTACTGATCATGCCGTCATGCCCTGTACCTGGGCGGCGCGCGCCGGTCAAAGTTCACGACCATCACCATCTACCACGTCGCGCGGCACTTCGAAGACGAGTCCCTCAAGGAGCGCTTCCTCAACAGAGTGGACTCGATCCTCAATCCGAAGCTTGGGGGCAAGGGCATGGATTGGGAGTATTTCGTCCAGGAGTCGCCGCGGGAGTTGTGGAAGATCAACGGGATCTATCCACCCCCGACCGGATCGGAGATGGAAAAGGTCTGGGCCCGGGAGAATAGGCCTGTTCTTGAGGGGGAGACGAAGGCGTCCCTGTAGGGTTTGTTTGGGCTTGTCTGTCTCTCGACATTGTCTGATCCGGCCACGCATTGTACGTTCGAAATGAACAACGCATGGGCACTGATGTCCTTTGAGAAGATTGAAGACAGAGCGCCCTTTTGTTTTTGGTTCAATAAGTACTTAGTTGCAGGTGCGACCCAAGAAAAGCTGACATCAAAACAAAAATGTTTATTGGACTTTCAACAGAAACAATTTCTCAAAGCTCTTTGCTTGTCTGCTTGTCGGGGGATGCCCGACATTGACACCCAGGAAAAACAAGGGGTGTGGGGAGACTCGCGTTCATGTTGGATGGATTGCGTCTTCTCCCTAGTCAATGTCGCAACATCCACAGCAACATCGCCGTGTTACAGCACAAATTTGCGTACAATACTCCACGATTATTATTCCTGGTCGAATACTAATACAGTGATAACGGATAACAAGCGCAGCACTAGAGCTACTAGCAGCGAGGATAGGCATAGAGGGAGCAAGAAGTAACGGAAAAGATAAGCGTGGAGGACTGTAAAGAAGCAGCAGACAGACTCCGAGGGCCGGCAACACGGCACGTAAGCTTCCTAGATGATTGCAAAATGGAGCCAAACATTTGCATGCAAGAGTCCTCGTTCACGATAACGTCGAAAGGCAACACGATCCACTTAATGCGTGCCGGAAACGCGCGAAGCACGTCTTCGCATTGCATACTGATACCATCATGTAAGATTTCGGGCGATTGCCGCTGACAGGAGTGTCAATCCCACCATGCAGCCGACGACTAGGAACTTCATATATTGATGCTGGTTGTCTATTTCGATGCTCTGTGCCAATACGACGTGGACAAGCGTAGTTCGAAGCACACTGGTGCGGTTTTTCATTGCCATTTTAAATTGCAAAAATACCCTGAAAATGGGAGTGCCAGAGAACAGCGACAGTCAGGTCAGAGCCGATGACACCAATGACCGACTACCCGACAAATCTTACCAGTCCGGTGGCGGTATCACTCCTATTGATAGCCAGCCGAAAGATGACATCGATCCGCAGGAAGAGAGAGCATTCTTGTGTATGCACAACCCAGCTTTCAGAAGGCTTCGGAGACTGAGACTAACTCACGTAAATAGGGCGTCTCGACTTGTTCTTCCTCACAATTGGCTTCTTGGGTTACATGTTCAAATACATTGACCAAACAAACATCGTGAGCATCCCTACTGTCGATGACGAAGACCACACGCTAATCTGTCCCAGAGCAATGCTTATGTTTCTGGAATGAAAGAGGACTTGAGCCTATTCGGAAATGAGCTCAACTACTTCACCACCTTTTTCAAGTGAGCACTATGGTGATGTGCGCATATACGGTGTGGGTGCTGACGAACCACAGCATCGGATACATGATTATGCTGTATCCATCCTGCATTGTCATATCACACTTTGGTCCTTCCAAGTGGTTACCGGCATGCGAGGTGCGTGTTTACAGGCTTACTGTTTCGTGCCTTCGAACTAACAAAACACAGCTCATCTGGGGTGTTCTCACATGCTGCTTGTCCGTTGTCACAAGTGCCAAGCAGGTCAGTTCGTCAACAGCGTCCTCCGAAGCTTCTACGCGAGAACAGCTCCAATAAGCTGACAATGAACCAGGTTTACGGTCTCCGATTTCTCATCGGGTTGTTCGAAGGTAAGGTCGATCGTCTTTCAGACTCCCCGAGACAGGTAGCTGAATAATTCACTAGGCACCGCATGGCCCGGATACTTCACGCTGATATCTCAATGGTACATGCCCCACGAAGTGGCTCTTCGCATGAGCCTTTACAACATCGCCCAACCCGCAGGCGCCATGTTGTCAGGAGCAATGCAGGGTGCGCTGTCCACCAACTTCGAAGGTGTAGCTGGCAGATCGGGCTGGAGATGGGCTTTCATCATCAATGTAAGCCAAATCGAAGGTCTTCGAGCCTGTGTAGATGAAGCTAACATATTGCGATAAAGGGTGCCTGTACCATCGTCGTGGCTCTCGCGGCTTTCTTCATCCTCCCCGGCTATGTAAGTTCTGATTCCGAACATCCTTCGGTGCTCATATCTGATCGAACATCCAGCCTGAACGTCCGAACCCTCTTTCCAAGTTTTATATGACGCCTAGACACATCGAGATCGCCCTCGCGCGTGGCCGCCGGGTCGGCCGCAAGCCGCAGATTGGTATTACCGTCAAGTCCTTCCTGAGGTGCTTCACCTTTTGGCAGCTCTGGGCGATCGCAAGTACGTCTTTTCCCGCTGGGTCTTGGAACGGGTAATCCTCGTAACAGAATTCTGACCCGTGATTTCTAGTCGCGTGGCCCATCGGTGGCAACTTCACGCCCGCCAGCTACTTCAACCTGTGGCTCAAGTCCCTGAAGAATCCCGACGGTACAGCCAAATAGTGAGTTCACTACCGGGATTCCGCGTCTCTGGATTTACTCTGACCGAAGGAAAAGCTCTGTAGCCATGCTCAACTACCTACCGATTGCCGGTCAAGGTGTGCAGCTTATCTCCGAACTCTTGTTCAGCGGTTTCAGCGGCTACTTTGGCGTCCACCTCCCGTTCTTGCTTATCCATTCGGTATGTTGCCAAAGTGACACAGAGAAGCGAACTCTCCGTGCTGATTACGCATAGGCTATCAACATCGCCTCGCAGATTATCCTGATCGTCCGCCCAAGCAATGAGCAAGCATACATGGCCGGCTGGTACATGAACTACATCGGAGCGTAAGTCAACACCAACACCATGCCTTGAAGATCCGCACATGTAACACATATCAGTGTCTCGACCATGCTCCTTTGTTCGTGGGGTTCGGCTCATCTCCAGCACGAGCCCGAGGTGCGCACCGTGTTGTTCGCCAGCGGCACCGTCATCGCGTACATCATGAGCGCCTTCATCCCCATCGCCGCCTTCCCCGCCTCGGAAGCACCGAACTGGAGGATCGGGTCGAAGCTGTATCTCGCGTTCGCGCTGGTGGCCGTGGTGATCTTCATCGGGATACACTTTGCGTTCAAGTGGGACGATAAGAAGAAGGCGAGAGAAGCTGCCAAGGAGAGTTCCGTTGGCGAGCCTGATGACGCAAATGCCGGAGTCAAGAGCACGGACGGCAAACATTGATGAACATCATGAACATAGTCTGCCAGACAAAGTCATTGTTTTCGCTGCGTTCGACTCAATATATCCAGAACAAGTAGAACAGAAACTCTCAAAACTTCCAGTTCCCACCAAACTCCCTCGGCCCAGGGGCTGTCGCACCCCATCTCTGCGCCGCCATACACCCACCATCAATAAGCACATCGGTCCCGTTGATATACCCGCACCGACTCACAAACTCAACACCCTCAGCCATCTCATCCGCCGTCCCGGCCCTCTTCACCGGCAACGCCTCAATCATCGCCCTGATCCCGTCCCCGGACCCCCCAGCCATCTCCTCCCTCAACATCTTCGTATCCGTCGTCCCGGGACTCACGCAGTTCACCCTCACCCCCTTCCCCGCGAACGCCTCGCTCGCAGCAGCAGCCTGCACACGGAGCACATTCGCCCTCTTCGCGACGCAATACGCGGCGCCCTCGTGCGTCAGTGCCAGCTCCCACAGCTCGTCGTTCGTGAGCAGCTTATCCAGCGGCGCGGTCGCCAGGTGCGTCTCCAGCTCCGGCGAGAGCGGCGGGCTCATGTGCTGCGCCATGCTGCCCACGCACACGAAGCTCGAGCCGCGCGGCATCTCGACCTCGTTCCCGAACGCCGCGATGGCGTTGGCCGTCCCGAGCACGTCCACCTCCATGATCTTCTTGGAGCTGCCCATCGAGGGCGAGATGGCCGAGGTGAGCACGACGGTGCCGATGGCGCCGCCGAGCGAGGCGGCCGTCTCGGCCACGGCCGCGACCGAGGCGTAGTCCGCGACGTCGACCTGCTGGGTCGTGAACTTGTGGCCCGCCTGCTTGAGGGCCTCGGAGGCGCCGGCGAGGGTTGACTGGGAGCGGGAGGCGAGGAGGATGTGGTGGCCTTTTCCGAGGCGGAGGGCTGTCGCGAGGCCGATGCCGCCGCCGCCGATGATCACGAGGACTGGGAGGGTGTCGAGGGCCATGGTGTCGCTGTTATCGTCTGCTTTCGCCGTCTGAGGCTATGTATCCCGCAGGTAAGGTAGGTCATGGCGGGCAGGGACTCGGGGAGTGAGGTGAGGCGGGCTTTAAATGTTTACTCCGTTCGTTCGGATTCGCGTCATTGAGCTCTCTCCTCGCATCGACAGTAGGGAACATGGGGCTCTGAGAAAGCTGCGACGAAGGTTTGCTGGGGAGATGGGAGATGGGATGAGTTCGATCCCGCGCGTACATAGTGACTAAACAAAGAAAACAACGGCTTAGTTTGCGACGTTCGTAAACTCTGGACAAATCGGCAAAGGGGGAATTACGCACCTCCCTCGCCAGACCCCCAGAAAGAAGGCACGGGTTTCGCATCACCGCCTCGGCCAATCCGACGGACGATGGTTTCGGCGTGCAGGGCGCTTCAGTAAGGCGCGGATGAAGCCCGAGTCTGCCAATGCCGGAGGGATGCGGCGATGCGAGCTCGCGTTCGGCAGGTCGGAGAGGTGGGGAGAAGGTTTGGATCGTGCCGTCGCTTTGGCTGAGGAGCGCCCCCGAGTCACCCGAACGCCGTCTCTTCCTGAGGGGTCTGGAAGTTTGTATCATGGTGCCACAGAGCAGGACCACATTTGGTGGCGATCATGCGATTGATGCATAACCTCTCGTTCCGATCAATTCTTACACGTGAGATGGAGGAGACGGAGAAGATCGTGCGATCAATGGACGACATGCGCGAGGTCTGAGGCATGGGAAGAGACATGTCACAAGTCAGGAGGGGAGAGGGAAAAGCTTGTAGTGTGCAGAATTCTTCTTGTTCTGATTGCGTATCTCGAGAGCCTTTTCTATCTCTAGAGCCTTTCTATCCCCAATGTCTGTCTAAGGTAGCTAACTAACCACGTTACCAAGACCATAGAGAAATATCTTCATCCATTCGTGTCGATAATCATGATGAGTGAGTCGCGAGATGTCTAACTGCCATCCTGGCACCGGTCCATCTGCTTGCCACCAGCGTCCATGATGACGTTGCCGACGCAGCCGCCATTCTTGTCGACTGGATACATGGCCTCGAGCTGCCAGAAGGCGCCCTGCATCTTCGGGTTGGTGTCGGTCTCGTTGGGGTTGAACCACCGCCAAGTGACGTTCTGGAGGTCGCCTCCCGCGCACTCCCGGATCGACTTGATGAGGCCAGTACCGTCGTGATCTCCAATCCGGTTGTCCTCGAAGCCGGAGCCGATCATGAAGAGCTTCTTGTAGCCGTCGGTCGTGTCAAAGTCTCCGAACCAGCAGAAGTTGGTGATCCAGGAGTCGTGGAGAGCGCGAACGGTGGTGTGGTCGAGGGCGACGCCGGGAAGCTTGTAGATGGGATCCTGGTACTCCATGTCGAGGGGAGCGCGGGTCTTGCAGTCCGTGTAGACGAGAAAGACAACACCGTCGGGAACCTGCCTGTTGGGGTCGTCACGGTCGGTGATCTTCCAGAGGTCGGATGCGCAGTAGGAGCCATTGTTCCAAGCGCGGTGATCACCGTTGGTGACGTTGCCGTTGGGGCCTCCCCAGGTGGAGCATCCAGTTCCGAGGACGCCATCGTCTCCAACCCAATGGGTCAAGCCGGGGCGAGACTCAGACATGACACCGCTAGGTAAGAATGTTAGCCAAATGATCAGATGTGCTAGGAGGAGGAAGTGCTTACCAGACAACCTTCTTGACGGGAACGAAGGTGAAGTAGCCGCAGGGAAGCTCTTCAGTCATGTCGATATCGTAGGCATGATTGGTGGCCAAGTCGTGGTTATTGTGGTAGTTACCAGAGATGCCGAGCTTGAGAGCCTTGCCAACCTTGGGGCTGAGGTTGATAGACCAGCCGACGGAGGTCTTGTCGCTGACAGCAAGCTTGCACTTGACGGGGTAGTGGCAGTCAGAGTTGGGGAAAGGCGCTTCCTGAGCCCACTCGAAGTGAGTCTGCATCTGGCAGAAAGAGGCGCACTCGAGGCCACCATCGACAGAGTTCCACTTCTCGCAGGTGCCGAAGGCGCTTGCAGCAGAGCGAATGCCGTCAGTGTGGAACTTGGCAGGGCAACGATCCTCGTAGTAAGTCTCGTAGAGAGTGGCACCCCAGCGGCGCTCCTCACAGGGGTTGATGTCATCGCCATTCTTGAAAGCGTCGAGGGCAGAAGCACCACCAGCGAGGAAGGCAGGGCGCTGCTCGGGACGGATGGCCCAGAGAGGAGGACTCTTCCAGTTGATCTCACTCTCCTTCGGGAGCTTGAAGGCGGACTCGGTGTGGTTGGTGAGGTTGAGGTTGATGCCAGCAAACTCGGGGCGGGTGATGGGGTTGGAGGGGTCAATGTCCATCGTCCAGTTGCGGTCGAAGCCACTGATCTCAAAGCCAGCGGCAAGACCAACGAGGAAGGTGGTGACGAGCAGGAGAATGCTCATTGTGACTCCCTTGCCCTTGGGCGAGGAGCCAGCGAGGGCGATGGCGACCATTTTTGGTAAAGGTCAGGGGTGAAGTGAGTAGTTGGGGTCGCAAGACGCGTGAGTAGTTGTGAATGGGGTTGACAAGGTAAGGATTTGGATGGATGGATACAGGTTGAGGTGCCTGGATCCTGAAAGATTTGTGAAGATGGAAGAAGTTTGTGAATGGTTGTGAGTGGGAGAGGTTTGTGTGGGAGGATGGGAGAGAGAGAAGGGGTTTTGTTGTGGGTGGGCGATAAAAAGAAGCGAGGTGGGTGGCTAGCCTTGGGCGGTCGACTTCAAAAGGAAGGAACGACGACCTCAAGGAAGACTTTTTCAGACTAATGGTATTTACTCCTTGAGAATAAAAAATAATTCGTCTCTTCTGGTGAATGTGAGGTGGTGGTGGTGGGTGTTAAGCGAGGACTCAACAACAAAGGTGAGGGAGGAGTTTTTTTATCCTGAGCCTTTTCTCGCTAAAAGTGAGAGTTGCAAAGGAAGAGGAAAGAGCGAGATTTATTAGGTGGGTGACTGCCCTTACTCTTCAAGTCAGCTTGAAAAGTCTTCTGATTCTACAACGTTGAGAAGTGAGGTAAACATGGCGATGACCTCTCTAGGTCTACTGCCAGGAAACTGACTGGCTAGGTTTTTGTAGTATCTTCTGTAGTTTCAAGTCCACTGACCATCAGGACAGCTGAGGTGTCACACTGATATTGATGGGCTTCTTGACTCCAGAAGCATTGAGGTATGATGTTGCTTTTATGTTGTGTCGACCTGGAATTTGACTTCAAGGCAAGCTGCTCTTCTCTTTAGCAAGGCATACCGAAGCACAACAGTTCGCCTCCCCTTCTCACATTAAGAAAAAGCCAATATTATGGTTGTTTGGTGTCAAGTACTTGTATTTGTGTTGTATATAAGTGTAGGTACCCAACAAAGACCTCATGTTGCAGGCTATGGGCCTGTTCTCCCCCATCTAATGTACACCTGCAACGTTCCATCTACCAAACGAGGCCATGACCTCCAATAATACTGATATGTACCTACTAGTCCATTATTCTTACAGTCGTGAAAAGCACTAGGGCAGACAAGTAAGAGTCGGACCCATCATGGTGCTGTCGGCGTCGAATCCATTCAAAATCATGCTACTCATATGCTTATAAGAATCGACCACCACCCCCACCGGGCTGTGACCGGTGAGGTGGAGGTGTCGGCGCTTCCGACTCGTAATCTGCCTCCCTTGGATCACTGCCTCTCCTTGGCGGCGTCGTGATACCCCGGCCATACCTGGACGCCTGCGGTGGGCTGGAGTCGATGGCCCGCACCTTGTCCTCGTCTATGTAGGCATCGTCCTCGTCGTCATCGTCATAGCGCTGAAGAACAGGCATCGAGTGAGAATCCCCCTTCACAAGGCCAAGTCGCTCCTCTTCAGTGGCATTCTTAACCTGCGGGCTGGAGTACCCTCGCGACCCCAGACCGTACCGACTGTGCGGACGAAGATGAGGGTCATCTTCGTGGTGCGCTGGCGACGCCGCGTCGTTATGATGCCTCTTGAAAACGTTGGTAAATGAGAACTGTCTCTTCGCAGAGTGCGGCGGCGGGGTTGGCGCCAGGTGAGTGCTAGTGCCGCTGAAGCCGCTTCCTTGCGATACTGCCCGTTGATCGTAGACACCTGCGGCGCCGGAGTATTCCATATCACCATGCTGAGCCACTGGAAGTCCGTAAACATGCTCCCTGCTCCTGCCGTAGTACGGCGACTGGTCGTCGTCCGACTTGAGCGTGGCGACTGCAATCTCCGTCAGAGGAACAGGATGCATCGGGCTTTGCACTTTCGGATCTTGGGAAATGTGTGGCTGGTTTGTTGACAGAACACTCCTCGCTCGCTCTCGGATTGTACCAGCAATACTCGAAAGCATGCCCGGAGACGTGGGTCGATCCCGTTCAGACAACTCTTCTTCGGTTGGGAAATGGGACATGCCGAGAGGTGGATGAGCCTGCGGAGAGCTTGGAACGATCGTGGGCGTGCGGGGGATGCCGGAAGGTACGCCGGACGGAACGCCGGAATGGGGAATCGGGTACGGCGAAATGATAGTTCCTCGGGTGCTTCGGCTGCCCACGGTCATGGTTCGACGTCTTCTGATGCCGTCCCACTCGTACATCGGCTGGCCATCCTCGCTGACAGGCTCCAAAGACTCGCGCATCTTCTCTTCGTGCAATCGCTTGAACTCATCCTCTTCCATCTTCTGTCTGGCGGAGGACAAGCGACGCACAATGGCAGCGGCTCCGCGGATGGCGTCGGCTTTGGGTTCGGTCTCGGGCTGCTCCTGCTCAGCGATTGTGTGAATCTGGTTGAGGTCACCGGTGAAAACTGCCGTGTCGGGAACATCTTTGGCCGATTTCGATAGTTGAAGAAGCACGACACCAGAGCAGATGGTCAAAAAGCCGTTGACAACTGTGACGATGGCCGTGGGTGTTCCCTTGAAGCCCCTGAAAAGCACAGCGGAGGTGATGATTGTGGTACTGGTGAAATAAACGTAGTAGGTCGGAGTGACGAGAGCTGCGTTGAAAAGATTAAGTGCTTTCTGTTTTCATGTCAGTGTCCTGGACTCAGCTTGGCGAGGGGCTCACTCACGTTGAGATAGATAATCTCAGTCAAAAGCGTCGCAATGACAAAAACAAGCAGGACGTAGAGAAACCACTGGTTGAACTGGGACTGACCGCCAGCCTGAGCTACGATGGCGGCTCCCAGGCCCTGAGTTGCGACGACACTCAAGCCTCCGATCCAACTGCAGATGGAGATGTAGACCAACATGTTCTTCTTGCCCCACCTCGGGCCAGCGTATAGAGCTGTTGCGATGGAGCCAACGATGATGACTCCGGCGTAGGACAAGAATGCGGGGTGAATAACGTAGCTTTGCATCTGCTGGATATTGGCGACGGCCGAGTTCTCGGGCGCGTTCATGACAATGACGACGGATCCGACAATGCAGAGGAAGCAAGCCACTTTTCCAACCATGCTCAAGCGTTCCTTTAAGAAGATGGCCGAGAGGATAGCAGTCAGGACGACGGACAAGGCGCCCAGCGGGGTGACGAGAATGGCATCGGTGAAGGCGTATGCGACAAAGTTGCAGATTTCTCCCACAATCATGAGAATCATACCAGTCCACCACCAGGCATTCTTCAGATAGCCATAACCCTCACCGGGAGCTTCGTTGTACTTTTCGTTGGCCTTTAGCAGACCGACCTTCTTGATGACGAAGGAGCAGCCGATGAATGCGCCGGAAGCGACAGCCAAGGAAATACCAATGGCTTTGTAGGCGGGCGGGCGCGTAGCAGCATCTGCCGAAGAACCTCCCATTCGGGCGTATATTTCGTGTGCTGCTGTGAGCAGCTCTCCTGATTGTTCCATGGTGGCGGATGCGACACCGGCGGCGTGGTCGCCGGGGTGATATATTTGGAGGGGCTGTCGTCACTCGATGTTCGTGGTCATTCGCTGAATTTCGTTACAATGCGCGGGGATCGAACGTGGACTTTTCGAGGAGAAGAAGACTCAATGCGCTGGGCATAGACAAGTCGCAGTCGAGGGGATAACCTGGCTTGTATGGGCAAAAAGTCGACCAGGCTCGTGGGCGGATGCGATTGTCAACAATCTTGGCAAAGCTTCGACGGGACAACGGCGGCGGGAAGGGTGTGGGTTTGGCAGTCAAGCCGATAGGATGCGGAGGTGCGCAGGCGCAGGGGGCTGTATAAGGAGAAATAGCCTTATGATGGCAACAGAAGTTCGAGGACGAGACGGTCGGCGGTGGGATGCCTTTTTTTCTCGGAGTGGTGTGGGAATTGGTGAGATCGGGGGCTCGAAGGAGGCTGTGTCGAGGCCCGTCGAGTGGAAAACGAGTCGCTCGCTTGGTGAGAGGTAGGGTTCAGGTCCAGTAGGTCGTGTTCACTGCAGCAGCTAGTCTTCGCCACAAGAGCTTGCGTCAGCTTGCTTGCATACAGAGCTGAGGGATCGTGACAAGTCGTGAGTTCGTTAGGTCAATATCGAGGAGGAGAAAGGGCCGTATTCGTAGTATAGGACATGTGCAGGAGGAAAAAGGCACATGCAGACCTGCAGAAAGAAGACGTTCCCGAGCTGACGCAACGTAACGGCGGGAGCTTGGCTGATAGCTGATAGGAGAGCAGAGAAAAAAAAAAGGTGTCAGACGGGCAGGCAAGACATGAAATTGCAGAAACAGAGGCTGGGGACTGTTCTTCATTTGGGAATGGGAAAGCGCAGAAGACACCGAGAGAGACTGAGACTGGGCTGGCAGCTGGGCTGGGATTCAGGATGGAAAAGTCCTGGAAGACTGAACACGACCGGACAGGGTGGGTGCTGGTCTAGAATCCCGGGGTTTAGACGACGATGATTGGACGAATGGCTGGATGAGGGTGGGTATTGGTGGGGGCGGGTTTGGTCGTGGTTAGCGCCTTCCCGCAGCGCGGGACGCACCCTGTTCTTGGAAAGAGCGACCCAGGCACAGGGCACAGGGGCTTCAGTGTTTCCTGCCACCTCTTGCTCTTGCTCTTGCTGTTCAATTTAATTGTTCATTTTCTTCAGTCTTCGCTCTTGGAAACCGCAGAAAATAGGTATCCGTACGATCCAAATGGTTCAAAATAAGGTAACTGCAACGTAGCTAGCTATGAGGTCACAGCGCAAGATGCACCGACCATCGGCTGAAACTTTCAACTGTTGGTTGGCTGACAGATGCCCGTGATGGCCTTGCCTTATTTGTTCCTCGAGGAGCAAAAAATGACGATTGTTCGACACCGCCGTCGCATAGGTAGGCATAGACGACGGGCAACTCTTTCCATGCGCATAAGGTCTTTCCCTCTTGGGTCGGTCCATCCCACCAGTTTCCGCCCTGGAAATGCGAACACGCAGCTTGTGCCGCACCAACACCGCCATCCCCGGCAAGCTTCATCCTAGCACCGGTCGAACAGGAGTCTTGGTTTGGTTTGCTCTCTTCTAACATTGTCGTACTCGTGCTAGAACTGATACTAACTACCGCCGCAGTCCAATCCCTCCCTTCCGCCAGTCGTTTGTTTCGCAATCTTCTCGAAAACCATCGACTCGAGAAAACGACAGCCCCTCGACGACCTCGACCCGTTCCTCCTTGCGACGTCCGTTTTGCGCAAGCCACCGACGCCATTGGCTCCTGTCTCGACATGCTCTGAACTTTGACACGATGCGACACACGTCAATCAATTACGCTTGTGTGGGTGCATCGTAGCTGTTTGCAGCACCTTGTCCGTCATTCAGTTGGTTCCCGGCTCAGCTGAGCACCGCAAAAAAGATGAGAAGAGCGCTTGACGGCGTCACATCAATCATCCCGGCCGGTGATGTCAAGGCCAGCCAGGAATGTGGCCCTCTGCAACGGGTGATAGGCCCGTGTCACTTCAACGTGCGACAACCGTGGCTAATCTAGACCCTTGCAGCCACCGCGTCCAGGTCTCTCTCGCCGTGGCAACGGAAACAAGCTCTGGGGCCAAGGTCAACAATCAAATCTGCGCATTGCCTACACACGACTCGACCGTGAGACCACGTTGCTGTCGTCTTGTCCTTTGGAACATGGCCGATGGCAAAGAATGGCGAAGACTCGGAGATGTTCGTCAAAACCACAGCTCGTCCCATGCTCCTAGGATACTCACAGCTGCCAGGATAACGCAGCTTTGGCAGTTTGGCTGAATTGCCTCAGCTGCCCAATCGACCCCACCACAAAACCCGACACCAACAGTCCCGTATCGCAAGAGATAGCCCCCTTGCACTCCGCCAAAAACAGCGAGGATTCTCTCTTCGCCCCTCCTCCCCTCACGCTGACATCCCTCGCCAGCTGCCACTCATTGGCCGCCGGCTGCGCCCTCCAGTAGGCAGCCATCCACCACCGAGTCAACTCAAACTGCACGCGCCATGCGTTGGCCACGACCGACTCAAGGGACCCTTTCACCCGCACCGACTGTATCACATTTCTCGGCCTGCATCTGCCTTGTCCTGCACGCCAGACGGATCTCCTACCGGTGCTTCCCCATTCACTTCAGATCCCTGGGATCCGACGACAATCGTAGACAGGATGCGCCTGCCGCCACGCTGGTTTCGCGAGCGGACACTGTCACGGACATCTACCAAATCAAATGTCAACCTCCCTCCATTTCGACTGTACTGGACTTGTTTGGTATGAAGGCCTCTCCCTTAGTGGCCTTCGACGATACGACAGTGTACAGACATGCCACTAATCTCCAGCCCGAATGTGCGAAAACCATCCAGCCCGTGGATGAAAATAGACCACGCTGCTGCCCACGATAAGCCACTCAGCACGGTCAACGCGGCGAGGTTGGCTGAAAGCCTCAACGCTGGTCTAACACCCAGTGATGAAGCTTGTTGGCACGGCCGTGGCGCCGCTAGTTGCGCCTCTACAGCCTCCACCAATGCAATGCTACCAGCGACGGGGAGCTTACCTTACCGTGCAGAAAAGAAGGATTGCGGGTTTCTGCAGCCATCTCCGGAACACGAATGCTCGGCTCCTTATCGATGGTACCCTTGCTGAGCCGCATCTCAGCATTGAGCTCGGTCCAGCGTGCTGGAACTCCTAGGCCTCCTCAGAAAGGCCAAGAAGTCGGGACCGGTCCAACGCGGTAGAAAAAAGCCTGATGAAGGTCCGCCAAATGACCGTCTCTTCTCCTATCGATAACCATAATCTCCCATCAGCAAGAGTTTGATGGTCAGCGCATTTTGTTTCGACCACGGGACGGATCTACAAGAAACGAGACAACCTTCCGTGAGGCTCGTGCGGGGCCCGGGACCGGCCCTTCACGGGTGTTGCCCGCCGCGGGGTCTTGTATCCGCTCCCGATTTCTCGGCATTTTGCCCGACCTCAACAGTATCAAGAACGTGACTCGCCCAGTGCCAGTAAGAGTTTCACGGATGGAAAACTCTGCAGACTTTTCATCAGACGAACTTCATCGACTACCTATGGTTTCAACGACACAAGATCTTTCCAACTGCTTAATCATCCTCCATTTGCTGTTCCAGGACACCACCCGCAAAGCCAAGCGATCAAACGGAGATTTCCAAGACCTTGGCGTCGTTTGGATGATTGGCAGCTAAGCATTAGTTGTAACTAAACGACGAAAACTTCAGATTGAAGATCAGCATTACTGCCTGAGAGGACTAATACCGGCTTATTAGCTCAGTACATGTGCGGGAACCTCGAGTCTTCCGTCACCGCTAACGAGGCCTTACATTGAAGTTCATCGTACATGTTGTAGTGCCGTAAAATCCAGATAAATTACGGCGCCTACCAAGATCCTTCGGAATATTGGGCACCACTTGGCGTGGTGTGGATGTTGTCCCCAGCCTTTCCGACAAGCGGTTAACATTTGTGGATTGAGGTGCGCGTCCTGGTAAACAGAAACTAACCCATCAGTTCCTATTCGTCGTCAACATGAGCTCACTCCAACCTCTCTCGGATCAAACTCAAAAATCTGGACGTTGCAGAATTCCAAT
Organism: Colletotrichum karsti; assembly: GCF_011947395.1. Lineage (NCBI taxonomy): Eukaryota > Fungi > Ascomycota > Sordariomycetes > Glomerellales > Glomerellaceae > Colletotrichum > Colletotrichum karsti. Next base: position 282,300 of record NW_024065925.1, read on the forward strand.
CGGAAAACCACGCTGCCGACAGAACCACAGCAACCGGCACGTCCGGAAAGTCGATCAGCACGACCCACCGCCCAGCTCATCGTGTGCTGCAGCATCGAGGGAAAGCCAAGGCTGGTAAAACAATGCATTCAGCCTCACTTTATAGAACTTAGCAGAGCGTGCCGCACATTCTCCAGCTCAAGTCAATTTGGAGGTCGTTTCGCTTGCGCCGGTCAATTCCTCCCGGGCCTTGGTAAAGAAATCATCCCGCCGGTATCGCCAAGGCTGAAGTCTCCCCTCTCAAACAACGGTGCCTATCATCGTAGTGCATCTGCATCGCCATTGCTAGATAATCGTACCATATAAGTGAAGGAAAATGGGTTGCGGGCCATGTGCTTGTTAAACCTTTGAGTTGCGTATCACAAGACGCTCGGAACCAAGCAAGATAAGCAAACCGTACTCAGACATCTACGGCGTAGCTCCTTGGCTAGAACGTTCCTTTTCTGGGGTCATCTGAGAGATGAAGCCAAAGTTGAGACGTTGTGTCTTGGAGTTCATATCGTGTCACTCACAGGAATGTCTGGTCTTAGACAATACATCTCGGTCTATTCCGAGGATCGCTATTGATTAAGTACTTATATCACGGGGCCGAGTCGTCTGAAGACACTGTCAATCGACGATCGTGAATCTAGGTTCTCATCACAGGCACCTCATGCTCGACATTTCATATGGAAGGAGACATCTCACTGCGAACGAGAGTTGTAAGTAAACATGGGAGCTGCTTCACTGGGTTGGGTTGGTCAACAGAACGAAGTCAGATAACAGTGACGTCTTCGCATATTTTCCATCAGGGACGACGTCCCGAAAAACATTAATATAATTACAAGTCTAGTAAGGCCACTCAAACGAAGTGGAAATGTTCACAGTGAAGTTCTCACCGCTGGACAACGACTTCACCCGTCCGAGGAGGTGTTCGGCGTGTCTCAGCGCGGTGCCGGGGCTGTACTGCGGGACCATGTGTCCGCTCAGCTTGGCCGTGGAATGAGTAAACCCGCGCTCGGTGTGGAACGTCCCCTGTACGTTACCACCCGCCCAGCTAATGGTGTTATCGTCGTTGTTGTTGATAGTCGGAAGCACCAGCTCCTCCGAGGGCGCCGTCTCAAAGCCCTGCTTCCCGTTCCACCGGATGCGCTGGATCCCGAGCGCGGTCACGTTGGGCTGGATCACGTAGTCCGCGAGGCCGGAGCCGATGTGGACGTTGTTGGTGCGCTCGACGAGCGTCTGGAACTTGATCTCGTGGTCGGTGCCGTTGTAGTTGTCGTTGCCGTCCACGAAGACGGGGTCCTGGCACTCGCTCCAAGACGGGTAGTCGACGGGGACGTGGATGGCCTTGCGGACCTCGGGGATGTTGAAGTAGAGCGTCGCGTTGGGGGGCGAGTACATGACCGAGGGGAAGCCGAGCACGTCCCAGAGGACGGGGCACTGGTCGAGGATGTGGTAGCCGTTGAAGCACGGGTTGATGACGTTGATGAAGTTGTCGAAGTGGTTGACGACGTCGTAGTCGGGGTCCCACTGGACGTTCGGCCACGGCGCCGCCGGGGGCGGGTAGGACAGGTACTTGTCCAGGTACGCGTCCAGGCCGAGCTTCTTGTTGTCCTGTTCGATCTGCTCCTTCATGCTGTTGGAGAAGCCGAGGACGTTCTCCCAGTAGCGGTGGAACGCGGGGAGGGCGGCGTGGTCGAGGCCGAGGTCGTCCGAGTAGGGCATGACGGGGTCGTAGTAGAGGGCACCCTTGACGTTGTAGTACGAGGTGTCGTTCTTGTCCAGCATGGCGGCGCCAACGTAGGGGACGTAGATTCCGGCGTAGCTCTCTCCGGCGATGTATAGCTTCTTGCCCTGGAGGCCAAAGGTGGACACGAGGTTCTTCCAGAAGGAGACGAACTGGTCTGCCGTTTCGGCGTTGTTGGTGGCGGTCACGTTGCCGCTGCTGAAGCCGGCGCCGATGGGGTACTCGACCCTCCGGGGATGTTAGTCAAAGCACTCGCACGTAGAGGACTCTGTGTCATTTCTTACCAGATCACGTTGGCCAGCTTATGCCAGGACCAAGCGTTCGGGATAGGCTTGTAGGTTCCGTATTGCCAGAGGAAAGGGCCGTTCTCCTGCAGGAAGCCTGCGTGTTGTTAGAAAAGACCTTTTCGGGGTACCTACTTAGACGAGCTTACCCTCTAAAGACGAGCAACCGGGGCCGCCGTTGAACCAAATGATGACATCGTCTTTGCCAGCGGGGTTCTCGGTCGGGAAGAACCAGAAGAAGTTCTTCTGCTGTTCGCCCTCGGGCTTCGAGGCGTCGACGGGGATGAGACCAGCATAACTCTCCCCAACGTTGAAGTCCACCTCGGGAATCTTGGTTCCATCCACGTAGAAAGCTGTGGTTCGAGAACAGTGTGAGCATGGAGAGCCTCCACGGTGATGAAGAGAGGTCACCTACAGCTGGTCTTGTTGGTGTAGTACTGCAGTTCACTACGACGCAACGCTCCGCGCGGTGCCTTCACGTCATGGCTTGCCGCGACCTGGCGATTGGCGAGACGGGCTCGGTGCGCATGAGGCGAGACCCAGGCCGAGACGAACGGAAGGCCGAGGGCCGCGAGGACGCCGGCGGCGATGCTTGACGAGCGCATGCTGGAAGATCAGAGACGTCGGAACCGCAACACGGGAACTGGAGCCTCAAGGAAACGAGAAAGCTGCCAAGAGAGAGCCAAGATAAAGCCAAGATTCGCGTTGCACACATTGGACGACCAACTATATACGGAAAGCATCCGCATCACGCCGGACCTACTGCCGAGCGCCCTCCCTCCTACTCCTCCCGTGCAGGAAAATGACGCGATGGGAGAATTGAAAGAGTGGACAGACCTAACCTAAGAAGGCATGTCATGTTCGCGCTGTACCCATTCACTCTCGAGGAGCAAATGATGAATTCGTATCGACAATTTATGAGCGCCGCGTCAAAGGCAGACGCATGGCGATTAGCTACGAAATAGGCAGGTCGGAAGCTGAATTGCGGCTTGCTACTGGACAATTAGCTGATAAGCATGCCGAAGTGCCGAGATGAACAGCGAGGGAAGTGGAGTTGGTTCAGGGATGGGGGTGCTTCTGAAAGCTTGTTTTTCCACCCCGCATGACGGGATGCCTTCGGCGATGCCGGTAGTGGAACGCCGGGCAGATCCTCCCGATGGCCGATAGGCCGGCCGCGTTGGATTGTAAGTACGAGGTGGTGCGGTCCGCGACGGCCGGCGACTATACGATGCCGTGTCCGTTGGTACGGGGCCGAAGCTTGCGGACAGTGCTCCACATGTCGGCTTCCTGGGCCGGGTAATGACTTGCCCGGAACGTGCTGAGTTCCGGAGTGTCCATGCCGTGCCCGGATTTTCTTTTATCAAAAGACTGGCAATCTTACTAGTCACTTGATTTAGCCGTAGACCTTGCCTCGGGGGTATCGTGAACTGTTCGGGTACGTGACACATCTTGATGGAATGGTCTGATTGATTCTCAGTGAGAATGAATACACGCAAGAGAACCTAACCGCAGTGTAAATAGAAGACTCATAGAAGTTTGGCTGAGAAGGAATCTTCGTTCTGAAAGATGGCCCAGTCCAGAAGCGGCTAATCGTGCTGATCACACGCTGTCTGCCGCGTAGACATTTCCCAGTAAGGCGCATGATTTCTGGGGCAAGCATGCCAAGAACCCCCTTTTAGCCGTCCGAACCGACATCAACACCTCCTGTGAAGTTACCGCTACGTTTCCATGGCCTCAAATATTTAGTTAAAGTATCTTTGGGTGATATATGGGATAGAATTGGTCATTACTAGAATCTTTCCCTTCTGTTGGACGAGTGCCAACATGCAGTACTCTACTGTTTCGTCAATAATGCCAAAGATAACGAGAGCCATAGATCTGACGAGTCGTGGAATGACTTATAAGCTGATTGCAAAGTCCCTTTGCGTTCATTCATGGACCATCCACTATTTAATGCTATCATTCCGCCCAATCCATATGCATGCACTGCGCGCGCGATCCGCGGAGTACAATCCGGAAAGGCTCACACCTCATCTGCACTCCTTAACTCATTCTTTTCTTGTCGGGCTGGCCGATAAAAGCCCACTGATCCCAGGAGTATGATTTAACATGACAAGTCACTTGAAAAGCTCGCTCTTCTCTCATCTACAATCGATCTGGTTAAGTCGTCAATAAGTTTGCCTAATCAACAGGACTCAGCATTACTGGAACCGGGCTACCACTACGTATTTCAATTATGAAGCCCACTTGAAGCAGTTGAGAGAGTCTTGAAGGTTGACGCGTCCACGGCAGAAGGACCATGGCGAGGCCGAAAGATCACGGTACTCGGGCATTACCGCCGTGCCGAATCACACAGAACGATTCACGGACTTCTTTAAAGCCCTGTAAATCAAGTGAAAAAAAGGTCCCGTACCGCCACAAGGGGCCGTTGTAATGGAGCATCCCACCGGCGATGTTAGCCGTGACGGCCGAAACGGGAAGGAATTGCACGTCGCCGTATATCGCTGTTAAGGGGCGGTGCACCCGCCAAGTATCCTAACACCGCACAATTCCAGGGGCTCAGAGGTCGAATAGCCATCCCATGAGAGCCTCAACTCCACAGAAACGCCCACATTCCGAGTCTGTACTCGTGGCGACGTGGGTAAACGTCAGCCTTACTCTAGTATCTTCCAATCATGTTCTTCGCGACGTAAGCCATTCCGGAGCTTTTGATTAGTTAGGGGCGTAAAGAACGAAAGTTGATGCAAAATATGGCCCAAAAATAACGAAGGATAGGAGTTCCGTGGGATATAAGACGTGATGGTCTCCCTTCGTCCATGAGATCTGCACTCTAGAAGCCAACCACAGTCACTCTCTTCTCCAACTTCGTTCTCTCTCAAATTTCTCAAAGATGCAGATCACCAACATTCTCCTCCACGCCTTGGCGCTGGCCCCTGTTTTCGCTCACCCAGAGCGACTTACAGCCGAGAAGGCCAAGGCCGAGGCGCATGTGGTCGGCCGAAGCACCAACAAGTGCGCCGCTGCTATTGAAAAGCGCAAGGCAGAGATCTTTGCGAACCGCGCCAGCCGTCTGCGTGCTCGTCGGGCCGAGGCCGGATATGCTGATGCTCGGGACCTCATGCAACGCGATTCTCTGCACTACACCACCATCCAGAACGACACTTGCGTCCTGGCTCCTGACACTGTCTGGGGTCCCTATGGGTAAGTTATATGTAAGACTTCCTGGTAAACATGCACTGATGTTCTATAGCGTTGACGGCGAGATGGTCCGTCATGACCTCCGTGAGTCGCAAGGAGGCTTGGACTTCTACCTTGATATCGGTGTGATCGACATCGAGACCTGCGAGCCGCTCAAGGGAACCGCTCTCACTATTTGGAACTGCAACGCCACGGGATCCTACTCATCATTCACTGGCATCGACCCTGACACCGCGGAACTCTTCGATGACTGGACGAAGAGAGATGATGGGACAACCGACGATGAAACCTTCCTGCGCGGAATCCAAGTCACTGATGACAATGGTATCGTCGAATACCTGACCAAGTTCCCGGGTTACTACGTCACGCGCACCACGCACATTCACGTCACTGCTCAGACGAACATCACCAACGGCACCTCATACTCCGCCAGCAAGGTCCAGCACATCGGACAATTGTTCTTTGAGGAGGATCTGCTGAGCCAGGTTTACGCTCTGGAGCCGTACAGCGCACACTTGACGACGCTGAACCGCACCACCAACGCCGAGGATTCGCTCTTCTCCGACGCCAGCTCTGATGGCTACAGTGCCGTCATCAGCGTCACTCAGTTGACCGACAACATCGAGGATGGTCTCGTTGGCTACGTAAGTAGTGCTCATCTTGCCATTAAAGACACAAACTAACCATGGTTCTCAGATCACTCTCGGAGTGAACTCTTCGGCGGAGGGTCTTGCCATCACTGGCGGCGGCGTCAACCCCCAAGGATACTTGCCCACTGTCAGCGTGGATGCAAGCAAGTATGCTCAGGCGACCGCGGTCGACAGGGCCGACGGATACCAGTCATAAAAGACAATCTTTAACGGGCTTGGCCATCTTTATGCTTAGAGGCTCGGCATTGGGAGGCGTTTTGGGTGACTGCATAGACGGGAAAGGGATATCACAATCATGGCGCAAAATTAGAAGCTCACATCATTCAGCATCAACAGACGTATACCAAAGTGATACAATAAGAATTCAGCATCCGAAGGAATGATAGTGACACGATGTGAGGATGATGATTTGGCAAGCGGTGCTCGTCAGCCATCTTTGTCTCTTCATACATCATGCACGTGCGGAGTTCGATGGGCGGCCGACAGCGGAGTTGGTGCGGCGATTTCACGTCTTACATGCCCACAGCGGATGTCTAGCGGGAGAAGTCAAAGCAAACACGCCAATCATACACCACACAAGTAATGGAATGCGGAAACCCTAGATTTATTCAGCGGGCTTTTGATCCTACATCGGTTTGTAAGCTGGTGAGAAGTTGAACCGGCTCGGTCGCTGGTGGCAGCTATCCGCATCTGATGACAATACCGTATAGCCAGATCGGAATGAATTCGTAAACAATGCTACACGCACACAGCTTGGGCCCAGACTCAATGACCAAGCAGATGCTATCTGCAAATTGACATATCACGAACGAGACCGGCTTGGCAATTGACGCTATTGAGTTGCGCCCCGGGAATGATTTAAGTACGAGAATCAACCCAATATTCAAGAATGCTCAATATGTACTACAGCACTCATCTTCAGAAAAAACCCTCTAGTATTTATAAACTGCTTGTTTTAGCCTTTTACCTTGAGAGGGCATTCAACATGAGTCTTCCCAGCCTCACACAGTACCACAAGAAGCCTTATCCAGCCATCTCACCGTCCCGTCCCGAGTTGAACCAGTCGGGAAAGACCGTCTTGATCACCGGTGGAAGCAGTGGTATCGGCTTTGCCATCGCCCGCAACTTCGTCGCGGCAGACGCAGAGCGCGTCATTATACTTGGGCGCCGCGAAGAGACTGTCAAAACTGTCGTTACCAATCTCTCGACAGAAGCCACTCAGTCGAAAAAGTCCACCAAGATAGATGGACGAGTTGGTGATGCCTTCGATGTTTTGTACATCGAAAAGCTTTGGAAGGACCTGCAGTCCAACAGCATCTTTGTAGATGTATTGGTGCTCAATGCTGCGGGGTTTGGGGCCAAAGAGACAATTCTACAGGGCGGCATCTCCAAGGTTTGGGCCGACTTTGAGGCGAACGTGAGAAGCCCGCTAGCCATGACGGATTATTTCTACAAACAATCGATACAAGGGGCTGTCAGACAGAAAGTAAGCTAAAGGCCTCTCCGTGGCTTGTGTTCATGCTTCAGAATTTCGCTGAGATGAACATAGTTCCTCGTCAACATCTCAACCGTTGCTGCTTACATGTGGACTACAATGGGTCCCGATCGGCCAACGTACGGACTCACGAAGAATTCCGGCACTCTTTTGCTACAACAAATCGCCAAAGACACCAAACCGACGGACATGCAGATCGTTAGTATACATCCAGGGGGTGTACTTACGGATTCTGCCCGGTCCGCAGGGTTCAACGAGGACATGGGCATCAAGTTCGATGACGGTAGGCGGGAATAATCCATAGGTTCCGAGAAAGAATGCTAACAAACGATGGCAACTCAGAAAACCTGCCCAGTCAGTTCTCGCTTTGGGCTGCCAGTCCCGAAGCTAGATTTCTTCATGGCCGCTTTGTGTGGGCCAACTGGGATGTCGAGGAACTTATGGCCGGTCTCGTGAGAAAACAGATCGAGGATGATGAACACTTTTTGAAGGTGGGCATCGAAGGTCTTTCGGAGAAAACGGGTGGAATGATTTTATGAATTCACTTTTGTATCCAGAGGGAGAGCTGCTGATTGCAATCCTCACGTCGTTAGATGCGATGTCACAAAAGCTGAGCGAGGCTGAATTTGTGTGCTGATCCCATACCGAAAGCAATAGAAGATATATTTAAGATGGTAAATGAGAAACCCTAGTTACATATGATTTATAGTTAATGAAAACGCGAGAATGCGCTATAGAAGGAGATACATCAAGAAGCTGAATCCAGTAACGTGCGTCAATTTGGCACATTCGAACATGGATTGTTTTTTTCGGCGTTACATCACGTACACAACCTACTTCTATCCGTGTTGGCCAGGTCATCCATTTGGTGTTCTTGGTCTGCATTGGAGAACTCCTAACATTGAGTTGATGCTCATGTTCCCACCCCGCGTGACCAAAGTTCCAAATCTGGCAGCTCACAGAGTGCTTGTGCTTGTAGGAACTGCCCGTAAATTTTCAAAACAGATTCTGAAATCATGAGATCCCTGACACTCTGTTAAGCTTCTTTCCTAAACTGCTGTCCATCGTGTTGGTGCCTTTCCCGAATTAGGCTATGGGGCGAGCTTGCCTCCCCGGCCTGCCGCTGTGAGCTGCATGTCGCCACAAAAAGGGGCTTCCTTTCGACCTTGCAATATAAAGATCGAGGACTGGTAGAATCGCAAGATTCCGCTGAGACGAGCTGTGCAAAGCCATATTCTACAGGCGATGGGGTCTGATCGGGCTCATGTGTTGTTCTCGTCGTGTCAGTCTCACAATACCCCGTGCTTGTTGAACCCCGCAACATTTGGGACGTTGGTTTCAACCAGCTCTCGGTGGAACTCGTTCGATAGAATTGACCAGAGTCTAGCTCTGCAACCGCCGTGGGATATTCTTGGACATCTCGGCGCGCGTGTTCTTCGTTGTGTTGTCTTTGAGCTGCCGCCCCACGAGTGTGCACTGCAAAATGCACACGGCGTGTTCTGGCAGAAATTGGGGATTGAGGATTCTGTGAGAGCTCCGGAAGGGGGCTTGTGTTAGGAAGCTCTCGAATATGGTCTTCATGAAGCTCCGAGTAGCCGAATGAATCTGCCGAGTAAGGGGCCATTCCCACATGAGGTACCCTTTCAGTCGTCGAACTGTCCACCATATCTGACTGCATTTGAGTAGGCTCGTCAAATGTTTGATCGTCATCGCGGGAGCTGCCCAGAACCGTAAAATCGCCGTCTTTGCCCAGCGGGGTCTGAGGAGCGTAATAGCCATTGTATGTGCCACATTTGTCGCTGTCGTCTGCATAGGTATCGACGTTCAAATTCTGCCGCTTTGACGTGCCTTTGTGATAGAAACTACTCTTTATGGGAAAAGAAACCATCTTGGGCTTCTTTCTGAGCAGTTTATTTGACTTCTTGGGACCGAAGATCTGGTGACCAAGTCGTACGGACCATCTGGTGATCAGAGGAAACCGGCGTGATGAGGAGCTTGAAATACTATCATCATCCGAGCACTCTGCATGTTCTGTGCCGCGCAGAGTCATGGTGCTCAACAATCGAGTTAGCCTCCGACGCATGGGACTTGGCAGGTCATCCGAAGCAGGCGAGTTCAACTCGCTGCTAGAAGTGTCAAGCCTACTGGGCAGTACTGGAGGACGCAGAGAAACCTCTTTGTTTGTGTCGTTCTCGAGTCGGCGGTGTTGATCCGACTTGACTTGGAGCGTAGACAAGAGCTTGGAAGACAACTTTCGGCTTCGTAACTGTGGACGATTCTGCGGGAGTGCTGGTTGCCTGGCATCATCCACCTCATTTTGCTGTGCTTCAGCTAATGATGATGACGAAACTGTCGTGCCAGTCAAGCTGAGGTCCGGGGTCTCGGTAGGGAAAGCTGTCGAAATAAACTTCTCATGCCTTGCGAGGTATTCTCCCGCATTTCTTGGATGATCGTAACTGAAGTTCAATGGAAGCTGCCGTCGGAGAACCTCGGCACGGATGTAATCGTCAGCCATGTCGAATATCGTGGCCAGAAGACCAAGGCTTGCGTTGTAGTCCAAAATGCTGTCGCTTGTTCTTTGCTCCTTGGAAAGTTTCTTCTTCCCCTGAAGTGACTGCTGGCAAGTCTTGAGGGCTTTTTCGAACGAGTATTCCGACAAATACCCCAGCGCAAGAGCGTGAAGTAAGTTGCAGATAGCGACGTCCCTGTCCCTTTTCAAGCTTGCAAGTTCCAGAACTATGCATTCCGCCAATTTCCAATTTCCTTGGAGGAAGTAGCAGGCTGCGAGTTGAATCTTGAGATTTCGTGGTGAGATGTCACCGTCTTGCTCGGTTTTTTCTGGATCCCACTTGGATTGTTCTTTCAAGGCCTCTTGTAAGGCATCGCCGGCCTTGTCAAATTCGTGGGAATTGATGCTTTCCAGCGCCAACTTTTGCAAGCCCAACACATATTCTCTCTCAAACTCTGCTTCCTCGTCCTCTTCATCCTCCAAGTCGAGTTCTTTGTCACCAAGATCCGAATAACTTGGCTGGACCGGCGAAATAGGGGATTCGGAGATAAGACTGGACGTGTTATTTGTCTCCTTCGTGGCTTGGACATAGCCGTCGCGAACAAATCTTTCCACCATCTCTCGAGTAGCTGGAGAAAACTCTCCATCAAGGCTCATGGCCGCTGCTGAAGTTGATCGCCAGGCTGTCTCGCTAACATCCCCTCGGGAAGTGCTGGCTGTCGAGCTAGCGGCCGAGTAGAAGACTTTGGCTGCATTGGCAAGATCTTTCAGATTTCGAGCGACCCTCGCATCGGACTGGCTGCTTCCCCCATGAGAAAACCCCCCCGCAGGTCGGCAAGAGACTCGAAGAGCCTCGCTTATTGATACCTTGAGCCGCTCCAGCTCGTCAAGGATCAGCCTTTGTCCAGCGTTGTTTCTCAATGAGAGAGATCTACATGTTAGGGGTTAGAAATTCCATAACCAATCTAATATTCTTTCTTAGACTTACACGGTAATCGTATGTAAGATTGTCTGCAAAGCCCAATTGGATTTGTGAATTCTGTCACGAAATGCCACGATCTCATTGCCATGGATGCTGAGATCAATGACTACCTTCATCCTCCAACCGAATCTCGTCGACCCAGCTCCATCTTTGATCTTCTGTATCAAGCTGTTCAGGTCGCTTAGTGTCATTTGGCAGTGCAGCAAGGCAGAATCGCTTTGCCGCCACAACTCGTCGTCTACAAGCGCTAGGTCAAACGGGCGGCAATCCTTCAATGTTTTGTTGACAGATTTCAGGAACTCGGTCAAATGCATCAACTCGTAGCTCAAGCTCGTCAATCGTGAGTCAGCCGTTCTAAGAGCCTGCCCGAACTCGTAAAGGGATTTTGTGACCTGCCAAATGTTTCAGTACAAGGAAGGAAAGGAAGCTTCAGATCATGATGCGGTCATGACTTACAATGGCTGCAGCTTCGATAAGCGTAATTGCCGACGCGGTGATAGAGAGAGGATCCATGACTCCGGCAACGACTAGGACTTCGTCAAGAAGTTCTGCTGGCGGGTGACGTCCCAGTGGCAATTTTCTCCTCAATTGCCACAAATGCGATCATTTATAATAACAAGGCACCCTCTTTTCATTCTTCATAAAAAGCCCCAAGTTATCTAGTGTCGGTGAGACGCAGCCTGCAGCCTCACTTTCTACAATGTGCGAGAGCACACCGATGCTCTGCGCCCGGCTCACCCCTCCATAACACGATAATCTTCCACATAAAAAAGCCATAGCGCCCGGGGTCAGTCTAGGCTGCTCTCGGGGCAGATTTCTGGCACTTGGCCGTCAATGAACTTGCATGAGGAAGAAGAAGTCCTTTATGAAGCTAAGCCGACAAACATGCAGGTTCGGCAACGCAGAATCTGAAGTATAAGAAGGCAGCCAGCTGCCTCCTGCAGTGAGCTTAGAACAGACCAAACAGAAGTGAGAAGAGAGCCGCACAACTGCGCACAAACATGGCTTATGAGGATGCGCATGACCTAGGATTATCATAAAAGCATATACTGTCAATATGTCAGCTCTCGAATGGCAATGATTTTGCAATTGGCATTTCAATTGTGGGTGGTGATAACTGCCTCAGCCTGGAAAGCAGGCGCATTTCTAGCTAATTGCTATCAATCTTCTGCGCGACGAATGGCTGTTAGCCTGAACAAATTCCTTTGGTTTTTCTTTTTCTTTCCCCATAACCTCAGATCAACACAAAATTCACCCTGCAGACCTTGGATTGTAATCTGAACAATTATTTCTTGAAGATCCTTACTGGATTTGGAGCGGCAAAGATCATACTTAGGAGTGGGAAACCCCAATGGGCCGTTTGGGCTATCCGCTCGCACCAAAATTGGCGGGTTCAGACATCAACAATTGTTTGAGATGTGGCCATTGTTACTGACGATTTGAGGAGGATTTGATATTTGTCGTTCCGGACGAGCAGCTTCAAATCGCCAGCTTCTGGAACTGACAATCTTCCGCCATCATACCTCTCCGAATTCGCCAAAAGAGGCTCCCGCTACGCCATCGGCAATCCGTTCAAAAGGCTCATGCTCGCCTGTCTCTCTCTTGGGCAGGCATCGAACAAGACGAACTGGGGATCGCTCCTCTGTGCAAGTATCATTCTTCAGAGCTGCCTTGCACCATATGGACGGTGCCTTTGCCTGTCTTCTATAAGGCGTATCTCCGCATAATCGTACCAGAAAGTGCTAAAAGCAGGATACGATTGATAGCCGTTGCCAACCTTGCCAGCTTCATTGCCTGCAGCATGTTCGACATGACCTATGAGGGCAGTTGAGACATCTGAGGTCCTGGAAGATGACGAGATGAAAACGGCTCTGGAGACCATGTTGACCTGGCACCACAAGAAGGACGAGAAACATGTCAAATAACCACTGGGTAAGTTGGCTGCTGGAAAGTTGCGATATTATGATTTATCCTGTAAGATGGCATGGAATGAGTTTCTTCATAGAATGAATAAGATATGGCGACCAACAATACAATTTCGGTCCAGGCAAAGCTTCCTTAAGGAGCCAACATCAAGTAGAAGATGACCTAGCCGCTGAGAAGACACTGTGCTCTCCTCGCAGAAATTAGTTGGAGGAGAAGTAAGTGATCTATTAACAACTGGTCCAGCACTCCAAACAAAGTCTCTGCATGTTGATACCGGTTTTCTGAGGTTCATGTTGTTACGACTCCTTATCAACGGACGTTGGCAAAGTCCCGGCAGGGCTCACCCGCATCCCGCAACCTCGCGACATACTCCACCCACATTGCGTCTTGATAACGCCATCAGATAATGCATGCTGTGGCCGCTGCAGTAACATCATTCAGTCTTCCACTTTACATTCGAGGTTCCAAACATCCTCCTAGGACGTATGAGCCGACGCTAGGGGAAGAACGTGGGATGCGCGCTATTCCGAGTGAGGCAGAAATCGGAGTGTGTGCGACGCCGAGCAGCGCCAGTTTTGCTGTTGATCCAACAGACAGGGGCTGCGATGTGTCTTGGAAACATTTCTGGCATGATGCGCGGGGGTTTCGAGCATCTCATCCAATGGCCATTTTCCAATTTTCCCTGTCGTGAATGATAAGCCATTCCTAGCTTGAGGAGGACTCTGCATTATCGGGGTGGCAATGCAGCATCGGTTCTCAGCACCTCACGGAGATCCGCAATGGTATGCTGCAATTAGCTTGGAAGAATCCCCCCAAACCAAGACAGCTCTTATATATCTTCTGCATGAATCGCGTTGTGTCATGTGTTTCGCTTTGCTGTGACTCCGTGGAATCCCAATTATGTCTGAATTACGTGACGAAAAGACGACGTTGGCGGATTCGAAGGGGTCGACAGCTACCCACATAGCCGTCGATCGTGTGTTCGAAACTTCGGAGAAAGTCTTCATCGGCGGACTCAATGACGATAGTCCAGACGGCACGAAGCGGGGCTCATCCGATGAGTCGGAGCCGGAGTACGACTTCAAGTCCGATGAGTTTGCCAACATACCCGAGCTTGTTCGGACTGTTGTCGGTTTCGAGGATGACCCCTCTCTGCCTGTTCTTACGTTTCGGTCTCTGCTACTGTCAGCGGTCTTTTGTACCATTGGTAGCATCGTCTCCCAGCTCTCATAGTAAGAAGCAATTCTTTTTACTACCGTTGCTGAAACTGATCGCCAAACAGCTTCCGGACTACCACGGCTCCATTTCCCGTCTTCTTCGTTATTCTAGCTTCAGCGCCTCTTGGTCGATTACTTGCTCGCATCCTCCCCGACTACACTGTACCTTTGGGGCGCTTTTCCTTCTCGTTGAACCCAGGTCCATTCTCTATCAAAGAACATGCGATCATCGGGATTGCTGCTAATGCTGGCAGTCAAGGCCAGTGGGCAAGTGAGTGAACTCATCTTTCTACCTTTCTAACTCGCAAGTTCTGATTCCTTCATAGCTTTTCTGCCTACAAATGCCGCATTGTATTATGGCATTACCATGCATCCAGCTGTGGCGCTTTTCTTTGGTTGGGTAAGTCGGAAAGGCCTATCTTCCCCATGAAGAGTTACTGAGTTGTTATTGAGGGCGCTTCACTCCTTGGATTTGCCTTCGCAGCCATGGGTAAGTGGTTGGAAAACGCGTGCTTCTCTACTGAATCTAACAGTTACGAGTTCGCAAGGTTCTGATAGACGATCCGGAGTTCATCTTCCCCCTTTCTTTACAGCAGGTCACACTTTATCGAAGTATGCAAGGCAAAACAGAGCTTCATAAAAGTGTTTCCAAGAAACAGATGAAGGTACGAATGCAGATAGCAACGACCAAAGTCATAGATGAGACTGACGAGATGCTCAAGGTTTTCTGGTGGATTTTGCTGGGTACTTTCCTCTGGCAATTCTTGCCCGAATATCTTTTCCCATTTGTTGCCGCCCTTGCACCTCTCTGCTGGTTTGCTAGCCGCAATCACACCGTGAACTTCCTCGGGGCGGGCCGAGGTGGCATTGGACTTCTCAACATCACGTTGAACTGGTCTAACATCACATCGACCGTCATCACATACCCCTACAGTGTTCAGGTTACAATCTTTGTTGGTTTTGTGATTACTGTAAGCCAATCTTTCTGCATCGCCAGCAGAATCACAGCTGACACTCAGAAGACTTGGATACTTATCCCCGTGGCATATTTTGGGAATCTATGGGGATCACCAACATACAATATCATGTCAAACGGAGTGTTTCAGAAGAACGGCTCGGCCTATCCATTTGAGTCTTTAAGTAAGTGCATTCATGCTGCAAGAAAACACAAGCGGCTTACCAGCTTAGTCTACACGGACTCAAGTGGCATTCAGCATGTGAATGAGACAAGATACCATGAAGTTGGTCTCGCATACTCAGGAGCTCAATACACATGGGAAATCTTCATGGTATGTGTCAATCAGAAAGTCTACATGTAGACTGAACATCGCACTGATGACGTATAACAGTGGTACGCTTCGTACATCTCCTCCTTTGTCTGGTGCGGCTTATTCTTGGGCCCAAAGATTTCCAAGATCTGGAAGGCAAGGAAAGATCAAGGCGAATACCACCAAGATCGTCTAAGGTGCGTCATCGTGATCCCAAAAATGACAATGTGCCAACTAATCTTCGCAGCCGAATCATCCAACAATACCCAAGCCTCACTTTGTGGTAAGTCACCTCTCGATTTGGCATCCCTTCTAGACACTCGCTTATTCTTTGTTTGCAAGGGAATGGGGTCTCCTCACTGCTATACCGATAGGAATCCTCCTTATTATTGTCGCAACTAAGTCCGTCTGGATGCCAACCTGGACTTACTTTGTCGCGTTGGGTTTTGGGGCTGCAGCTATGCTGCCGATGAGCCTGGTTTACGCCATGTCAGGATACTCGATCAAAGTTGGTTTCTTCAACGAACTTATTTACGGCTGTTGGTATCCATGTACCCAAAGATGTGAGCATCATTGACTCCGTGACAGATATGATCGATGCGCCCGGCTCGTCTCGGCACCCGCTTGGTCAATTGGCCTACCGCATCATTTCAGGAAATGTTTGGTATGACGCTCGAGTCGTACTTGAAGATCAGAAGGTGGGTTTGACTGCATTTCTTTCGCCAACAACGGGAACTGACAGAACATCAGATTGGTCATTATCTTCATCTTCCACCTCGAGATGTCATTGGGATCCAAATCATTGCCAACATGCTTGCTCTTCCCATCAACTATGGAGTCATGCGATGGGTCATTGCCTCCAAGTTTGACTACGTCAGCGGTCGAATCCCAGATCCTCAAGGACAATGGACAGGCCAAGAGTTCAAGAGCTACAATACTGCCGGGATTCAATATGCACTGGTCGGCCCAAAGAAGCTCTTTGCATCTTCCTTCTTCAAGCCAGTGTTGTATGGATTTCCCGCAGGTGCGATAGCTCCCATCATCATATGGCTTCTCCACAAGAAATTCCCGAAGGCCAGGTTTGATCTTTGGAACTCGACCATTTTCTTTGCTAGTGCCGCGACCTTTCATGGCAACCTCAGCACCGGCCCCTTCACAACTTTCTTGGTTGGAACATTCTTCAACTTCTATCTATACCGTTACAGACGGACGTTCTGGAACAAGTGGGCTTATATCAGCGGTGCGGCTTTGGATACCGGATTCAATGCCAACCTGCTATTCATCTTCATCTTCCTCGGCACCACGGGCGCTGTGATGGTGAATTGGTGGGGAAACAACGCTGACAACATCGAACGGTGCTTCGCTCTGAAGAAATGATTCACATCCTTGGATCGGAGCATTGTCAAGATGCGCAAAATATGAGCATGGACACTCCGGGACATGAGGCCGTCCCAAGAGTGGTATTTGCATGTTGGTTTAGACGAGGGTCTTAGGGCTGAGAGGACATTTGAGGTGACAGGAACAGTACATAGTTCCTCTCATTATAGCGGCTCAAACGTCGATCAGTGTGCTAAATAATCCGAATCTCGTCAAGCGCTTTGCTACCATTTTCCAGCCATGACTTTGCTTCGCCACGCATGAGGCCTTCTACAAAGCACTGCCCGACCACCTGCCATCCACTATCCTTCTTTCGCATGATGATTGGCGCAGAACAACCTAAGATCACGAATATCGAGTCTCCTTTCTGCAAAGACTTTAACGTCGCCGTTCCGAACAGACCTGCCTCGGTAGTGAAGACCGGGTATACGACTCCGACGTGCTTATCCAAAGATTCGATAAAAGACTTTGGAGATTTGCATTGGCCGACGTCCTCAGTCTGAGGGAAGAACGATTTGAAATCCCTCTCCCAAGGCTTCCAATGCGTATCGATTTGTTTCCGGAACTGATTGAAGTCGTTGAGGTTCGCGTGGTTAAGAACAGGGCCCCAACCTCGCTCCTTCAGAGCCACAACGTCCGGGTCATTCGAATCCAGGCTATTGAGCCATGGGATGTCGAGAATCGTGGTACCAGAAGTGCAGTCATATATAGCGGCTCTGTGAAGAGTCTTCGTGATTGCTTCCTTCGGACTTTCCGGTAGTCTTGAATGAGTTGGCTGGACCGCGTCCTGCAGGACTGAAAGTCCTCCGCTCGCCCATCCAAGATGAGGTGCGGTTCCGTCAACAACATCAACTTGAAATCCTTTGACAACCAGAATCTTTCCCCCACTGTCAAGTCTGAAGTCAGCTTCCTGTCCCCAGCTTGCATCGCAATCAGTTCCCCAAAGATAGGGGTCCCATTCAGAAGTCAAGTCAGGCACCCAAGAAGGGAGATCGAGGTTGGAGTTCGACGTCCCCGTAAGAATGATATCGAATGACTCGAACCCAGTAACGAGAGCTCGGGCGAAATCGCAGAATACTTCCGCAACATCCTTCGTGTAGTCAGGCTCCACATGAGTTGTCACATACTCGGGGATCATTCCCATCAACCCATACAGTCGATCTCGAAGGTCCAGTGAGCCAGCGAGTCGGCCAACCATTAGGAGCAAGCCCAAATCGTCTTGATCCTTCCTTCGTTCTTCCGCTGTCTGCGCACGACCGCGACGAACACGCTCTTGATTGGCCTCAACCAACTCGACCAGCTTCAGAACCCTCCATACTTTCTCACGTGCCCTCACGGCGCCGCGGATGTTGGTCGCCCGCTGCAGGAAGTTTTTGAGTGGAACCAATCCCATACGAAATGTTCCGAACAATATTGAGGGGTTGACTGGTCCAAGGCACTTTTCCTGGATCACCCATACCCGAGTCCAATATTGGGCTCCAACGACGATGTCGATTGTGTTCCTGATGATTTCTCTTTTCTCAGGATCCGCCATGACGTCTTCCAAAACCTTGGAGGCTGCAGTCTCGCTCTGACACTTCACGATGCACTTGTGCAGGACCGCCATGTCGTTGATCGCATCATCTGGCACCTTTCCCAGCCAGATGGAGACTATCAGCGCTTTCCCGTATATCATGCGCATGCGCTTGACCTGGCGGTTGCGCTCAACATGGTCTTTTTGATTGATGCAAATGGCATCCACCCAAATCTTCAGCCCTTCAACATAATCTGGATCTGATGATAAGGCCCTGAGTGCTGCTTCGAGATTCTGTCCTACCAAAACGACCTGCCCGTCCATGATAATCGGAACCTTGACAGACTGGTCACCCCAAGCATAACTGAGGGCTCCATAGTCGCCCCATGCGAAACGATGATATCGGTGATGCGATCGGGCGCGCTCGGCCGGTGAACTGGCCCTCGTCGGGCTGAGCGACCGATATCGCTCGTTGGAAAAGCGTCGCCACCCCTCGTCGCTGTTGCGTCTAGAAAGTGGCTTGATTCGAGAGTTGGATTCAAAAAGACGGTAATCTGAGAGGTGGGCATCTAGCGAAACGTGTTGTAACGTGCAGTGAACAAGGCCATGCCATTCGGGAGGCTCGTCACGTAGATTAGCTAGTGGTGGCAGCTCAAGTGTCTGTAAGTTGAGAACACGAATCTCATTTCGACTCTCGTTGAGTGGAGAATACGTAAAGTCCGCAGGTCGATTGAGCTGTTGCGATGCCATCGCAGCGTGTAGTCTGTGCGCTCGTCCACGGCAGCGGAACAAATTCAGAGGATTGAGAAAACTTCTCTGGGGAGATGGAGGCGCTAGCGGGCGGCACATGAGGTATTTAGCCTTGGCCTAATTATGTTCCACGAAAGATGCACCATGGAAGTGGGCGACTCCATGTTGGCTGCTCAGCTCTGCTTACGCAGTTTACTGGGGTCTAACACAGCCATCATATCCAAAGTGGCGGACTAAACCACATCCACCCCAGGGCATATCGACGCCTTGCACGTACTATCGGCATCGGCATCATCGTCAGTGCTGTCGGCGCCGTCAGTGTCGTTGCTGTGGTTAGTGCGGCTGGGGTCGGCAGCATTGTTGATGTTGTTGATATCGTCGTCGTCGAGGTATTTGGTTCCAGCCTGGTGTTATTATGGCGCGGAGGTGTTGGCTTTCCTGGGGATGGGTGTGATTAGTTCGCACCTATCTAAATGAGGGGTACATCGATCTCCCGTTATTACCACCCTAGCTTTGAAAGAAGTGCCGATGCAAGGCAAGAAGGCCCTCTACACGTGGTATCTCATGGACTTTTTACACTTGGATTGTGGAGAGCGGTCTCCCCCACCTGCGCAGTATTCAATCTACTGGTGGCTTCGGTGCACGCATGTTGGATGGACCTGAAAGGTGAAAATGGTCGATTGGGTTGACGATTAGGGAGCTCTTCAACGCAGTTCGCTGCCATCGAATGAAAATTCTTCTAAGTTTTGGTAAAGAGATGCCCATGAACGCCAAATTTTAAAATGAGAGGGATGTAAAACACGGATAGACCGGCTCGGGTCAGCGCCGGCTACCTCCTCAGGGAGCCGGTGGCCGATGTGGGGCCGTAGCGAGATCGGTCCGCTCCGGTCGCTCCCGCTCGTCCCTCCCGAACTTTCGGAATACCTTATTCGGCCAACATTAGAAGCATTCCATCAAATCCTTGATCGCTCCGTTGATGTTATATCCGGAAGTGAAATGGGGAACTCCTGCATGTCAATCTGCGCAATGGCAGAGCTTGAAATAACACCAGAATTAAGCGCCCAGTCAAGCTCGGCGCTTAACCGCAGCGACTCATTGACGCCCTGCCATGCCGTACCCCACATATCGAACAGAAAATGGACACATGTGCCTCTCTCCGATAGAACGAGACATCCAGAATCTCATTGCTAGCAGTCTTGCGATTCGCCTGTCAGGTCAACCTGGGCCGAGATATTGGTCGCGGTCATGCGAGGCGTTGGTTGGGTCGAGCGCCTCCGGGGCTGGTCCATAGCATTATCTCGTAATTGGCCGCTCTTCTGGTCGAAAACCTGACCTAGTCGGCGGGATTCTAGCCGGGATGCTGCGCCATGGGCCTTAGAGAACTCCTGGAGAAGGGTGTATAGTGTCGGCGCCACCCGCGCGGGCCATTCCCTCTTCGTGTTCTGTTACACATCTCATTCTGCTGTGCGACAGATCAAAGTCTGTGTAGCCATTTGTAATTTTCATTCATTTAATTCTTATTGAGGATATGGATGAGCATCGTCCAGTCCGTCTCTTGTCCCTCGGTAACCAAACCTATCTTATCACACCAGCATTTTGGCTAATCGAATCACCGGGCAGATGGAGGCGGAATCAGGGGCATTTCCTCGATTCTCATTCTCAGAGAGGTGATGCGACAGATCAATATCGACCGGAAACCCAAAGACCATCTCCAACCATGGCAGGTCTTCGATCTGATAGGAGGTACCAGCACTGGCGGGTCAGTAGCAGCGCCAGGCTTCCATGATGATTACTGACGTCCATGGCAGTATCATTGCTCTTATGTTGGGATGCTTGAAAATGTCTGTCGAAGAGTGTCATGACACATACATGAAGCTCGCAAACACAATCTTCAAGCCCAAGCGCTGGAGATGCAACGTCTTCAACCGCAGTCTCGACCTGATTTCCGCCAACGAGCGGTACGACTCGGCCAAGATGGAAGAACTGGTCCAACAAATCATAAAGGAGAGGACAGGCTCACGGAATGCTATGCTTCAAGATCCCTTACGAGGGTCCCCATGCAAGGTGTAGGTCATCTGACAGTCGACTGGACCATCTCTGACACCATAACCAGCTTCGTCACTACAGTACGCGCGGACGACGAAGAACTACTTCTCTTACGTTCCTATGTCAACAACCAACAACCAGACACCCACTCTTCCCAATTCGAGATGTGGGAGGCTCTGCGCGCCACGTCCGCCGCCAGCACTTACTTCAAGGAATACCGTCGCCAGAACGAAGGGTATGTCGACGGTGCCTTCAAGAGCAACAACCCGATCTTCGAAGTCCACCACGAGGCCGCAGACCTGTGGCCCGGACGTGACGTCTTCCTCGTCAGTATAGGGACGGGAACCAAGCCCAGTGCACCAGTAGGCACCAACGCCATCAAGCTGGTCAGAACCATGACCAAGCTTGCAACAGCAACCGAGGGATCGTGGGTGAGATTCCAACGCACCCACAAACAGCTGGTGGACGAGCATCGACTATTCCGTTTTAGCGCCCCTGGGATTGGGGCAGTTGACTTGGGCAATAGCAAAATGATTGGCAATGTGGCCATGAGGACCGATACATACTTGCGAGATACGGGTACGGCTCGTGAAGTTGCATCTTGTTCGAGAGAAATGGTGGAGATTCAGACTAAGCAGTACACAACTGTTCATAAGCTGTCGAACAGCGAGAGAGGTTAGTCTGGAGTCAAAAATAGGAGAGTATTGACTGACAACTGACTCCGCAGAATGTCTCAAACTTTTATCCGGCGCTGGTGGCCCCTACGAGAGCCAGAGACTCAGCATCGAGAGGCCAGTCCAAGGAACTTGCCAATGGTTCTTGAGTCATAAGGCATTCATGTCCTGGCTGAAAGACACGTCCTCGGCTCTTCTTTGGGTGACGGCCAACCCAGGCTGTGGAAAGACCGTGCTGTCCAGCTTTCTCGTCGATGTCCTATCGCGGCAATCCTCCGACGCCATCGTCTGTCACTTCTTCTTCAAGGCCGGCGAAGTCAGTCGTCAACACTCCCATCAGGCCTTGTGTGGCATCCTTCAACAAGTATTCAAGGCATACGCCAAAGCCATAAAGTTCGCCATGGACGACTTTTCATCAAACGACGCAGCCAACTTTGCGCAGAATATCGAGGCTCTATGGGAGGTCTTGTGTCTCGCGTCAGATTCGATGCCTTCGAAGCAAATCATCTGTGTCATCGACGCGCTGGACGAGTGCAGTGAGGATTCGAGGAACCGCCTCATAGATCTCCTAGTCAAGGCCTTCCCCCAGATGACTGGCAGCCGAAAGTTGCTCGGGCGCCTGAAGATCATCGTAACTAGCCGTCCGTGGCCGAGTATCGAAACACGATTCCGCTCCCTCAGCTGCGTCCGTCTTCGCGGCGAAAACGAGTCGTCTTCTTTGTCCAAGGATATCGAAACTATGGTCAAGGCCAAGGTCGAAAGGCTGAAGGTCGAAGGCACTCTCTCACCAGAAGCTTGCGCTATGCTGGAGACAACGTTAGCGCAAGGTGCTGATCGAACGTTTCTGTGGGCTTCCTTGGTGCTTGAGTCCATATCTCGTCTCCCATCCCGAAAGATGAGCGCCGTAAAGAGCGCGTTGGATGTGACACCAGTCGACTTGAACCAGCTTTACGAAAATGCCTTGTCTGATGTCAAAGACCGCACTGCATCTACGAGACTCCTGCAGGTAGTACTCGCCGCGTCTCGCCCACTCACGCTTGTGGAGGTCAACATGGCGATGAGCATCAGTCCGAAGCATCGAACAGTCCAGGAGTTATTGAGAGACATCGAACCGAATATAGAGTACACAGTGAAGCAGCTGGGCGGCTTCTTCGTGAGAGTTATGAACTCGACCGTACACTTGGTTCATCAGACCGCGCGAGACTTCTTGCAACGAACTGTAGGAACAGATCCATCGTTGTGGAAACAATCTCTGGAAGCTTCAAGGTGCCATTCAGCCCTTTCCCAAGCGACAGTTAGCTTCCTGCTTCTGGAAGACTGGCCGATCAGAGATCTTGCTCCGAGTAAAGATAAGGCAGAAGCGTCGAATTCAACACTACTCCAGTCTTTTCCATCGTCTACATCAGAATTTTATGCGTATGCAGCTCGAAACTGGCCATACCACGCTCAAAAGCAAGAGGACAGTTTCAACAGTGATACAGTCACAAGACAACAGATCGCAACTCTTTGCAGGCCAACCTGGCAAGGTTTTCATAACTGGTGGTATTTTTGGGCAGGCAAAGAATACTTCTATGGAGCGGGCAATCCTATAGAGCAAACTTCGCCCGATGACAGTTTGGGTCTATACCCGTTGCATTTTGCAGCGTGGCGAGGTTATTACGTCGTGATGAGGGGTCTAACAGACTCCCAACCTGGTTTGTTAACGTCACGTAACCACACAGACTTGGACTGTTTGGTAGTCGCCACACTGCAGGGGCGTGTTAGTGTCGTTAGATGGTTGCTGCACACCTTTAACCCTTCCTGTCTACAATCAGGGATAGCTCTGGTGGCCACCGGCAGTATGGAGATTACTCGACTTTTGGTTAAAACTGGCGTCGACCTTGGAAAACGGTATCGATCACTCCAGAGCGAGAAAGAAGAAGCGACCGTTCTTGAGTCGGCCATATACAGCGAGGGAAAACTGGCATATTTGCTGGCCAAGGGCGCTGGTGGCCTAGGCGAGGCTATCTATCTAGCCGCAGAGGAAGGAAAGACGGCCTCCCTGCAGATGCTTCTTACAGCCGAAGATAAGAGAACTGAAGAGGAACGACTTCGTAGCCTCCAAAGTGCGCTCAAGGCCGCAAGCGAGAGAGGCAGAGCATCGACCAGAAGGATCCTGTTGGGAGCTGGTGTACCGGAGCCTGAGGGCACCAACTTGTCGGCAGGCTTGGCCAAAGCCGTGACATTCGGATGTACCAAGGACAACATAGAAGCACTTGTCCAAGATGGTGCTCGGGATGTCGATGGCGAGGCTCTGCTTTCGAGGGCAGTCTTCGGTGACTTGGAAAGCATCACATGGTTATTTTCCGTATTGGATTATCCCCCAGAAGTTTTGAGCCAGGTCACCTCGGCATTCTTCGACATGCACTTGGGCGACGGGCTGAGAGGGTACTTGCTCAAGACAGTCGAACGCGTCTTGCTGTCCGAGAGACGAAGACTGACGAGCGGTTTTGCCATCAAACCTGTCATAGGCCAAGACCAGGCAACGAACGAGCAATTCCTCATCCTGTTATCAGCCAAGAGGGCACGAGTGCCGGCTGCGAAATTCCACCAAGCCGTGTGCTTCAGCATAGCAGCGGACGAGCGTCTGGCTTTATTCCTGTTGAAGCATAGGAGCATTCTACAAGATATCTCGGACGTGTCTGGCGAGCACGAGTATCTCGCCTTAGCGTGCCTATGGGGCAACTTGGATATTGTGAAGAATATCTGCGAAGAGAAGAGACGGCTGGGGCAGCTACCAAAACTTCCCTGGGGTTTACTCTTGCGCACGGCAGTGGTGTCTGGCAACGCCAAAACTGTGCGTTGGATTCTCGAAAATGGAAATAACAATGGTCACGTTGAAGCCACATCGGAGGTAGTCGGGGAGGAATTTGCTGCCCAGTGGGCTGTGGTCGAGAGAGTGCTGGGTTTTGCCAGTGCAGCGGCCTCTCCGCTGGACATAGCTGCTAGGTTTGGATACCAAGACGTAATCGCGACCTTAACGTCGGCGAGGTAAGGAACTTGATCCCATGGAACAGGTGGAATGAAGTGCTACTCCTGGACTCGCACCGTGTGTTGGTTGAAGCTCCAGTGATGATTGGATATGAGGGATGTTGGCAGCCCTACAGGGCGACAGGGTAGATGTAGATAGCCGGCCAGTTATTTGGAATCATCGCGCGTGATGGAATTGCTGACGAATACCGCCCGAATTTCTTTGAGAAGGAGGGCAGGAGGCGAGTAGAAGAAGATTAAGCAGACATGCTGATTTATCAGGAGAGATGACTGAGAGAATGAGGTCAATCGGCATTTGAAGATGTGAAATCAGAGCAGGACCGAGCTCCGCGACGCATCGCCGAGAGCCGTTAAGAAACAGTGGGGCCGTGACAGCCACCTGGATGGAAGCTGGAATACTAAACTGAGCTGTTGGGCTGGAGGTACAAGGCGCTACATAGAGATTACGTGCAGAACATAAGTATCTCTTCATGCAGTGTTACCTTTCCATGGCGTCAGGTCCCTCTCGCGTCATCGACACCCTGACGTCCTGACAAATCAAGAGGGAATTTCGCCCGGAATTTGCTGGCAGTGCCCATGTCACTTGCCGATTCTTCACTGCGGGCAGCTACTTTACTGACATCCACATTGACCTTTTCGAGCGCTATTCTGACAATTTTGTGCTCCTTCCCCTCCATCAGTGTCCCTCCCTAGTATTTAGTCCGATTTCCTCCCGCGTCACCGCCGAGTGCCCCTCTTCCATCCCACATGTCTTTCAGACTCTTCCGTCCAGTTCAACGCATCGCGAAACCCTCACTTCCTTCAACCTATAGATCTTTTCACGCATCCTTGCCCAACATGGTTGTCCACAACGTCAGCAGGTAAGTTACCACCATGTCGCTACGGTTCTTCAACTGCGTATACTCTTGCTAACGTCTCCCCCTCCACAGCAAGGACGAGTTCGAGAAGGCCCTCAAGGATAACAAGGCCGTTATCCTTGATGCCTTCGCCACTTGGTGCGGTCCCTGCAAGGCTATTGCTCCCGTCTTGGCCAAGTACGTTTCAACTCCCAACTGACCTCGAAGGCATTGGACTGACAGGCTGTTGTGCTTAGCCTCTCCAACGTCGATAAGAACGGCGGTCTTTACTTCGTCAAGATCGACGTCGACGAGGTTCCCGACCTCAGCCAGGACCTTGGCATTCGCGCCATGCCTACTTTCATCATCTTCAAGAACGGCGAGAAGGCCCAGGAGATCGTCGGCGCCAACCCTCCTGCCCTCACCCAGGCCATCACCGCGCTCGCTGAAGAGTTTCCCCCTCCTAGCCCGGTCGAGGCCGCTCCCAAGGCCGAGGTCGAGGCTTCCAAGGAGTAAACTTTGGACACAAGAGATGGAAATGGGAAAGATGAAAAGAGAGACGTCACCGCCCTAAGGCGGTGAGTACGTCCGGACACTAGATACCACACCACAATTACCTTTTTTTTTCTACGCTTCTTGGTGCCTCCATCTTTCAAGTGTCACAGTTGCAAAATCATGGCTTGTCGCTCGCGCATGTTACCCAATGCCGTGGCGCGTAGCGCTTCGACCTCGGGATGCTGTGCATCGCGTTGTGTGCAGATACTACTGGGTCCGACGATTACGACGGCTGTTCATGGAAAAGAAAGCCAAGTTTACCGACCAACCCAAAGACCCCCAAAATCCGTGCAAAGACGCAAAGCTAAAGTCGACGTCTGGACTCACCAGTGCCAAGAGGTTCGTTTTCGACGCGCCATGGCATAGCTACTGTAAGAAGCCTGCATTCGAGCATTGAGATGCTTCAAAATAGGACAGGAAAAAGCCAGACGTCCAGGAGCTGTGCGTAGCATAATATAATTATTCACTACTCACTCGTGAATAGGATATTGAAGGCCGGGGGATTGATTGGCGGTATGCATCTGACCATCCAATAACCACAATTGACCGCTTCGCGTCGCGCTCGCGCACGCCTTTTCTTAACAAGATCGACCGCAACCTGATCACGCTGCAACATGTCACCGCAGGGCGCCGATAATCAATAGACAAACGCCAACACCAACGGCCTTTATCGGCTCGCGCGGCCGGTTTCCGCAGTCGCCGGGGTCAGTCAAGTCCCAGTGGCCGTTGGGCCCCGCGCCGGTTTTCGCCCCGGTACCGCGGGGGTCATTGCCCGCGGGAAGGGACGCCCCAGCGTCGAGCCGTCGTACGTGAGGGACCCCGATAAACATGGCGCGATTGAGCCTGCAGCAAATCACGCAAAGGCGTAGATGAACTCGGTGTCCGCTCGTATCAGTTGGCTTTTTTCGGTGTATTAAAGAGGCTGGCTCATCTCATCTAATTCCAAGCGGTCAGACCCTACTAAGGTTTCCAGAACCTAGTTCAACATTACGGCGAATTTCTTGTTCAGAAAGCGTACTGTAACCACTTTCGATACCGCCGTATTGAGAATATCAAGGCCTGCCTGGAAATAGACAATATGACAAACCACATTGTTGTGCTTGGGTAAGTCTCAAAATGCTGTCGTTCGATCACTCACTAATCACTTCCAGCGCCGGCGTTTCGGGCCTCACTACCGCCCTGCTCTTGTCTAAGAGCAAAGCCAACTCCATCACCCTCATCGCGAAGCATATGCCCGGCGACTATGACATCGAGTACACCTCTCCGTGGGCCGGCGCCAACGTCTTGCCGTGAGCGGCCACTCCCAGTGCCGATCTTGAGTCACGGCAAAGTTGCTAATTCGCCTCAGTATGGCACCTGCTTCCGACAGTAAATGGGAAAGAAGAACATGGCCCGAGATGAAGCGCCTAGCCGCCGAGGTTCCTGAAGCCGGCATTCACTTCCAAAGTGCGTTCCACCAAGTTCGGAAGACTTACCAGCGCCAAACTGACACATACCAGAGTCCATTGTCTACCGCCGCAAGAAGGACATCGAAGCAGGCGGCAACCCCTACGACGCCCTCTATGCCGTCGACCCGTGGTACCGCGAAATGATGCCCGATTTCCGCGACCTTCGCCAGGACGAGCTTCCGTCCAACGCCCACTCGGGCTGCGAATTCACCTCAGTCTGCATGAACACGGCGCTCTACCTCCCCTGGCTGGTCGGACAGTGTCGCAAGAACGGCGTCGTCTTCAAGCGCGGCGTCATCGAGCACATCCGCGAGCTCAAGAACCTGCACCACACCGGCAACCCGGCCGACATCATCGTCAACTCCTCGGGCCTGCTGGCGTGCAAGCTGGGCGGCGTCGAGGACAAGACGGTGCGTCCCGCGCGCGGGCAGGTCGTCATCGTCCGCAACGTGGCCGAGAAGATGGTCACCATCTCCGGCACGGACGACGGGCCGACGGAGGTGTGCTACATGATGACCCGCGCCAACGGCGGCGGGACGATTTTGGGAGGCACGTATGACAAGGACAACTGGGACGCGAACCCGGATCCGAACATTGCGATCAGGATCATGAAGCGGGCTGTCGATCTGAACCCGAGCTTGACGGGCGGTAAGGGCATTGAGGCGTTGAGTATTGTCCGCCACGGCGTTGGGTTGAGGCCGTACCGCGAGAATGGCGTCAGGATTGAGATTGACAAGAAGACCTTTGAAGACGGCACGCCTATTGTCCACAACTATGGCCACGCCGGATGGGGATACCAGGGATCGTACGGTTGCTCAGAGGGCGTTGTTGAGCTGGTGAACCAAATTAGAAGGGAGAAGGGGGAGGCCCTGACAAATGAGCCAAAGCTGTTTTCTTGGGACCGTCCGAGTAAATTGTAATGGTTTCAATTTTCGAATCGAAAAATATATCGAAGATAATAATTATTGGACAATGACAGACTACTGAATGCAAAAGTGACATCCCTCCTTCGAAAGACAGTACGAATTGGAGTACCCAAGCTACCCGCACAGTGTAGCGTAGATCGCGACAGCTTTCAGAAGCTCCCCTGTCCATCACCAAGCTTCACAACTACCACTACCACAGCTTGCGAAGCTGCACAATGGCCGACCAAACGCCCCCAATTCACATACAAGCGACGCGACTGGTCCTGGATATCGCAAATGGCCGCCATGCGCTCTCCAAGGCAATCCCTCCTCTGCTCCTGGCATTGGACGCGGTCCTCTGCGGGCTGATCATCTGGAAGGTCCCATGTTAGCCTCGCCCTCCACGAATGACCCCAAGACCCTAGGCGGGCGCTGACATGGCTCGCAGACACAGAGATCGACTGGGTGGCATATATGGAGCAGGTGGCTCAATTCGTCTCGGGCGAACGCGACTACACCAAGATCAAGGGCGGCACCGGTCCTCTCGTCTACCCGGCCGCCCACGTCTACACCTACACTGGACTTTACTACCTTACCGACGAAGGAAAGAATATTCTTCTGGCGCAGCAATTGTTTGCTATCCTCTACCTGGCTACTCTTGCGGTTGTAATGGCTTGCTACTGGCAGGCAAAGGTAGACGATCCATTCGCCCTCAACACCAAGCGAAGCTAATGAACTCCATCACAGGTCCCGCCTTACATATTCCCCCTCCTGATTCTCTCCAAGCGCCTTCACAGCGTCTTCGTCCTCCGATGCTTCAACGATTGCTTCGCGACCCTATTCCTCTGGGTTGCCATCTTCTTCTTCCAGAAACGCCTCTGGACGCCGGGCGCGATACTCTACAGCTGGGGACTGGGGATCAAGATGTCACTGCTCCTCGTCCTGCCCGCCGTGGGCGTCATACTCTTCCTCGGTCGCGGTTTCGAGGGCAGCCTGCGCGCCGCGTGGCTCATGGCACAGCTACAGATCGTCATCGGCGTCCCCTTCTTCGCGAACAACGCCGCGGGGTACTTCGGCCGCGCATTCGAGCTCTCGCGGCAGTTCTTCTTCAAGTGGACGGTCAACTGGCGCTTCGTGGGCGAGGAAACGTTTCTCAGCAAGCCTTTTGCTATTGCGCTCTTGGGTCTACATGCAGCTACGCTCCTGGCCTTCATCACCGCCCGCTGGCTCAACCCCGCGCAGCGCCCGCTGTCGTCGCTCGTCCCGGCCATGCTCAGGGGGAAATCCCCATTCGCGGGACTCGAGGAGGCGCAGGTGGCGAGCCGGGTGACGCCGCGGTACGTTCTCACGACAATCCTCTCGGCCAACGTCATGGGCCTGCTCTTCGCCAGGTCTCTGCATTACCAGTTCTACGCCTATCTAGCCTGGTCGACGCCGTACCTCCTCTGGCGCAGCGGCCTTCCCGTCGTCGTGGTCTACCTGCTCTGGGCGGCGCAGGAGTGGGCCTGGAACGTGTTCCCCAGCACGGACGCGAGCTCGCAGGTTGTGGTGGGCGTGATGGCGGTTACCGTTGCGGCGGCGTGGTTTGCGGCAGCGGACGAGGGGAAGCCGGTGGACGAGTCGGAGGAGAAGAAGAAGCGGTGATGGGAGGGAATGTCATTAGTCGTCAGGGTTCGTTCGCAAAATCAATAATCGTCTTCAGAGTCGGATGGCGGCATCTTGCCGACGTTGGAGTCGCTTTCGTCTTCCTCGTCTTCGTATCTGGTCTTGGCGAATTCCTTCGGCCTACTATTGTCAGCATGTCGAACGGGGAAATTTTGCTTTATGATGAGGGACGCACCAGTAAGGCTGCTTGCGCCAGGCCTTCTCGTCGCGGACGACGTTGATGATCTCGCCCATGACGCGGCCGTCGGGCTCGTCGTACCTCTCCGCCAGCACATATCCGCCCCGCTTGATCCAGATGGTGTTGCGGAAGCGCTGGGCCAGCTCGAGGACCATGTCCTTCTTGTTGGGGAGCTCGCAGTTGTAGAGGTTGTTGCCCTCGGCCTTGATGACGCGTACGATGGCCTGGTTCTTCTCGAGGTTGTCGGGGGGCGTCATGGTCTCCTCAGCCGCCGCTTGGGCGGTGCGCTTCGTGCGTGCCATTGCTGTGCGTTCGGAAAGGTTTATGGATGGGTGATTTCTGGCGAGGACGTGGACGGGTGACGGGAGCGAGACGAGCGGCTGGCACTTTTTTTGGTGGTGGATGGTGGGGTAGTTTTTCGTCACTTGGAATTTTTTGGAAGAACGCGGGGCAGATCTGGCCGGCAGGCACCTCTAGCCTGTCTTAGGTACTTCATCCCTAAAGTCTTCCTTAAACCAGACCACTACGAAGTTCGTGTTCTCAATTCCTCGGTTGACGTAGTAGAGCACGGTACTAGTATCTCAAATCGGCTCAGATCACTGATCCAAATGAAAAGTTGACATATATTGAACATACAAACGCGTGACTGACCGGGTGGCGCTCCGAACCTTTGCCGGCGGAGGAACTCCGGCCGGAGACGACTCGGACCCACATCCTCGTAAAATAGTTTCCGCATCTACGGTCGCTCTCCCTCCAAATGCTCTCCAACACCGACATTAGGTAGGCTAACCAAGAGGAACAGAACATTGGCTCTCGCCTCCAAATCAGCGCTTACCAATCTTGCTCGTGACACAACGTCAAGCCGACATCAATGTCTTAATCCGTGGACGCCAACTCACTCCTGTAGCCGAACCATCATATCCGTCAGGCCTTCGACGGAACGGCCCCCGCATCATGCAGCCACCGGACCGTCGCTTCGCAACATGCAGAGGCTAGACCCATTCAACCACATGCTCTTCAGATCTTTTGCCTGAACCTTTCACGGTCAGCGGGGATGACTCAAGATAGCGGGAGACTTCCCGACCAGCCATGTGCTGGGCGTGCCCCAGACTCCTCAGGGATCCGCGGCCGCGCCACAAGCATCGTGGGATTTCTGTGACAGAATTCTTATCCTACCTTTCCTGGTCGAGTTGTGGGATGGAGGGCACCTAATTGTTAAACACGCCTCACATCCCACGCGACTGGCCCTATAAAGAAGTTGACTTTCGCATACCACCTGACCCCTCCCATCGTGAACGTCTTTCCGTCTCTATATTTAAAGGGAATAATTTCATGTATTCACCTTAGAATCAACGACCCATCCATACAAGCCTCAATTCAACAATGGAGGCCTCAATGCTCAGGACCCTCGTCGAGGTCGAATCTCGAGACCGTGACAACGATCAACCCCTGCTACCCGCCGCACCTGCCAAAGCAGTACCTCGAACATACCCCGGCGCACCTCAGCGTGAAGGAGGATCGATCGAGCTTCAACGTATCGACACCAAAAATGCCCACAGACACACCGACGACAATACCAAGACTGCCGGCGATAGCAAGGCACCGTCCCGGGCCCAGTCCCCGGCCCGCACACCAACGACATCGGGAAGCGACCTGGAGATGAGCCGTCCTTCGACCCCCGTCGCCATCGAAGCCTTACAGAGCATCACGGAACCCCACATGAACCGCTTCCGTCTGGCTGCCTCCAGTCTCATGGGCTTGGGCAACGGCCTCAATGACAGTGCACCTGGTGCCCTCATCCCCTACATGGAAAAGTAACCTCCCCTCCCTTCTCACCCACCAAACCCTCAACACCACTAACAGCCGCGCAGACATTACAACATCGGCTACGCCGTCGTTTCCCTCATCTTCATAGGGAACGCTCTGGGCTTCATCTTCGGCGCCCTCGTCCTCGAGTCCCTCCGCGCCAAGCTCGGCCGCGCCCGCCTGCTCGCCGTCGCCCAGCTCCTCATGGCGTTCGCCTACGTGCCCATCATCGCCCAGGCCCCTTTCCCGGTCATAGTCGTCAGCTTCTTCATGACCGGCTTTGGCATGTCCCTCAACCTCGCCATCAACAACGTCTTCTGCGGCTCCCTGCAGCAGGCCACCACGGCCCTCGGTTTCCTCCACGGCGCCTACGGTCTCGGCGGCACCGTCGGGCCCCTCATGGCCACCGCGCTCGTCACCCAGGCCCGCGCGCGCTGGAGCACGTATTACCTCATCACCCTGGGCATCGCGCTCTTCAACGGAGTCTTCGCGACCTGGGCCTTCTGGAAGTACGAACGCGAGCTGCCGCCCTCTCAGCAACCACAGACCGCCGGCGCGGACAAGACGTCCTCGGCCCAGCTTCTCTCCTCCATGTTCTCCGCGCTGCGGCTGCGCATCGTCGCCCTGGGCGCCCTCTTCATCTTCGCCTACCAGGGCGCCGAGGTGTCCATCTCGGGCTGGGTCATCTCCTTCCTCATCGCGGAGCGCGACGGCGACCCGGACGCCGTGGGCTACGTCACGTCCGGTTTCTGGGCCGGCATCACGCTCGGGAGGTTCCTGCTCTCGCACCCGGCGGCCCGCATCGGCGAGCGTCTCGCCGTCTTCATCGCGACCGTCGGCGCCGCCGTGTTCCAGGTGCTGGTGTGGTGGGTGCCCAACGTCGTCGGCCCGGCCGTCTCGGTGGCCGTCGTCGGGCTCTTGCTCGGGCCGATTTACGCGTGCGCGGCGGCGACGTTCATGAGGGGCATGACGAGGCACGAGAGGGTCAGCGGGATGGGGGTGATTAGTGCCTTTGGGAGTTCCGGAGGCGCCGTTGCGCCGTTTACGACGGGTTTGCTTGCGCAGGCTTCAGGGGCCTGGGTGTTGCATCCCATTGCCATCGGACTGTTTGTTGTCATGCTGGCGACGTGGTACGGCATTCCGCACGCCCGGAAGAGAAGCGTGTAAGTTGGGATGACGTCGTGGGGAGTGGGTTTGCAGGTATTAAGATCTGTCGGAGACGGGACGGTTCGATGAGAGCCGCAAAAGGCGGAATGCCTCGATCGGGATAAATGGGTGACGATTAAAACCGGGTCTGGGTCTGTCTTTCAGCGTCGGCTTAGAGTCCGGTAAAGGATTTGAATCCTCGCGGTAATGAAGGGCAGGAGAATATTAGTAGCGAATGACGGAATAAAATCGTGGTATCATCTATAAGATGGCATTGCTATCTAGCCATCGTCGAGCCCAGTACCCAAAAAGCCGTCATGTCTATCTATATCTATCATCAAAAACATTCGCCCAAAGTTTCATGTTCGTTGTATACCTTTCCCATCTCTCCTCTAAACAACTAGAAAATTTCTAGTGGTGAATGCGTCCCCGTGCGGCGTCCTTGACGCTGACCTTGCCGTCGACAATCTGCTTGACCGTGTCCAGAATGTCGGAGAAGTCGTTAAAGGTGACGAAGGAAACGTTCTCCTTTTCGCACCACGAGACGAGGTCTGCAGCTCGGTTAGCATTCGCATCGAGGTCCAACTGCCGAAGCGGGAAGGGGGGAAAAAAAAAAGGAAAGGTAAGACTCACCCTTGCCGCGCTTGGCAAAGAGCAGATCCGTCTCCCGTGCGGCGGACAGGTCCGACACGCCGTCGCCGGCGTAGAACATGACGGGCCGCTCGGGGAGGGAGGAGTACTTGCGCAGCTCAATGGACTTGTCGTGGCCGTGGATGCTACAGAATGTCAGTGAGGTGTGGAAAATGAGAGCAGATAAGAACGCCCGCACCTGTCGTCGTGGTAAACGATCTGCCAGCCGCCCTCGTCGTTGAGGCTCTTGCCGTCGCGGGGCGCGACCTGGTTGCTGACGATCTGGATGTTCTCGACCTCGTCCTCGCCGAGCCACTGGACGAGCAGGGCGCGGATGATGGGCCTCATGCCGCCGGAGATGATGACGACGGGGATGTTCTGCTCTTTCGCCCAGAAGTAGAACTCCTTGAAGACGGGGTCGAGCTTGACGTTCTTCTTGAGCAGGTCGATGCACTGGTCGAAGGGCAGGGTGACGCTCTCCATCATCTCGCGGAAGGCGTCGCGGAAGTGCTTCTTGCCCTCGAGGACGAGCAGGTTGCCGTCGCGGCGCTTCTCGAAGCCGAAGCCGACGTTGTCCGTCATGTAGTCGTTGGAGTCCTCGAGGGTGATTGTGCCGTCGAAGTCGGTGAAGAAGATGAACTTGGGGTTCGTGGCCAGGGCCGGCGTCTCGTTGATCTGGGAACCCATGTTGGCGGTTTTCGTGGGGGAGGTGGTGATGGGGATTGGTTTGGTGTGAGTGAGAGCTGGATGAGTGAGTGAGTGAGTGAGATATGTCGAGGTCGAAGGAGGGGGAGGGGTAAGATGAACAATGGAAGTCAACAATGTCGTGGAACCCAAGGTAGAGGTCAGTGAAGTGGGTCTGAGAAGTTGTCAAAGAGACCGGGAAATGTGTCAATGGCTTTATATACGGGACGAGAGACCAAGCCGCCGCCCGGACATGCAGTTTTCGACTTGGGATGAGAAAAAGGACTTTCTTAGGTGTCAATTTTATCTGCAGTATGCAAGGTGTTGCCTCCAATGAATCCATGCACCTCGTTCCTTGTCAATGTCTGCTGTGTACATGAATGCGGAACGTGGACGTTGTAATCAGCTCCGTCTTGTTGAGCCGGCCTATCTTATCAAATTAAAAAGTTAGACAGAAAAAAAGGCTCGATATCCAATCCAATACCTTCAAGCGAAATCCGCCATGCAAACCTACCGTCTCCTTCAAAAAACCATCCCGCCAGTGACGACATCGGCCCCTCGGCGGAACCACCGTGCGTCCGAAATAGTCCCCGTATCGAGTCCACGAGGGGGGACCCTTGAGCGCGGTTTTACCAACATGTAGTCCACTCAGCCACTGAAAGTCCAGTGAAGGGACCCCCACTGACTCCGTACACGTGCGGTAAATCTCTTCTCTGGCGGCACCTCAACCTCAAGATAGCCGGTACGTACACCCCCCTCAATGCTGGGCTTCTTCGCTCTTCTTTTTCAATTCTTCTCGAAGCTGTGACCCCGGCACCGGCCCGATCCCCCTCCCAAATCCGACAGGCGGTGAGCCCTTCCACCAATTGAGCTGTCCTCCGGCAGAAACCCGCCGCCGCCGCACCACCACCACCACCACCACCACCGACCGCACCGCACCGTCCAAACTTTCCCTTCTGCCGTCCCGGTCCCCGTCCCTCCCGGCCGTAAGACAAACCACAACCCGCCACCGGTGCTCGACAGAGCCATTCGTCAGGTCAATTGGGTCCGAGATATAGTCGCCAAGTCCAACCCAACCCTCGGGGAAAGATGCACTCCATCGCCCGCCCGGCGTCGCGGCTCATCCACGCCCGCATCGGCCTACACACCACAACGACCCTCACACGATGGCCCGTGGCAGCAGCTCGATGTAGCACCCCCGCGGCGCGACGCCTCTACTCCTCCCTCCCTCCCTTCCCACCGCCGCCGCCGAGCTCCGGAGCTTCAAAACAAGAGATAGACCAAGCTTCCGCCATGAGCTCCTCATCGCCGAGCGCACAACCGAGCTCAGACTCAAGCTCCACCACAGCTTCCTCCGACTCGCCGCCCACGACCGACCCCGACGCCCACAAACCCGCCGACAAACCCGACGGCAGCAGCAGCAAAGACGCCGCCCACGACCCCCTCCCCGACACGGCCTCCAAGATCTACACGGCCCTGCCCCCGGCCCTCTCCGAAAAGCTCTCCCACCTGATGGACACCCTCCAGACCCGCCTCCTGACCGCCTCGACCACCCTCAACGCCCTGACGGGCTACGCGCCCATCGAGGCGATCAAGCATCAGAACACCCTCCTCGAGTCCCGCCTCGCCTCCGCCCAGGACCTCGTCCGCACCGCCCGCCTGACCTACAAGACCACCAACGCCCGCCGCGCCACCACCCAGCGCGAGGTCACGACGCTGCTCGCCCGCAAG
This sequence comes from Colletotrichum karsti, assembly GCF_011947395.1. Taxonomy (NCBI): domain Eukaryota; kingdom Fungi; phylum Ascomycota; class Sordariomycetes; order Glomerellales; family Glomerellaceae; genus Colletotrichum; species Colletotrichum karsti. The sequence continues at coordinate 318,571 of NW_024065925.1, forward strand.
GAGACCTGGTCGCCCTCCGACCTGGAGCGCTTCACGCAGCTGTACCGGACGGACCACGAGCTGGAGCAGGAGGTCGCGGCGGCCTCGGAGGCGCTGACGGACGCCGAGCACGCCGAGCAGGCCCTGGGCCAGCAGCTGAACGCGGGGATCCTCAAGCGGTACCACGAGGAGCAGATCTGGTCGGACCGCATCCGGAGGGCGTCGACCTGGGGCACGTGGGGTCTGATGGGCGTCAACGTGCTTCTGTTCCTGGTCCTGCAGTTTGTCGCCGAGCCGTGGAAGAGGAAACGTCTGGTCCGCGGCGTGGTCGAGCAGGAGAAGGCGGTGCTGGAAGGCGTGACGGCGGAGCTGGCGAGTCTGAAGGCCACGTTGGCGCAGAGGGACGAGGCCGCGGCCGCTGCGCCGGTGGCGGAGGCGGCGCCGTTGGTGGAGGAGCCTATGCCGGAAGAAGTCTTGGCCGCCAAGGTCGAGGAGCCTGCCGTGCAGAACGAGCTGGATAGAGAGGTGGCCAGCGCTCTTGACGAGTTGGAGAAGGAATTCCCCGAGTCCAAGACGTGGCGGGAGTTCTTCTCCGACCCCGCGCTGTGGAAGACGCGATTGGCAGATCTATACTCCGAGCGGCGCATCGACTTGCGCATGCGCGATGCTTCGATCCTCGCACTTGAAGGCGCCGCTGCGGGAGCTACCGTTGCCGGAGGCCTGGCGCTCCTGCTTCTCCGTAGAACATAGACGCGCCAACTCCACGGTTGTATATAATACTGTACAATATGATACCACATAGAGCAAGAGGACGACCTCATAATCACTGCGGGCCGGCCGATCATCCAGATATAACCATTGCAGGTTTTGTCTATTAAAGAAGTTGCGTTGCGGTGGGGTCCGCGGTATCTCACAGATATAGGCTCTAGTCATAATCCGACAAGTCGGCCCCCCGTTTCCAATTGTTGACGTAGCGAAAGACTGGGTAAACACCGCTTTTGTTCTCCCTATATCGTGTCCACCCTTCGCTTCCTCGCCTCATCGCTTCCTCGTTTGCGCCTTTTCGTCACTGCTTGACGACGCGCAGCGTCTCTATGCATACAGAGACCGGCGCTGTTGGATCCTGCCGCGCGCATGGCGCTGGGTATCCTGATACGCGATGTTCCGTCTCCTGATATTCATCCCCTCGTAGGCGTCGTCACCTCATCACCTCGTCGCCTCATCAACTACAAACAACAGGTTTCATTCTTCATTCCCTTAGTCGAAATCGGCAGTGTAAGAGAATCCACGGAACTCTTCTTGCATAGCTTGCGAAAGAACTGTGCTTCGTTAGCTTTGACTTCATCAAAATCATTATCAAATACATACCTGATTGGACAGGGGTCAAAACAGGCGTGACGCTCGTAAACTCGGAGTCGAAGTTGCTGGTGTCAGTGGCACTCTTGATCTGTGGCATAAATGGCGGTGCCACACGCTTGTGGTAAATGTCGTCCCAGTTTATGTTTCTGAAGAAGGGCTGGTTCATAATCTCCTGCGCATCTGTCGGACCGCTGCCCAGGCGCTGGTCGGGCTCACGGGTGAGCAGCTTTTGCAGAATGGACACGGAGTCTCTCGGCATGTGAATCGGGTACAGAGGCTCATCGGCGAGAATGGCGTCGTAGATTTCGTCTTCGTCCTCACCACGGAAGGGCGACTGCTGGAGGAGCATTTGGTAGATCAAGACACCGAAAGCCCACCAGTCGACGGCGCGGCCGTATTTCTTATCAAGGAGAATCTGCGCTGGTCAGTCAAGTTCACACGTCTTTCAAGTTGCACTTACTTCGGGCGCCATGAATTCAGGGGTTCCACAGAAGGTACTCGTGGTGGAACCGAACCACATATCCTCCTTGCAAAGACCGTAATCGGCAATCTTAATGTGGCCATCCAGGGTCAACAAGATGTTATCGAGCTTCAGATCACGGTAAATTACACCGTTCTCGTGGAAATACTTCAGCGCCAAGCAGACTTCTGCGGCGTAAAATCTGCGTTTCGTTAACGCTGCTTCTTTGTATCGTGAGGATTCACTTACTGAGCTCGCTTGGTACCAAACTGGCCGCGCTGGATGTGGAGCATGAGATCACCACCACTGATGTACTCCATGACAAAGTAAACACGGGTCTCAGTCTGGAAACAAGCGTGGAGGTTGGTCAAGAAGGGATGCCTTTCTCTGTTGGCGATGAGGAACACTCTCTTCTCGGACCGGATGCTCTCAACTTCGTCGTTCTCAATGATAAACTCCTTCTTCAATACCTTGATGGCATAGAGCCTCTTGGACCGCTTCGTCTCCGCAAGCATAACCTTTCCGAAGTTACCCTTACCAAGCACAGCCAGGAAGTTGAAGTGATCCAGACCAATGCGCTGGCCAGTACCAGGATCGGTGGCGGAGGGCAAAGGCTTGCGTCCAGCGCTGGGGACACCACCAGAAGTAATGGGCGAAAGCTGCGGGGCCTCCTGCAACTTGGGTGAAGCGACCGGAGGCTGCTGTGGCTGCTGCTGGTACATTTGCTGCTGTTGAGGTGGAGGCTGCGAATACTGTTGTGGCGGAGGCTGGTGTTGTTGCTGCTGCTGCTGTTGAACAGGTCGCTGTTGTTGTTGTTGCACCGGAGGCTGCGGGGGGTAGGCATTGACAGCCGCGTAGTCTGCCGGGTTATACTTTCGCTGCTGGCCGTAGGGGTCTTCTGGGCCTTGGTCATGAGGAGATCCGTAGCCACCGCTGGATCCATAACGTCCATAATCTTGTGGCGACTGAGGCTTTTGCTGGCCCATCGAGCCACTCATAGCAGCTGTCGCCGCTGCTGCCGCAGCAGAGCTGGAAGATGTGCGATCGGGGTGCGGCCTTTGACCCTGAGGAGACTGTTGCTGATACATCAGCTTGGCGGCCTCGGTAGCCTCGGGAGAGCCTTGAGCATATGGTGGCTGGGTTGCGCTGTGAGGCGGCGAGCTCAGAGTGCTTGTCGGGCTCGTGGGCTTCCTCAGAGTGCGGTCACTCAGAGACGACGACGTCTTGTTCTTATTGATCATGCGCGTTGACTTGATGCCCTCCAAAATCTGGTTGGCCACCGCCATAGACATGCCGCAGAAGTCAGGGACAAGGTGGACGCAAGAAGAGTGAGCTGTGAGACCGCATTCAGCGCACTTTCGGCAGTTCTTCTTGCCAAAGGGCAAGATGTAACCGCAATGGCAGCACCAGTTGGCCGTCATGTTGGAGAAGGCCTGGAACCTGTGAGGGATGCGGTGGTTGATCTTCTCCTCATCAGGATCCGTCTCAGCGTTGCTCTTGCTGATACACTTGGTGACCACGCTGGTGTAACACTTGGTATGGCAGGTGTACTTGCAGTCTTCGCACTGCATGCCAGTGGAATACTTGAGGAAGTCTCCGCAGAGAGCGCAGCGCATGATGTTGTAGAACTGATGTTGGACGAACTTGTGGCCGTACATCTCGTGCACCTCCTCCTTGCGTTGACGAACGGCGCCCTTTCTTCCCAGTCCTTGGAGGTCCAGAGGACGACGGTCCTTGTTCTGCTTGACGAATCCCAGCTGAAGCTGGATGCGACCTGCGGGCTCGAGGTTGAACCACCCATCAATGAAGCCCTGAGCTGTCGGCACAGTCATCGGCGGGCCTTGCTGACCGTGAGGAGCGCCGGGCGAGGGTGGTGGTGGCCCTCCCATGGACTGCTGCGACTGGGGGTTCATGGGAAATTGCGGTGGCGGGGCACCCATCCTATCGGCAGACACCCAACCTGAGCTATTGATCTCGGCCTCGATCTTCCTCTTTCTCATCTCCTCAGCAATGTCGGAAATACGGACCCAGAGCAAACCGATGGGAATAGCATGTTCGCCGGGCTTGTCGTAGACGGTGAGCTCAATTTCGTTGGCCTTGTCGACATCGATAGTGTGGTACTCGGCTTCCCACTTGTCCGTTCTGGTGACTCTTGTGCGAGCGACGACGTTATCTTCGACCTTGACCGCGACGAAGGTTTCGGGTCCACGGGCAAAGCGGCTCATAGACGCATGATCGACATCCATAATCTGGCGGACCTGAATGGTAAGCTGACCAGTGAGGGGTTTGCGCAGATTGGGCATATTGATAGAATCATCTAGCGGCTAATGTTAGTCACTGTCGGAGCAAAACAACAAGGCCACATAACCAGATATACATACCATCTGGACTATCGGCAGTGTCCAGGTCGATGTGCAGCTCTTCGTAGCGCTTCATAGCCTGCTTCAAGAGTAGAATCTTTTGCTTGCTCTCGACCCTTCTGCCAGCTGCGTCGGCCCTGCTCTTTCGGTCGCCTTCCATGCCGTACAACTGAACCATCTTCTCAACGCCCTTCAGATATTGTTCCTCCACGTTGAGCTTGAACTGAATCTGAGAAAGCATAAGCTGGATACGAGGGCCGAGGTGTGGGGTGTCCCATTTGATGAGATCTGCGCAGGTCAGCGGTGGGATACATGTATGAAATGGACGGCGCAGTACGAACCAAGCTTTGTGAAGTTGGCACGCGGCTTAGAAACTGTCGACGAGGGGCCCGGAGGGGCGAAAGGACGGGGAGGCATCAGGCCGGCGTGACCTCCGATCTGGCTGTACTGGACGTTGCCGCCAGAGACAGCGCTATCAGCGCCGTAGCCGCCACGCTCTGCCCACTGCTGTGAAGCGTCCTTGGGAGGAGGAGGGGGCGCGTCGCCCATGTCGTCGCTGAGAGGTCTATCGGAGGGAGAGCCGAGAGACATGTTGTCCATGCCGCGACGCATCTGGGCCTCGCGAAGCTTCTCCTCAAAGAACTGCAGGTTCCGTCGGCCATCGCGCATCTGCGAGTCGAGTCTGGATCGGACGGCCTCATTGTTGGTCTGGGCTCGCATAGCATTGGCGGCATTGAGGAGAGCCTTCTCGCGCTCAATCTTCTTGAGGATGTTCTGGATGGCGTCTTCTTCATTCATGTTGGGCGGTGGGGGTGCGCGACTCCACGCGCGGGGGGTGATGTGGTGATGTGTTGGATGTGGATTGTTGGGTAAATATGCGGCGCGAGTGCACAAAGAGGCAGATGCTAGAGCTGTAGTCCGTCACCTGTGACGAGCACATGCGGCAAGGAGAGGTGTAGTAGCGATACAACCACGAAACGAGACGATACAAGACGTCTTTGAGGGAGATACAGCCAGGTCTGGAGGTCAAGGTAGGTAGAGGTAGTTGTAGAGGTGGAGAGAAATGGTGTTCTGAGCTGGATATGGATACCGGAGGTTCGGCGTCGGGAGTAGAAGTGGGCTCGGGTTGGCCTTTGGGTTGGCACAGCGGAGAGATCGGTCTGTCGGCGGTCGGTATCGGGACTATCACGACAGAGATCGGTGGGTGCGGCCAGCCCTCGAGGAGTGGTGTTGTTTTTCGCAGGTTGGGCGAGTTGGTTAAAAGATGTCGTCAGTGGGTTTTGGAGCAGGACACAAGACGGGGGGGGAGGAAGCGGTTCGGGAGGGGTCGCTGGAGGTGGTGGTGGTGGTGGTGGGTGGTGGAGGAGGAAGAGAGGAGGAGGTGAGGTCCTACAGTCTTTAGGCGGGTTTAGAAAGACTTGGAGGTACACGGACTATCACCAATATTCGAGCAGTCAAGATGTTTCTCAGATGTATCTTTTCTGTCCTACAAAGAAGTACGTACCCCAGGCTTTTGGAGGGGGACGACAGCGAAATGGAGGGGTGTTACGAAAGCGCGCGGGCGGACGAAGCAACTCTGTAACTCGATGTGAAGATGGCAGGCGAGCTAAATGATGATTCGGACGATGATTACAATTACCTACCTAATTACCTACTTGTTTTTCTTAGGACTTGGGAATAGAGTTCTTCGAGCATGTGGAAACGAAGCGGCAGCGGCAGCGGAAGCAGGCATTGGCAGAGATTTTTTCTTTATTGCTTTCAACCACCAATTGTCGCTCTTTGACGGCTTCCATCTGCTCCATTCGCTTCCACCTGAGGACTCAACAGTCCCGTCCTCTGATGCCCAACTTGGCGCCTGGGTGCATTCAATGCGGATCATTATTCATCTGGATGCCTTCACCGCGTATGTCACCTGGGGCGGCTCGTCTATCAGTCGCTGCTCCCTGTCCTTGACATTCACTCGTCATCAGATACGGCGCCGGCGCCTTGCAGAAAAACAATACCATTTGGTTAGAAAGAAAAAAAAGTCCTGGACGTGGGGCTCATTGGATACCTAGGACTTTTCTGTCGTTTCACCGTACCTAAGTATCACTCTTCAACCCAACAACAGAGCAGTTCTCCCCGATTAACAGCTAAGGCAGTGTCACCAACGTCGACCGTCGAATCAATTGTCAACTTGTTTTCTCAAGGCGACCAGGCTCAGTTGAGGTATCACAGGTTACAAATTCCCTGCCTTTGGAGGTACGAAGCACTTCAAATCGTAAACACGCAGCAAGTCAACGGAACGGATACATTTTGGTCTTTCATTGACTCACTGACGAATATGACTGGAGGATGACTGCCTGATTCCACATTTCAATTTTCCTGCCCACCAATAGTCGCCTCAGCATCGCCATCCGGCCCTCTCTCGCCCTCATCACACTCGCATCTCGGCCCAAAACAATAAGATTCACCACGGCGACGACCGACACCTGCAGCAGCAAGCAGCCTTCCCTCGGGGAGTTTTTACAGAGACCCGGTTTAAACATGTCCAATCCTCGCCCTCCCTGCTCACCACCTGCTGCATCATCGCCCGATCCATCAGACCGCGTCGGTCCTTCATCACCCTCTTTGATTGCCAACAACCTCCAACAACAACAGAATCCATGATCTGATGATGCAGCCCTAGGTTCCTAGGTTTTCCCGTTCCTCCCGCGTAGGCAGGCAGCTGCTTTCCGCCTGCAGCAGCGCCTTGTCCAATCGCAATCCATCCGTCACCATGCGTCGTCTCGTCCTGCAACGGCCGCCCGTATGCTGCCGGCCTTCATTTCGAGACTCCGGCGATCCCTTGAAGCCGCACATGTCAAAGCAATTGTCTCTACTCCGTCCGTTATCTCCTTCTGATCAACACCAACAACACCAAGATCACGCTCACCATCTCGACTGCATCCTGAACAATCATGGAGGCCGCCACAGCGCCACAACTCCATCTTGTGATTCATCCCCGGCTAACATCTGCACTGCCGAGCAATAAATCACCAAAATACGCCCCCGCTAACCCAGCTGCCGGCCGGCCTTTCCGCGCCACACCGACGGCGACCCCAGACGGCATCCCACCCGCGCCGCGCTGTGGAATGGAATCCCGCTCCGTACATCACGAACACGCGCGTCCAGAATACGAGCTCGAAAAAAACGGCACAACCACCTGCCTTTTCGGAGCACCTCGACGCTAACCAGTTGATCATTTAACCCTCTTCAGGCTCTTCAGCTCTCACCAAGCCAACGAATTCCGTCCCAACACGAGCTCGCTCTCACCCGCCTGGTCTTTTCCGTCTTCAACTTCATGCCACACCCGTGTAACGTTCAACTTGAAACAAACCTAGCCCTCACCAACAGCCAAAGATCGTCCAACTTCAGCCCAGACGATACCTTATGACAACCTATTAATGCCCCCCTCCCTCCCACTCCTCCGACTTCAGCTCGTCAGGAACCCGCGGCACGCCAACGACGACGGTCCCCCCAAAAAACAGCCCAGCCTGCGTCGCGGAACCGTTTCGACCCACCAGCTCTCCGCGCATCTCGTCCATGGTAAACCCCTCCACCCTCGGCCCGCCCAAACTCAACCTACCTTGCCTTACCTTCCTTCCCGCCCGCTTTCGCCCTCGCCTTATCTGAACCGCGCACCTCCGCCTTGCAGCCGCCAGATGCCACCTCGACTACTATGGATGTCGTCATCACCATCAGAGTTGCGGCTCAGGCCGTTCGTCGACTTGCTTCGCGATGCCGGACATGTAATTACCGCCCACCTGCCATCGCATGGTTCCCACTTCGCAACGCTTCCCCTTGATATGCATGTTGGTCCGTCCGTGTGTCGAGATCCGATCTGATGTAAGTTTGCTGCGGGTATAACATCCCTCGCAACGGTGTTAGCTGGACGTGTGCATGTCTGTCGAGGAAAATGGGCGGAAGTGCGTTCCGGAACATCCAAGCTGCTGTGAGGTAGTCGGACGAAATCGTGCACTTCGTCTTTACCCGAGTTCAGCCCGATTCATCCTTTCTATTCATTGCTACTCTAAATATCGAATTCTGGACCAGATCCTGGCCAGAGTGCGAGGGTCTGTTTCTCAACTTGAACAACAACCGCCCTGTCGATGAGAGTGATTTGGGCACGGCCGGCGCGACTTGTTCAAAGTCTGGACCAACGCAGGGCTTTCGTCCGGTTTCCCGACTTATGCTATAGCTTGAAGAAAGTCAATCTCGCGATTTACATGTCTCGTGGATCTGTTGTCTGACAGCACTCAAATCTTCCAGAGCTCAACAATGTGTAACACATCGTACCCCTGAAAGACATGTGATATCGAGGGCAATTCAAGTCGAGATGCGTCAGAGGTTCACCAACATACCATGATAACATGCGGGATATCATTAATAACTTCATGACATGAGTGCAGGTGTTTCATTTTCCTCTATCCATGCAACAGCAGTTGTGAACATCATAATTACCTTTAAAACGACCGAACCCTACATACATCATGTCGGCAACATTGTAGACAACCTGTCCGGTCCTTAGGAAGTTGGCCCCTCCAGCGTCTTGCACATCTCGACTTACTTATGTTACAGTGATCAAACCGAATAAAAACCTGGGGCGCACTCACTTGAACTTCTTATCGTGCTATGAAAATCTTAATCGCGAGCTTGTAAATCACGGGGCTACATCCCGATGGGAAAGAGTAGGAATAAACCTCTTTCGAGACTTTTCAACGTTGAGATAATGTTCTTATTCAGTTCACTCAAGAGGTATTTCGAATTCCCCAGAGGAAAAACAACTACTCCATCGCGATCCGGGCAACTGCCATCCATTCATCGTTTCCATCTAATATCATGAGTTATAGGACAATGGGCACTGCCCAAAGATGGATATCGCCAGACATACTCACGCCGCGAGTTTCAGACCATCTACGTGGACGTACATTGGCTTGATAAGCTGCAGTTTACAATATACGAAAGTCCACGTCACGTGCAGATTCTCACGTCTTTGCAATTTATTGCCAATATCGCACTGGCAAGCCAACACAGTTGAATAACGCGACGATTGGACACCAAAACACCGAATCGTGCCGCTTTTAAAGACTACCGTCTAATAACCTACAAGCCCAATTTCGCCCCATTACATCAAAAAAAGCACCGTCCCCTCACACGCACGCCCTCGTCTAAGCGGTGTACTCCTTCTGCAAGAGCTTGGCAATGGTGTTGAGCTGGATGTTGCTCGTCCCCTCGTAGATGGCGCCGATCTTGCTGTCGCGCCAGTACTTCTCGGCCGGGCCGTCGCGGACGAAGCCCATGCCGCCCATCCACTCGATCGCGAGACCCGACACGCGCTGCGCGACCTGCGAGGCGTACAGCTTGGCCATGGCGGCGTCCATGACGAAGTTCTCGCCGGCCTCCTTCTTGCGGGCCGCGTTGTAGACCAGGGCGCGCGCCGCCGCGATCTCGGTGTACGACTGCGCGATCTGGTGCTGCATGCCCTGGAACTCGCCGACCAGCTGGCCGAACTGCTTGCGGTCGTTCCAGACGTACCTGGGGGGTTGATCGTTAGTGTGGGGGTTGCGGTGGTGATTCGTGGAGGTGACACTTACTTGACGGCGTTCTCCCAGGAGCCGAGGGCGAGACCGGTCATCTGCGCGGCGATACCGATACGTCCCTCGTTCAGCAGGCCGATGGCGTACTTGTATCCGTGGCCCTTCTCGCCAAGGAGGTTCTCCTTGGGGATCTCGACATCGTCAAAGTTGATGACGCATGTGCTGCTGGCCTTGATACCGAGCTTCTTCTCCTTCTTGGCGATCGAGAAGCCCTTGGTGTCCTTCTCGACGATGAAGGCAGTGATGCCCTTGTACCCCTTGGCGGGGTCCAAGTTGGCGAAGACGATGAAGAAGTCGGCCTCCATGGAGTTGGTGATCCACATCTTGGAGCCGTTGATCTTGTACCCGCTCTCGGTCTCGGTGGCCTTGGTCGCGAGGGCGAAGGCGTCGGAGCCGCTGACGGGCTCGCTGAGGCAGAAGCTGCCGACGGTGTTGGTGGCGAGCTTGGGCAGGAAGCGCTTCTGGAGCTGGCTGCTGCCCCACTTGATGATGGCGGTGTTGACGAGGGTGTTGTGGACGTCGACCATGACGCTGACGCTGGGGTCGACGCGGGCGAGCTCCTCGATGCCGATGATGGCGCTGGTGAAGTTCATGCCGGCGCCGCCGAACTCCTCGGGGATCTCGACGCCCATCAGGCCCTGCTCGAAGAGCTGCTCGACGATGGTCGGGTCCATGTTCTCGGCCTCGTCCATCTCGCGGACCTTGGGCGCGATCACGTCGTTGGCGAACTTGCTGACCGTCTCGGCCATGGCTGCCTCGACCTCGGAGAGGTGCGTGATGGGGGTCGGCGGGATGTCGGTGATGTCGAGGTGGTCGGCATTGCGGCGGCGTTGGGTCGTGGAGAGGGGTCTTGCGGTCCTGTAACGAGGAGTTCTGTCAGTACAATGATCACGGGCTGAGGTTTTCTTTGAAGACTTGACTTACTGGTACAGTGGCGACAGCGCTCTGCCCGGAGTACAATTCCTCGCCCTCGCCAACGCAGCAACACTACGGCTTCCCCTCATAGCAGGGCGAAGAGCTCTTGCGATCGACGACATGGTATCGGAAAGCAAAAGGAAGGTATAATTCGAATTCGAAGATCGACCTAACGGTTCAAGCGCAAGACGGGAAAGGAACAAGAAAATGCGGTTGATCTCAGATCGTCGGCAGTAGCCAGGTACTTATGCTTCGTCCGAGTCTCCGTGACCGTGCGGTGGTGATTCGTACAAGTGCAACGCCCGGACTGGAACAGGTCAATTGGCGTCTAACGGAGGCCGCAGATGAAGGGTTAGAGGGTAAGCAGATTCGAGGGCAGGTCAGGAGAGGCGTAAGGAGGAAATGGAGTCAAAGATGTGTCCGCCCTAGACCGTGAACCTCAAAGCCATTCGCAGCCACGGTACCTCACGGCTGGCGAACAGACGCAGCGCCCGCTTCAGCCGAGGATATCCATCCCGTACCAAGCGGGGAGCAAACCCTCCCCCCCAAGAACTGGGGAAGAGCCGACGGCGCAGCAACTGTCTGAAAAGCCGGGGTTTCGCCCACATTTTCCATGGAGCTTACGTCAGGATCTTCTCCAAGACCGTCTCGATTGGGGTGAAGGGGCGGAGGCATGTGATCCAGAGACGGCGCGGTTCCGCGTTCGGTGCAGGGGGATGACGACCGAGAAGAGTGGATCCGGGGGGAACGGAGCGCCGGGGGTTTCTTGCCTCAGGTCGCCAGAGTCCAGTGCGGGTAATCCCTGGTATTAGCTAAGCAGGAAAATTGCCAGCGACATTTCGGTCTGGAGGCGCATCGGCATCGCGACGAAGAGCTTCAGCCGCGTAGCTAGCAATTGGACGCCAGCTCAGTTGCCCGTCATGGCCAGCACTTTTCTCAGATCCCTCTTCGCTCCGGCGATGAGGCCAGCGACCTTCCCTCGCGCCGCATCCCTCCTCGCACCGAAGACCACGCCCCTGATCCGCCCTTTCTCCTCGACACCCATCCAGAATGCCACCATCGGCCAAGTGCTACGGGTTCGTCTCTCCTCCAGCAGCCTTGATTTTCTTTGAACCTATGGAAATACTGACTGTCCAACTCCAGGGCTGCCACAAGAAGGGCAAGCGCGCCCGCCACACCATCTCCCCCGCCCTGTCCGAGATGAACGCCCCCGCCATGAAGGGCGTCTGCCTCCGTGTCGGTATCGTCCGCCCGAAGAAGCCCAACTCTGGCCAGCGCAAGACTGCTCGTGTCCGCCTCTCCAACGGTCGCCACATCACCGCCTACATCCCCGGAGAGGGCCACAACATCCAGCAGCACAGTGTCGTTCTCGTCCGCGGCGGCCGCAGTCAAGATTGTCCCGGTGTGCGATACCACCTGGTCCGCGGCGCTCTCGATCTCGGCGGTGTTGGTAGCCGTACCACTTCTCGCTCCAAGTACGGAACCATGAAGCCCAAGAAGGCTACCGTCAGTTAGACGGCGATGATCAGTGGCGTAAGACGAGGCTGGCGAGGGAGGAAAGAGGGGAAGGAATGAGGCCGAGAAGACATCTCTGGCGAGGTGTACCGATATCTAGACACCGACACACAATCAGACGTGTAACATCACAATGTACGAAATACCACAAGTTAAGAAGATTGACTGGATAAACTCCAGCCGGCAACTTGCATTTGCAAATATTTACAGAGCATAAAGTGTCCAAGTCAGAAAGAACCTTTTGACGCCTCTCCACGTTTAGTGCCCCCCATTGCCTGCCCATTCTCACTCGATGCAGGTGAAGATGAACAGTGGCATAACCCAAAAGCCACCATGATATTGTTGGTACAAGCTACATTTTTTCCCTCCCTTTAAACCTCGTGACGAACTTAGTCCTGCTGGTTTTCGTAACCTTCCGGCTTCTCCATGCCGTTGGTCTCGAAGAAGCGGCTCGTGCCTGAATTGGTTAGCTCAGTCACCGGGTTGGTGGCGTGGGAGATCAACTTACAAGAGTAGCCCTTCCAGTCAAAGTTGTCCTTGGGGTTGCAATGGCAGCGCCTGTCAAGACGAACCTTCTCACCAGTGGGGCAGTGAGTGAAGGGGACGTGGTAGTAGGCGATGTCGTTGAAGAAATGGATTTGCTCCTTGGGCAACATCAGACCGGCAGCAATAGAGTGCACGGGCGCATCACCCCATCGCTCGTAGAAGAAACCGCCGTCCTGGTCGAGGGACTCGAAGTAGTCGATGTAGGCCTTGGAGCGGAGCCAGTTGAGGTCGCCGACTTCGAAGTTGGACCACTAATCACATGTTAGTCAATTGCAGAACGAGGAAGGCTCCAAAAAAAAGCTTACGAAGTGGCAGTGGTTGTAGGTGTCACCGCCGTCGTCACTCAGCCAGTTCATGGAGTTGCCCTCGGCAATGTGCTCGGGGTGGTTCTTCATGAACTTCTTGGTGCTGTCCCAGAGCGTGGGGATCGTCTCGACGTACTCGTACAGGCTCAGGACGAAGCTGTACTTCTTGTTGTTCTCCTTCATGAAGCGGAACGGGTCGTAGTGGATGTCGCAGAAGAGCTCGATGGAGGGCTCAACACGCCAGTAGTAGTCGTAGTTCATCATGGCGGGCTGGCGGAAGAAGAAGCCGGACTCGAAGCGGCACATGTGGCGGTAGCTGACAGAGTCGCCGTAGATGATCTTGCGCTGGGCCATGTCCTCACGAACCTTGCGGGCCTTCTCCTGGTCAATGTGCTCGGGGAAAGACCAGTGCTCCTTGGGGATCTCGCCGTAGACTGTCTTGCCGGAGACCAGCGAGCTGGTGACCTTCTTGAAGGTGGCATCGAAGGGCTTGTCGTTCAGGAAGACCCAGTCGTAGTTGTAGCGGCGGTTGAAGCGATCCTCAACCTGTCGGATGGAGCGGGCGATGTCCCAGATATCGGAGTTACGGGCGAGGGTAACGAAGGTCGCGTTCATGCGGGGACCAGGGGCGATGCCATTGAGGTCGTTCCAGCCAGGCTCATTCGGGGTCATGGCCATAGGCCACTGCTTGGGGTCGTACTTCTCGCCTACTTTGGGAGCGTCGGATTGAGGCCTGCTGGGTGCTTTCGCCGGCTCCTTCGCCTGATCCTGCTGGCCCTGGCCAGGAGCGGCTCCCTGGCCCGGAGACTTGAAGCTGCCGTTCTCGAGTCTTACGCCTTCGTAGCTGGAATGGGAGATGAAGTAGAAGACCGCGAGGCCCTGCAGGAGAGAGACGTTAGCACATCATTTCGACAGTATGAGTGCCCGCGTGCATGACTTCTATGTCAAGCAAACACAAGAGCGAAGGCAGGCTGATCATGGAAGAGGATGCGCTAATGGGAACTCGCGAGAGGTGACTTACGAAGCAGGCGAAAAGAATGTATCGCACATATCGTGCGGAGCCTGTCGCCATCTTGACCGATTGTACCAGGTCGACGATGGAAACCTGAATCAGTGAATAATGGCTGGAGAAGAATCGAAGAAAATGCCGTTCTTCCTCGAGGTGAACGAGGTTGAATAAAAAAAAGAGAGAGGGAGATGCGGAAGGGATACGAATCCAGACACGACAACACCAAGAAAATGTTCAGACCTGCGCGCCCACGGCACCTAGCAGTAGCAGCAAGCACCTAGTGGCGTGGAAATTCGGGGGATGGGGAACCTGTAGGAATCTCACAGGGTTCGAGAGGTACGAATGCGGCGAAAGCAGCACCACCTCATGTATGGCGGCCACCCCAGAAAAAGGGAGCACTAAGGGTACCGAAGTACCGCGACATGGAAGAAAGGGGGTGGTGGGGCGACAGCTGGCCTGAACCCGGGACATTTCAACTCAAAATAAGTGCCCTGCAGATACAGCGTGAGAGGAATTTGTGAGAGTGCATCGTCAGCTCAAGTAGCTGTACGAATAATATCTTGGGTGCTGTGAGATGGTCTCAGTTTAGCGACCTAACTCAGGATTAGACTCAGCCAAGACAGTAGGGAGCGCGTGCGGGCTTGGACGAGATTGATTAGTGTTTGCGCAGATAACCACTTCTCAAGATTTACACATGATCCTGTTCGTAATTCGCCAGACGAGAAACCCAGGGTAAATGTTCTCTTGTGTTGAGGCATCAACAGTTGCTTGGACTCATGGCCGTCCGAAGAAGAACAGTCAATGCTGACGATTGACAGTCCCGGCATCCGTAGACACGACGATGATTCAAGTCTTTGGTACACTTGCCGTCAAGTATCCATGAATTCTGGGCGTCATGTCCTTCTGACAATTAAGTAACAGATACCTGAATCCCCTCGCCGCAGCTTCTGCCGCGTACCCGTCTGCTGCGGCTTGGTGCTCCATGATCGGAACAGGGAACGTGGCCACTGTGAGAATCGGTAGCCACCGCCTCAGCCCGAATGCACCCAGGGGCCTTCCCTTCCATGGGTTGTAACTCTGGAACCACTCGATGCGATTCTCTCTGTGCTGTTTGAACTTGCTCGCGCTACGGGAAGATGGGGGTGGAAGCTTTCGTACCATCGTCTTGACCAGAAATAGCCGCCGGCCTGTTTGAATAACATGGCCTCTCTTCTCCCTTCTCATACCTTTCTTCTCTCAAGTACATGTACACGTCTTCGTTGCCCCTGACAGATCTAGTGGCCTCGTATTAAGTGCAGATACCTCACCATCAGCATTCACCGGGCTGTCGGTCACTCATCTTGAGGGAAGCCTCTAGAGTGCAGTCAGCTCGCAGATTGAAGTCGCATCGTGGAATTCTGACCAGCTGCTTGGCGACCTCCAGCAAGCAGTACGGGACACATTTCGACAACGCCAAATTAGCTGATGCAAATCGTCTTAGGCATACCCGCAGCTAAGCTACTGATCGTCAACGCCTCCGCCTCGTGTGGTTCGAGCACTACTTGCTTCAGCACTTCACGTGTTATCATCCACTGAGGCCTACTGAAGTAAGGTACTTCAGATGAGCTGCTTTCCTGTACATGAGTCCGTTGGCAGCGGATTGTCCGAGATCAGGACACCACCTCACCGGGCACTGGGCACTGGGCTGGTCGTGCTTTCATGCCTGCGGCGTCAAATCTGTAACCAGCTACCTTTATCTCATGCAAGGAACGCAAAGCCCGAGTATGTCAGCTATTATTGTGCTTTCCAACCAGCGAACGGGATGAACCTGTGAGGCTCTGTGGATTTCAAAAGACGACTCGTCACCCGATGAACATTCCAATGGCATCGCTTAGATTGACCGTTGTCTGCTCAGTTGACGTTTGCGGTGTATTTGCTCTCAATGGCATACTAAGTAGTTATCGACGCTATTAGTTTGCTACAATCGCCTAACAATTTCCGTTTACGACGGATTTCTACTGCTACCTTCATTGGCAGTCATCAGCACCGCCGTATTTCGAAGTTGCGCTTCTGAGATGGACGCAAATTTCACTTATTGAATAGATTGCTTCTTCAAATTTTCTCGACTGAGAAGCAACGGAGTCAGTAAAGCATCTCAGTGCACCAAGCGTCTGTCATCTCAAGTCTGAATGAACCAATGTTCCACTTCTTGCTAACTCCTTGACACCTGCGTGGGGGCATCCTTCTTGATGTTGAATTACCTACGTCTTGCCTCGCGGTATTTACTTTTACGACATGAGCGGGAATGTGCAACCGTTCGTGCTGTGCTCAAAGAGGTTTTTATACTTCAATTAGAGACCGTTCAGCATGTAACTCGAACATCAAGCATGTACATAGGGCTGAGTTGACAATTTGCTGACAATATCAAAACCAGTCCAAAGGTGTCGGAGAAATTAATCATTCTAAAGAAGATGAGCTGGAGAAGTCGAGATATATCGCGTGATGCTAGCTTTGAAGGGATCGCAAAGCTCAAGTTGACTTGAGCTGAGTAAGAGTGACGATGATAAGTACCCCTCCATCCGTTTTAGGCGCGGGAATACATGCCACGTTATGACATGAGGGGCTTCCCGCCCGCGGCGAATGACTAACTCCATCACGTGATCTACACCCAGCAAGCTGGCTTGAATAAGCTCTGCCATTGGTTCGGAAGGCCCCAAGATGTGGGGGCCAAGACTCTCGAGCCTCAATTCCTCCCCACGAGTGCGAATCGGTGCATCACCACTTCGGACATCGCATCCCAACCCCAGCGACGCGACGCTTTTGTTGTTTTCCTCCCCAGCCCTCGCCTTCAACCGGCGCATTGCGTTTGACCTTGTGCTTTGGTAACATTGTTATCTCTGGATGTGGTTCTAACCGAGCAACCCGGCTATAATCCCGTTTATGCCTTGTCGCCTTGCTCGCTCTTTTCGAATCTGGCTTTGACGACATCATGATAGTTTTGGGAGCTGCGATACTGAAAGCCACAAATCTCTCATTCTCTTAGTGGTGAGTCTATTTTCTCTTCTTCGCTGGCAGAGCTCGTCGCATGAGCGGCAGTTGCATATTTCCATGTTTGGCGTTTGATGTCTCGCCACTTCTCAGAAGAGCAAACCGCCCAATTGCCCGACTGTCACATCGCGCAGTAACATCAATAGTGGCAGGGGCGAAATGTGGGATATTTTGACTCCTTCCACATCAAGGTTTCTTCTCTAGCTAGATATTTATCTCACACCCGTCTATCTCGGGCTCTTGTCTTCTGCCAATCAACATCTACCTCGCCATCCTACGTCAGATATCTTTGACTCGATGCTCGATGCTGACCAATACCTAGTATACAGCTATCTTTTTCCTGCTTTACCACGAAGTCGGATCAGAGCCACCATGTCCTTCTTCGGCTTCGACCCGACCCGCGGCGGCGGGCACAACACCGCTGCGCCTGGCTTCTCTCAAGCCCACGATCCGTTCGCCGGCCTCTCTCGCGGTAACAACGACGAAGACGACGCTGTCGAGTTCGATGACACGTACGATGGTTTGGGAGATCAGCTCGAGGAAAGCGGTGATGCCTTCAACGACGATACCTTTGGCGGCGGTGGTGGTGGAGGAGATACCATCTCGGCTGCCCCAGTCGGCAAGGACTTCGACTTCTTCGGCCAGACCGCAAAGGTCTCCAACGCTATCGAAGAGGAGCAGGTCCGCTACAGTCGTCAAGTCCCAGCTGCGAAGCCTGCTCCTGCTCCCGCTCCTGCCCCGGCTCACATGCAGCATCATATCCCCCAGGCTCAGCCCCTCCCGAACTACTACTACCAAAGCCAGCCGGCGCCCAGGCCTGTTCGCACCGGTTACGAGAAGTACAAGGAGGATGAGCCCATCCCCGACCTCCACGTCGACGCGTCTCTCTGGGGCATGCCCTCGAAGAAGCCTGTTGCCCCCGAGCCCTCCCCAAAGCCACAGGCTCCTCCTTCCGGCGGCCGCAAAGTCATGAGTCTCGAGGAGGTCGAGAAGGCGATGCGCGAGCAAGCTACCAAGCGACCGACGCAACCAGTCGAGCTTTCGTCAAGTCCACATGGCTTCCCCCAGGAGCGTGTCGACTACGGCCATGCTCGCCCAGAATCTTTCCAGCAGCAACAGTCCTTCCACGGCGCTGACCAGCAGCAGCAGCAGCAGCAACAGCGTGCTAGCCAAGCTCCTCAGCATCCCGGCCAAGGTCATCCGGTTACAATCCTGCAGCGTCCTCAGTCTCTGACCTCCAAGCCTACCCCTCCCATTCAGAACACACCCAGCCCCCTGGCTCAACCCCCGCATACTCAACCTCCTGCACAGCCAACTCAGATCTTGCAAAACCCTAACCGACTCTCGGGTGATGCTGCTCGCATTGGTGGTCAGGGACCTCAGCCTCATGGCAACCAGCAGCCTCAGCAGGGTCATCGATCGCAAGGTTCCATGGGTCGTGTTCCTCAGGTCTCCCAGCAGCAGCACCTGTCACATCTTTCCGAGGACGAGAAGGCGGCATACTTGGACCAGGAGACCAAGCGTGCCAAGCGTAACCACAAGATCTGGCTGCTGTCCAAGGATAATGGCCTCATGACACCTCAGGACAAGAACTTCGTCACCCGCATTCAGCTGCAACAGCTGGTCTCGGCCACTGGGAACCCCATCGACCACAGCAATGACGACTCGATTACCGAAGACTTCTACTACCAGGTTCTCAGCCAGATTCGCGGTGGCCAACGCCAGAACCCGAACCAGCCTCTCAACAACTTCGCCCAGACCTACCTGTTCCAAACCGGCAGCCGCCAGGGTAACATGAGGAGACAAGGTAGAACTGCCGAGAATCACGTTCAGCGCATGGAGCAGCAAGTCCAGCGGGCTGTCGAGGCGGCAAAGAACAAGCCCAAGAACCCTCAGCTTGTCATTGCCGGCAGTCTCGGAAAGATCTCCTTCAGTAACGCCAAGACACCGAAGCCTCTTCTGAACATCAAGCGCACCGATAGCAGCAGCGATGCTCAGCGTGCCGGTAACGGCAAGCGCCAGCATGGAGAGTTGGACCGCAAGGCTATCCTCAAGAACATTGAGAGTGTGTATTCTACCGTTATGAAGATGGAGGACCACGCGCGCCATATTCCCCCTCCGCCTGCCAACGGCAACGACGAAGAATTCCACGCGAAGCACCAGGAGTGGTTGGAGGTGGCTCAGGCTCTGAACGGCCAGCTCTGGCAAGACCTCAAGGTCCACGAGCCCATTGGGGCCACAACTATCCACCCCTTCATTGCCTTCCTCTCGTTTCCCAAGGGCAAGAAGGCCATTCCTCGCGTGTTCCGACACATTAGCTTCGAGCAGCGCACTACCATCTTGACTATGGTCATTCTCCACCTGGACCAGCTTGATGTTGTTCGCGGTGCCCAAATGACGGATGGCGAAGTGAACTTGAACGCTGCTATGCGCGAAAGCATTGAGCTCTTCTCTGCTGCGGTTATGCCCAGCCTCTTTGCCTACTTCAATGAGACGGAACTCGACATCGTGACTGGTGTCCTTGGGCTCATTACGAAGCTTAACATCGACCTCATTGCCAGAACCCGTGTTGGTTGCTCGATGTTGACTCTCATTCTGAGTCGTGCCGAGCTCCTGAAGCAGGGCGGCGGAGGAACCCCTCAGCTGTGGGCTGACTGGTAAGAATCTCCAATCATGATGATCAAACACACACTAACAAGTCACAGGGAGCAAACTTTCAACATGTTCTTCAATATTCTTGAGCCTACTCTTCACCATATCTTCCCTGGAAGTGTCAACACCGGAGAGGATGTTGTCGTTTGGCAGCTGTTGGCTGCCGTCGGTGTCAGCGCGAACCCTGAGCAACAGCAGCGTCTCGTCCTGGCTGTCAAGGATCGCGTCCTGGACACGGTTGCTCACGCAAAGACGCTTCCGGGCGCCATGGCAACGACTCGGTTGGCTACGGTCAATCTTTTCATGCACTCCATCGGTTTGGATGTCGAATTGCTTCAGTAAGACAAATTTACGTGCGAATGGAGGGATGATTACGGCGCGCACTGCGCCATCACACATGCTTGGGACGCTACACTTGTTCGATCGTTGCGTTGAAAGCTTGGGATACTGTTACGCCTTACTCGACGCTTGGCCCGTATTTTTAAGGGCATTGAGATCACTGGGAAGTTGTGGTACTGGGGCTACAGCTTTGATGGAGACTTGAACCTGCGGAGGGGCATCCCATTGCAATATGCACAAACATATCTCGTGTACATTACACACACGACTCTACGAATGATGCCGCCATAGTATTTTTAGCGGCGCATCGAGACCAGCCTTGCTAGTTAGAGCAAAAAAAAAATCTGCATTTGAAGTAATAATTTGTTCCTGTTCCAGTTTTTTTCTACCTCATACCGCAACGCCTGAGCTATGCAAATCAAGACAACCCGTATTAAGCTACTGCTATGTTAGATCCATGCTTGACGATGCTTGCGCAGGCGCAGCTCTAGCTTTGCCACCTCGTCTGGATGCTACCGCACCTCGTGCCTTCGGCTTCATCTTCCGTGCCTCTTCCTCCGCAGCAGCGGCCGCGGCCGCCTCAGCTTCCAGCTCTGCTTTCGTCATTACTTTTGGCTTCTTGATGCCGCTGACGGCCTCCAATAGTTCATCGTCACCCCACTTCGTCTCCAACCTGGCCATGGTCACAGCCAAGTCGACTACGGGCTTCGTCTCGGCCTCGCCAGCGGCAATTGCCGCCTTCTTCTTTTCCTCGTCTTCCCCAGTCGCCGGCGGCTTGTTGCCGTCCGGCGCACGGAGGATGAGAGACTCCTGGTAGATATCCCAGGCCGCCTCGTCGTTCTCGTCGGTGTACTTGAGTTTCCGCCAGGGCTCGATCTGGACTGCGCGCAAGCGGTCGGCCATCGTCTCGTTCTTTGCCGCCGCGCCGTCGGGGGTCGTCTTGATGGTCATGTGGATCGCGCGCGCCGCGGCGCTCTGTCCTCCCGCTCCTGCACCTCCTGCTGCCGCGCCCGCGGCCGCGTTCTCCTTGGCAGCGGCAGCGGCTGATGCGTTGCGTTCTTGTTGGGCTGCGGCGTCGATGTGGTGGAGTTGTGGACGGAGGTGTACGAGGTTTGTGACGGGGGTAAGGTGTAAGTCCTCTGGTTGCGCCGTCAGAAATTGCGTTCTCCAAGCGGGATATCAATGTAAACACTGCGGTACTTACTGCCTTGGAAGACGCCAATCATGTACTGGACCTCCTTATGGTCAGGACACTGTCCACCAAGAGTCTGCGTGCGCAGGACCTTGTCCTGGCGCAGGGCCTCCGGCCACTCGAGGTACATCTCGTCCTCGAGATCGATCTCGCCGCGCTTCTTGGGCCTCGGGGGCGGCGCGCCGACGCCGAACCCGCCAGACAGGCCGTGTGTGCCGCCGTTCTTGGCCTCGAGGCTCGCCTTGAGCTGGCGGCCCCACTTCATACCCTTCTCCTTCTCGTAGGACTGGGTGTAGTCGAGGGGGATGTCGACCTCGACCATGCCGGCGCGGGTCTTGAGGCGCATCTCGGAGGGGCCGGCCTGGCGCGGGTCGGTGCGGTTGGGCTGCTGGAGGACCCAGAGCTTGCGGCCCTGGGGCAGGGAGGGGTTGAAGAAGACGTCGTAGGAGGCGACGACGGGGTCCGGGTCGGAGGGCTCCTCGATGGGAGACATTGTTGCTGTCGGGGCGGGCATCGTGGGTTGTGTTGGGTGTGACTCCTTCTGCGATCGGGAGGCGTTGGTTAGAAGCTAGAGGCGACCGAGGTGAGTGCGGCGTGGGAAATTTTTGGATTACAGCGGATGAGTTACCCCACGGTCGGAGACGTCAGGGCTTATCGATAAGCCTGTTGGAGCTTGTCTCGGGCAGGTGGTGGGGGACGAGCTCTCCTTCTCCGTCCACCTTTGTCTCAGACCCCAGCTTCCACTTCTCAACCCTCACCCAGACTTGCCACAGATCATGCATAGGTAACCTGGAAGGCGACTGAGGTCGCTAGCTTCTCAGTCCTGGCCCAATTTGTGATGTTGAGAGGATGATATGAACGAGGGCGTGCTTCCAGAGACCCTAACTTCAACCGACCTTCATCAACCCAACATTGAGAGACCAATCGACTGGACAGCGGAGGACTCATGATGGTCACATATCACCAGATTACAGAACGACTCAGCACTAACATATCTATCATTCACGAGCTCGTGGAAGGATTTAGTCTATCCCATAGGTACGGCAACTTGCGCATCATGGTCTCGTTGATGACGAACAATGTGCAGCGTCCTGCATCCACCGTATCTACGACAGTTGCAACGACATCAGCTGGTCGTCTTTAGCTGGGCTGTAACTCGCAAGCATATCCTTGTAATTTTCAAGGAAACACTCAGTCGAATCAAAGTTGTAGATTGGTCCAATTGAAGAGACTAATTCTCTAGTTCGCCCGGCCTTACGGTTAACCTGCAGCTTCTGCAGGTCTAGAGCTCACGCAAGCAGATTGAAGCTACACGACCAACTCCAAGGCTGCAAGGCTTTAGTCGTCGGAAGTATCGCGTTCCATGACAACTGGCAACGCTACGACTAAGTTTGCATATCGTTCGGGCTAACATGATCGTAGCGCTGATGGGAGCTGCTAAACACCACGTGAAGACTTACACAGACAATGGAGAGATAGGACACGAGTCTCTGCAACTCAGTTAAAGATGTGAGCACGGCCTTCCAACTAACGCAGGTTGCGAGCATGCGAAGAGTAACCCAAAAGCATCTTGCCCATCATGGCAGCCGACGTTCCCAACTCGCTGAACTGGCTCTCCTTCGTCACTGGGATCCTCGGCTTTGCCCTGACGACGCTCAACTTGATTGCCTTGTACGCCAACTTTGTCGCCACGATCCGGTCTGCGCCCCATGAGATTCGCGATGGCCTGGGAAACCTCCGACAGCAGCTCTGCGAAGAGCGAGAGGCGCTGCGTCACCAGACCAAAGAGATCAGATCCAAGAGCAAGCTGCGCCAAAAGGTCATGCACTTGGGGATGGGAGACAAGAACGCCAACAACGAGGCACGCCGGGCGTTGGAGTATGCCGAGAAGACGCTGCCGCTGCACTACCTCACGCTGCGCGACCTCTGGCGTAACTTCAAGGAGCTCGAGAGGCCATTCTTGGTGGCGAGCGGACAACGAGCTGAGGCGATCCACAACGGGGCTTCGTGGGGAGAGAATGACCTCGACGAAAAGGTGCACAGAGACTTTGAGAGGAATGGCGAGATGGCGAGCTTTGCGGACTGGACCGCGTTGTACAAGTGTGATTTCGCGCATCGGTTTATCTGGTGGCAGACCAAGGATGATGTGAAGAAACTGGGCGACGAGGTGATGAGGATCATGGCGAGGAGGACCGAAAGAGAAGTCACGTATACAAGGATGATGGTCAGGCAGATGTTTCTCGACGATGGGTCTACGCAGACTGTGAATAAGGGCCCAAGGCGTCCAGGGGGAGGGGGCGGCGGCGCTGGCGGCGCGAGGAGACGCATGAGTTGGGGTCCCGGGCCCGCGAGGAGAAGGACGCCTCCTCAGCCAAGATACAACGAAAGCTCGTCTTCACAGCGGAGCAGCGACGACGAGAGCCGGGCGAGTAGGAGAGGCACCGACTTCTCGAGGGACAGAGATACGAGCCCTCCGCTCAGCGAGCATCGACAGAGTCACACAAGGAGCGACGCTGCGACTGTGGGAAAGCATCATCACCAGCCGCATCTCCGGCGGCATCACAGCAGAGGCAGATGGGAGACGGTCCGGACACGGGCCAGCCGGGCGTATGAGGTGACCGAGGGCCCGGGAGGCAGGGGCCCGAGGGTGATTGAGATAATCCCTGGAAGCGAGATTAGTGAACATCCGCGAGCGCGGGAACGGAACGCGGAGAAGTGATCGGCGAGGTAATTTGATCCTGTTACGAATACCAAGATACGGAAATATTTTAGTTTGAGGTTGTTTTCATGGACTCTTTGCAATTCTGCGGCATTCGGGCTCCTTGAACAAAAATCTCATCCAAAGTGGTGACGATGATAATACCGAGGTTCTTAATGAGGTGACTCTATCACACGTCCGGCTCACAAGGCATCAGATAACATTTGAGATTTGATGGTTTCCAGTCTCATGTTCGACTTGGAGCGATTAAAATGCAGCTACTTCAGCGTCATGAAACCCGCCTTAACCCGTGTCCTCTCTTCCATGTTCTTGGTGAACTCTGAATGCGCTAGTTGCTGCAAGACGCAATTTTACTGTGTTAAGTGTTGGTTTCCTACCTCGCCTATGTAGCTGAGCAAGATTGAGCTTCTGCTATTGTTAGTTGTTGTATCAACTGAGTTGATTTTAGGCTACGGGGATAGGGCAGGACGTCTGTCCACTTCCCGTCTGTCGTGTTGGTCAAATCCCCATATTTTACCCTTGTTCAAAAGCTAGCCACTGGTTGTGTGTCGAACGGTAGATCAGTTGGTGAAAACGGAGCTTCTTGCTTAACCGTTTTTGGGTGAATTCCCGGGAGGTTTCTGGGTTCACTGTAAAATCTCCGAAGCATCGTTATGATGCTAAAGTCTTTAGAGGCGATCATTACTTTACCGATGCTACATCCAAAGGGACTTCAGAGAATGCATCTGTTGTCTTGTGCTGAGCGACAGAAATTGACTTGGCCTTTTGGGGATTCCAAGATGGAAGGGAATCCATCCAGTACGGTAACATTGAAGGAACATGGCAGATCATCTACCAGGATTGGCAAATGAATCGTATGTACAGATCTTTTCCCAATTCGAAAGCATGCACTTCGTTATTTTCATGTTGGTGCGCGTGGCAGTCAACCATGCCGTAGCTACTTATTGCTTTGAGTTCCTCGTCGCGCTTTTCGTTCATGGGAACTCGTCTTCTCAGCATACACTCCTTCTCACATTCGCTCGCTACTTCACTTCGCGCCCAAGATGCGACTCAACGCTCGCACTTCTTTTGTTGTCACAGCTCACGCTCTCTCCGTCGTTCATGGCCTCTCTATACCGCTTGTCGACGGTGATCTTACTTCGTTATTAGGGGGCATTGGTGTTTCGGTACTAAACCCCATCCTATCTTCTGTTCAGGCAGTACTCTCAGGCCAAGGGCTTGTGCAAGGTGTTTTGGGCGCTGTCGAAGGTGCCCTTGGAAAGGAAGCCTCGTATGATTATGTCGTAGTTGGAGGTGGCACGGCTGGCAACGCCATCGGCTACCGACTTGCAGAAGCCGGACACTCAGTTGCCATCATCGAAGCCGGGATCAACTATGAGATTGCTAAGCCGGTGTTGGGAACGACGCCGGGCGGCGATATCATCGGCATCGGGTCTAGCATCTTGGACACCATCCCCACGGTCGACTGGGCGTTTCTCACAGAGCCACAAACTGGTGCCAACAACCGTAAAGTTCACTATGCTCGTGGAAAGTGCTTGGGTGGCAGCTCGGCATTGAATTTCATGATTCACCACCGAGGCAGTAAGAGCAGCTACGACATGTGGGCTGAAGAGGTTGGCGATGACAGCTACAGGTGAGCATGAAGTAAAGCAACATCAGAAGTTGCGAATTATTCTCATACGGAACAGATTCGAAGAGCTCCTCCCTTACTTCGAGAAATCGACCAACTTCACTCCTCCTGACATCACGAAGCGCCGGGCCAACGCCTCGACCCAGTACGACCCCGACGCCTTCAGCAAGCCCGGAGGTCCCGTTCAAGTCGGCTACACCAACTGGGTATCAGTCTGGTCGACCTGGTTGGAGAAAGGTATGCAGGCCATTGGTATGGAACGCACCACCAGCTTCAGCAGCGGCAGCCTGCTGGGATACCACTACTCGCAGTCCACAATTCGCGGATCGGACCAAACCCGCAGCTCCTCTGCTGAATACATCTACAAGGCTGTCGACGAGAACCTGAAAAGCCTCAAGGTATACACTCAGACTCTGGCCAAGCGCATTGTCATAGGCGAGGACAAGGTCGCGACTGGCGTCGAGGTGAATTCTCTGGGTATCGACTATACCATCCACGCAAATAAGGAGGTGATTGTTTCCGCCGGAACCTTCCAGTCTCCGCAGCTTCTGATGGTCTCGGGCATCGGTCCTCGTGCCACGTTGGCCGAGAACAACATTCCTCTGAAAGTCGATCTTCCGGGTGTTGGACAGAACATGTGGGATCACATCATGTTCGGTCCCGCTTACGAGGTCAACTTCGACACTCTCGACCGCGTCCTCCATGACCCCGTTGTCCTCGCCGACTCCCTTGTTGACTACGTCGCTGACGGTACTGGTCCTCTGTCCTCCAACGTTGTCGAGTTCATCGGCTGGGAGAAGCTGCCACAGAAGTACCGCGACACCTGGTCTGCTGAAACCCGTGAAGCCTTGTCCCAATTCCCGGATGACTGGCCCGAGGTCGAGCACATCAGTGGCAACGGCTACATCGGAGACTTCCGCTTCCCGGCTCTTCAACAACCCCTTGACGGCAAGCAATACGCAACGATCTTGGGAGCGATGGTGGCGCCCGTCAGCCGAGGCAACGTCACGATCAAGTCTGCCGACACGGCGGTGCTGCCGCTCGTCAACCCCAACTGGCTATCCGCCAAGGCCGATCAGGAGGTTGCCATTAGCTGGTGGCGACGCATGCGTGAGGTATGGAACACTGACGTCGTGCAAGAAATCGTCATTGGCGATGAGTACTGGCCCGGCTTGGACAAGGATACCGATGAGGAAATTCTTGCTGTTATCCAGGACAGTCTTATGACGGTATGGCACGCTGCTGGCACCTGCAAGATGGGCAAGAAGAGCGATGAGATGGCGGTCCTTGATAACGAGGCGAAGGTGTTCGGCGTTCAGGGGTTGCGAGTTGTTGATGCATCAAGCTTTCCTATTCTGCCACCAGGTCACCCCCAAAGCACCATCTATGCCCTGGCGGAGAAGATTGCTGCCGAAATAATAGGGGCATAGTCAGAGAACTTCCTTGTTGATTTACTGATAAATAATTTCAACCTAATCGCTTTGGTAGCACGCACTTGCTTGCGTCCTGAGTGAGTCAATGGCGCGCAGTACTTGATCCAACATAACAATATTTAATTGACGTTGACTACGATGGAAATCCTGAAGAACACGAGA
Organism: Colletotrichum karsti; assembly: GCF_011947395.1. NCBI lineage: Eukaryota > Fungi > Ascomycota > Sordariomycetes > Glomerellales > Glomerellaceae > Colletotrichum > Colletotrichum karsti. Next base: position 345,791 of record NW_024065925.1, read on the forward strand.
AAAGCCAAAACCCGAATTTGTGAGTATTAAAGACGAATCATCCGTATTTCTCGGGACGATCATCGCGCGGAGACCGAAGCCGCTGACAAAGCTGGCTTCACGCGGGGTTAGCGATCTCGCAGCCAGAACGGCCTGCAGAGCTCTCATTCTCCGTACTGCTGATATTGCTTGGTTAATACCAACTTAAGCTATCGTCCTCTTCTCTCTAGACGCAGATAACATGAACGATATGCCAAGATTATCTCCCCAGCCCCATGGTCCGAGTATACCTACCAGGCTGGGTTCTTGTGACACATGCAGACGGTATTAGCATTACCCTTGCTTATGATTTCTAGCTAACCAAGAACTTTGCAGACGAAAAACAAAGTGTATGTAAGCTAGCCCCGGACAAATAGCTGCTCATGAACTCACTTCGTCAACAGGTGACATGGGAAGACCGCTCTGCGATGCATGTGTTACCCACGGCTGGAGCTGCTCTTACACCGTCGCTCGAAAGAAACCTGGCCCACGTCAAGGTTCCAGGCAGGCCAAGACGGTTGATGTTCAACGTCGCCTTGGTAAGCATCCGCTTCTATTTAGTGGAGTCTGTGTTGGTCGTCACACTCACGACTCTAGACCGAATCGAGGGTCTTCTGCAATCCCAACGGGCTGCCGAAGACGTCGCCTTGTCGGTGAGCCCAGCCCCCGGATCTCAGCAAGGAGAACAAGATGTCGTAGAAGGGAGGAGATCTTCGGAGCCTACGGAGACGTCATTTACTGCTGACATTGATTCTGAGCTGCCGGACCAGCATCTGCCGTTCATCGACGCGCTCAGATGGACGGATGCGAAGAGCATGTCGCCAGATGCTAGAGCCAGCCTCAGCGAGTCTTCTGCCCTGTCAAACCTCCTCCCGACGGCTATACAACCGCCACTCAGTTCAGATATGCAACTGCACTTGTAGGTCGAAATCCTTTCTGCCGCGTTTGCCTGTGTCGGTTGTCTCATCGCGCCCTCGTCAGATTTTCTCTCTATTTCTCGCGGGTGACATTGCCCGTACCCATCTTCTTCGAAGAGAAGTTGTACTGCGATTACAACGCCGGCCGAGTGCCGAGTTTTCTTCTCAACGCCATGTTTTCTCTCTCTTCTCGGTTTTCAAATGAGTCTGAGGTTCTCGCTTTGGGCCAGGGCAGCCGAGTCCTTGCAGCACAACACTTCGCCACCCAGGCCAGCCATGAACTCAGCAAAGTGACCAGGAGAAACTCGGCAGCGTCCATCGCTGAAGTCAAGGCGGCGTATCTCCTAGCGTATCATGACTTAACAAAAATGCCCTCGCGCACCGCCGCTGAGCGTTGTTCGGGAGCCGTTAGGGCGGCTTATGTATGCCGTCTACACCAGTTAGACAATGCTAAGACGGCACCCGAAACGCTCGGTCATCTGTCTGACGTGGAGAAGGAGGAGATCCGGTGCCTATGGTGGGGTCTCTTCACCTTGGACACATTCTCCAGTATGTTGTCGCAGGTGCCCTCAAGTATTGAAGACTCCAGCATTGCGACATGTCTGCCGAGCCTGAGCGTTGCCCAGGCAGTCGCGTCAACCCCACTTCCAACTTCCAACGTATACCTTGAAGATTCTCTGGAAGAGATTTGGGATCTAGGAGGAAACGAGGAGTCATACAGCGCGAAGGTGCAAGCCGTTCTAATTTACGTGGTTGCCATAGCGAGAGACATCACTACTGTTCGACGGCTTTACGACGAGAGTCCCCGTTGCCACCTGGACAACCGGCTATTTCAGATTCGAGAGAGATGGGCTTCGCTATTTCGAACACTACCGCAGTGGTTCTTCTCGTCCAACCGTCACCATGCCGACAGGACTACAGAAAATCACCGCAAGCGGCTGGAGGTATTGAGCATGATTAATATGTAGAGACTCATCATGCAACAGGCGGAAGAGACGTTTGCTAATTTGAGTAGAGAAGGAGCGATCGCGTGCTTCCCTCCCCTGAACATCGGATTAGATGAAGCAACCACGCCAAGAGACGGCGGCGATGAGCTGCAAAGACGATGGAAGACTTGCATATCCTACGCCCTCAAAGTCGCAGACGCACATCGCGTTTGGACGGCGGAATATCTGGATAGAGCAGATCCAATCATGCTCCCGATAACTCGGCTGGCGGCTTGTCTTCTCATCTTCGAATTGATGAACTCAGGGCCCGTTCTCGCTGCAGGGAAGCTCGACGTTTTGGACTCGGTCGATCTTCTGATGCGTTTCTTGAATCGCTGCTCCCGGTCTTGGGGCATTGTCGGCGTCCTACTCCGTAAGATCTCCTCCCTCACAGACGGTCCTTCATTGTTGACAACTCCTTTTTCAAGGTTCACTGGAAGAGCTTCGAGGGCAATCTTGGAGGAAGCTCAGTCTAAAGGCAATCTTTCAGTTGCTGTCGACAATAACTACTCCACAGAAGCAGTTTCTGACGGTTCAATCAACCGAACCGCCTGCGATGACTCTCAACTCCCTTGGAGTGACCTCGGAGGCCTACGCCGATCAGGATGCCGCTATGGACCTGCTTAGCTGGAGTTTCCCTCCCATGGGTATGCCGCCAACGGAGCCTGCATTCCTAGATGGCTGGTTTCAAAGTCAATAGGCCATGATATAGATTTGTGGCGGGTTTGGCTCGACGAATACAGACAGAACATTGGAATATCCGGAGAAAAGAACACTGTTTTGTAACTCTCTATTGCCCTATCTGTCGAACATCACGACTAACATTAAAGTCACTGAGTCTTATCTCATGATCCTTCCAGTTCGTAGCTTGTCATACAGTCTACGAAATCCAGGGTCCCTGCCACTCCGAAGCGCCGACATCTGATGGAGGACGGATGCCGGTATCGCTGTCTGTGAATACCGTAAGGACCGGGTCTTTGTATGTTTGATCTTTTGCAAAAGCAATCAACTCATGATGAAGAGGGTCTTTCGAACTCCAATAAAACACGTCGCCCGGTGACTTGAATTTCAAGAACATGGTAACGTTAAATCCTAAAAGAGTTCGTCAGACGAGTAACCACAGAAACGAGCCTACCAAGATGGCCGAAGCATGCAGGCTATTGATTGTGAAATGAAACTCACCATGCCCTCGATGAGGGCGGACTGGGAACGGAGGCTTGGTCGCCCCCGCATGGGCCTCAAGAATGTAGCTTTCGCCATCCTTCTTCGCCTTTGCCGGAATGGTTTTCACAAACTCGACAATGTCGGCACCCGCTTTTGGAGATTTCAGGGACCACAACGCCACGAGATACGTAGGCTCCGCGTTTCCCACTTGGCTCGTTCTTACAAGCAAGCGTCAGAGACGGAAACTGTCTGTGAGAAACCTCTTCTAGGTAGGTCTACTTACAGGTGACGGCTAAAGAAATCCAGTAACATCTGATAGCCGTGGCGGTACTTCTCCCTAACGTTAGGATCCTCAAGATCTCCGCGGGCGGCCATCCAGCCGTGGACCTGGTCGTTGAAAGAGTGGACGTGGTTTGGGACGCGCAGGTTGGCTTGGAAAGCAGACACCGTTGCTGCGTCTTCGTCTTGCGAAGCGAGGACACACGTAGGCACCGCCACTTTCGTAGCATCCTCAGGGTCCAGCATGGCAGGGTGTGCGAGAACAATAGCTTTGAAACCTGTGTTTTCACCGCTGCACAATGTTACCGGCTGAAAATAAACGGATTCTCAGTACTCCTGTCAGAAATACGACGATGTTTTGCCGGAACTTTACCTTAGCACCCCAGCACATGCCCAGAGCAAAAACATTTTCAATGGAGCTGTTGCTCTTTTTGACAGCTTCAACGATTCCAGGAAGCCGACCGGCGGCTTTGGCCGGATTCCCCGTGTTGCTGAAGAAGTTGCCCAAGGCATCACGGTGCTTCTCTGTCGTCGGCGGGTACCACGAGATATCAGCGGCTTTGCCCTCGAAGAAGTCGGGCATGAAGACGCGGTAGGGGTTGTTCTTGTCGCTGAGGGCCAGGATGTCGGCACCCTGCAGTACCTGGGACTGAAACCCGAAGATGTCGTACAATACGACGATTGCGTTTCTCGCCGAGGGAGGTCCCGTCACGTCTGTAGCACGTGATATGTTAGATATCCGGCTCTCGAACCGTCGGGGAGTCCAGCAGAAACCTCACATGTTTTGAGTCCTCCGATGTTCTCGTAGGTTCCCTTCTCGCTGTAGCCCTTCGAGATGACGGGAGGTATCGAGCAACAAGCGGCGGAGTATGACATGTTTGTTGTTGTGTTGGTTCGTTGTTTTATTGGTTGACAAGATTTCGCGCCTACTCATTGTTCGAAGCAAATGACAATAAGTCAAGACAATGTATTCATTTATAAATTTATGGAATGTGTCCCGAACAGCAGGAGGGACTGTTCAGAAACCAATGGGGACGTTCGAAGTCTAGTCGCCGGGTCATACTTTCCGGAGCCGAATGGCGGAAAGATTTCGTCGGACAAATCGGCGGTCTCTGGAAGCTGTCGGTTCAACAAAATCCGCCGATAGAGGCAGAACAAAAGTTACGGCAAGCCCGGGCAGCGCAGACTTCTTGCGGAGTCGGGGTACACGGCATTTCACGCAGCATGGCTCCGAAGAATGAGCGCCGAGGCACCCGACGTTGAAATTGGATTACATCCGTTGTCGGCTCGGCGTCTGACGGCTTGTTGTGCGATCATGAAGGAACAACATTTCGATATCATCACTTCGCAAAGGAGAATCCGCTTATGTTCTTGGATCCGAAATGTTGAGAAAATCGGACTCGATTTATCTCTGTACTAAGATGTCAATTATTGCAACTCACACTTCTGACATTGAATGCTGGCTAGATTAGAACGTCAACTAGAATGAATGAGTCATTAAGGATATTGAAAGGAATTTGCCTCGGATCTGTACCAAAGAAACAATATTTTTGTTTATGATGAGATTATAAAACTACACGTATTCAACTGCAAAGCACAAGAGCGAACTTTGCACTCCATCCTCATGCTGAATACCGGTTGAAGCCAGGCTGTAAATCAATTTTCAACCATAGGTGCTGGGAATTAAGGTCGCACAGCCACCATCCGCCAACAAGACCGCGCCATTTGTATAACCGCCTGCAACCGAAACCAGATAGAGAATGGCGCCTGCAGCCTCAACCTCACGACCAGCTCGGAGCACAGTTGCGCGCGAAGCTGGAACAGACCCGTCATCCTCTGCCCTCGGTTCAGTCAACTTGAACAGAGCCATCTGCTCAGTGAGCTCGGAACGAAAGCCTTGTGATGCATCAGATATGTGTTTTGACAAGGAAAGACTTTGGGAGGTTACTCACCACCGAGTGCCAGGGCATTAAAACGGATCCTCCATGGGGCGAAGTGAGTTGCCAAGCTCTGGGTAATCTGTCGCACGCCAGTCTTGGAGATGGCATATGCAAACGATCCATGCAATCCTCTGCAGTATCCTCCGACACTTGACATGCCGATGACTTGACTTTGCACAGGATAGTTGCCTTGTTTGTTACCTGCTTCGAGCAGAAGTAGAAAGGAAATGGCCGTGTAGAAGGACGCAGTGACATTGACGTGATATGTGTCGGTCCATTCAGCCATGTCCAAAGACAAGAGATACCGTTGGTTGTCTTCCAGAGTTTTCAATCCTGATTTGTCGTCGCCCATGCCGGGGCCCGAACGGCCAGCACAGAGGATGAGCAGATTGATGTACCCCTCCCTTGCAGCGATATAGTCAACACACTCCTTGACAGAGTCCTTCGAAGTCACATCACCAGGTAGCGGGATGATTCTTCCATATTTCTGCCGGGAATCTTAGTGGCACAGTACATGTTCATGGACGTCAAGACCAACATACTGCATGCTTCGACGCCGCGTCCAACTTTTGCCAGTCTCTGCCAATGATATAAACCTTGGCAGCGCCATTCGCTTCGAGGGCTTTAGCAAACATCAGACCCAAACCTGCAGGCTGCATTTAGCACGTATGACTGCGGGAATCCAGCACTAGGAAGGGCTGGCCATACCGGAGCCTCCACCTGTAATCACGGCAACGAGGCCGGAGACGTTGAAGACGTCCCATGAGGGTGCGTTGGCTGGAGGTGACTGGGACATTGCTGGGCGGCTTCTCTAACTCTCTCCAGAGGATAAGTCTTGCGTGGAGAAAGCCACGGTGCACTCTCAACAAGGTGATATATGTACAGATCCAGAGGGCTGTATTGAACGATCCGAGCAGTCCGATGGGCCTCTGTAGACCGTCATATTCTGCTCGGGGAACTCATAATTGAGAAACGGTGTACTTCACGGTTTACCCCGAGCCGACAGACGGAACGAGAAGCACATCTCCGACGAGGATTTCCTGGCGAGGGAATTGGCCCCGAGAAGACAAAAAAGATATGCCGAGAATGCCACAGAAAGAGTGTGAGTGTCGGGGGATTTAGTTGCGCCGCACTTGATCCCCAACCAATGAACATGAGCCAACCGGAGCATTACGCCGCTACCTTAAATCAATTACAACTGAACACTATGCGACTTTGGAGGGCGAGAAACGGCCATGATTGGATGGTTGCTTCCGAATTAAGCATTTAGAGTCCCTCGAACCATGTTGTCTCTAATGTCCTGCGAAGAATATCTACTACATGATGTGTCGCGGGCATTTTGAACGATAAAGATGGACAGCACTATATATGAAAACTGAAACCATCTTTGAATGAAACTATGAAAGTGGTCTGGAAATGATTATATGGCATGTAAATTTCCCAATTCCCGCATTTTCACGGCGTGTGAGTGTGCGTTGCTGTATGGGTGCCTTGCTAATACCTTCATGCTTGCTCTACATATCGCAGCGAATTCGCACTCCCTAAAATGGATTCATCCTTCACCAGGTTCTAAGGATGGAACATCGTCCCACGCACGATCAAACCCCGCGAATCTGATCCATGCTTCTTTTCGGTCGTGGCCTGCTCGGCCGACTGGATCCTCAAGGGACCAGCTCTCCGCGACTGCCGTAGCCGCTTTCACGAAATCATCCTGTTTCACCCGGAACTCAGGCCGATTCTCGTAGGGGCGACTGACATCCTGGGCATGGATGAGGGCCCGAATGATTTTGCATCCGTGACCATCGTCTTTGTAATTCAAGCCGCGCTCAATGGCATCAGCCCACCCGCCCGGTCCTTTCCGCGGCTTGTAAGTGCGGACAACACTCAAGTCTAGCTTGGGGCATCCCATGGCTATGTAAAGCATGATGCTGTAGCGACCGAACCATGAGAGAAGACGGGCCTTTCCTTGACGACCTATCCAATCCTTCTGAACAATGGAATCCACAAGGATGGAGCAGTTTGTCGTATGTAAAAGAAAGAAGTCTGCCCTTGGCTCCTTGCCCAGTCGCTGCGCGCCGGCCATGAGGTAGGCTACGAACATGCTTCAGTTGGTGATACCTCTCCAGACAGAAAGAATTGACTTACACGTCGAGTTGCATAGTTCTGCAGACTTGAGTTGAATCTCGCTCTCCAGCACAGTGAAACGACTGGCGTGCTCGATGACGTCCACTTTGCTGGTGCCTAGAAGTCCTTCACTGTCAATCACATGAAACATGTCTTGGTGCAAAGAGTCAACCAGCTTCTTGTCCGCCGCGCAGGCATCCAATATTTCGACCAGATTCAGGCGGTCTTCTCGGCCAGAGGCGCGTTCCTCAATCTCCAGCATGGCTGTTGCTACCTCTTCATCATTTTGTGTACAGGCCATAGCCAATCCCTCACAGACGAGAAAGGGAAGATCGAATTCAAGACCAAAGCCTGTCTGAATGAGAGGGTGAATGTAGCCTTCCGCACATGTTAGCAATGCTCAAGGCCGAGTCCATGCTGTGGTGTGGACCAAATGCGCACCCGTCACCATCCTGGAGAATATTTCCGTCGACCACTCATCTCCTGAAAAGAGGAGTCTGTTCAAGGCATCTGTGTACCCATCCCACTTGAAACGAAGCCTGAATAGCTCGAGGAAGTTATGATACTGATCAGGGTTGCCGAGAGCGCGCTTGAAAGCCCCGAGGTTCGAAATCGTGTGCACAAAAAAGACATCTTCTGCCCCCTTATCTTTTTGGTAGCCCTCATGGCCTTTGAAGTGCGATCGGATGGTTTCGGCGGTAGCACCCAGCGAATACAAAGTCAAGGCATGGTGGGCGAGGTGGTTCTGCTCTCTATGTCAAAAAACGGGAACGGCGCTGGCTCTGCTCAATGAGACCGTGTCAACTCACGTGCATCAGAACTTGATGAACACTCTGGAAATAGACATCGAATTTGTCGTGATTCAGTTGCAAAAGCTCCTGAACCACATCCCAGGCTGGGTTAGTGGCGCCCGGCGGCGGAGGCTGTCGCAGTATGGGTTGGAACGTAAGATTCATTTGAACGACGAGGAAAATGGGTCTCCGCAATCAAAATCATGGAAGATTGCATATAACGGTGGGGACGTAATTAACATCGAATGAACACTATTAAATACCGAAGCAACTTAGAGAGACACCCAAAGAGTTAAACAGGCCTTATATGATGTGTCGATGACATCGGGAGAACTGGCTTAACAATCCTCCCGATAATGTTTCTGAAGTTTCGCCGAGAAACCGGACATCGTATTCGATCCGAGTCCGAATGGGGCCAACCGATGAGCCGATCCTAGAGGGCCGTTCGGCACATCCTGCTAGGTAGGTAGGAAGTGCCGATGCCGGTACCGATGTCGGTGTCGGTGTCGTTGTCAGACATCACGGAGGTATTAGATACGAAGTGGTTGGTTGACAGTTTCCAATGTTATAAATGCCTGTGTTTCAATATCTGGGTAAACTGCGACATCCAAGATTCAAAGTTCAATGCCTATTTCAAGATTCGATACGTAATCTCACAAAAGACAGATCAAAGCCAGCCGTAACAATGACTACTATCCCGCAAGAGCCGATCGACGCCCGCCCAGAGGCCAATCTTCGCATTCTCGTTGTCGGCGCTGGTGTGGCTGGCATGTTACTTGCCCTAGAAAGCAAACGCCTAGGCCTCTCCCCCATCATTCTAGAAAGAAGGCCCAGGATCGAATATGCAGGTAAGTCCCTCTGCCTTACCTTTCTTTTCAGATCAGTCATTCTGTTATGACTATGAAAGAGTAACAGAGATGTTAACTTTGCGTCTTTGGATAGGAGACTTCGTGGTCATAGGGCATAGCGCTGTTCGGGTCTTCAAGCATTGGCCTCTACTCAACGAGCGCTGGAAGGAGGAATCATATGATGTCGAATCCTATTATAACCGGCACACCGGTGAACAAATTGTTGGGCCAACTCCTCTCAAGCCATCGACCGGACGGCCCTTATTGAGAAACAATTTGATGTCGATGCTCGAAGAAGCTGTCATACGCCAGAAGATACCCATAAGGTTCAACCAGAAGGTGATCGAATTCTTTGAGGACGATGACTGTGGAGGAGTTGTGTTATCCAACGGCGAACGTATCTCGACAGATATAGTGGCAGCATGCGATGGGGTTCACTCAACGTCGTGGCGTCTCACCACCGGCAAGAAGCCCGTCACGGTAAGCAGCGGCTCTGCTGTCTATCGCACGTCCGTCTCCGCGAAGCATGTTTTCAGTAGGGATCCGAGTTTGGAGAAACGGTTCGCTCTGCGCGAAGGACACCCTTACTTGAAATGGTTCAACGGACCTGGTATGCACGGCCTGGTGTTTGGTGAAGGTGACAAGATCTGCTGGTCTATCCACCATCCGGTAAGTTGAGGGCATTGCACCTGCACGCTAAAACTCGGGTTCTATTACTGACTTTACACTAAGGAGAATGCAAACACTTCAACGGAGTCATGGAGCGCAACCGTTGACAGCGCTCTTGTCGCGGATCAACTGTTGCAAGAGCATCCGGATTGGTCTCAAGACTTAATGTCTCTGATACGCAACACGCCTGATGGAACTGTGAACGATTGGCTCCTTCTGTTTCGCGACCCCGAACCTCAATGGGTCTCCAGAAAGGGCCGTGTTGTCCAGGCTGGAGATTGTGCTCATCCTTTCCTGCCAACTTCTGCCAACGGAGCTACGCAAGCCATGGAGGACGCGATCACGCTGGCTGCTGCACTGAGGTTGGGTGTCGACACTGGTGCTTCAGTGAAAGAGAGCCTTGCTGTATATAACACACTTCGGTGAGTCTGCTTTGCTTATAATATCTTTCTCTTGATTCTCGCATCTTGAATACCTTACGGCAATGCGAGAATGTGAGTCAGAATCAAGATGCTAACGCACCACTACAGATTCGAAAGAACCTCTTGCGGACAGCTAATGGGAACTCTTCATCGCCAGGCCCACCATCATACGGATTGGGATGAGGTGCGCAGAAATCCGAATCTTTTGGCGCAGACTGGTCCGGGACGCTGGATCGGGGACCATGACCCTGAGGCGTACGCTGTTGAACAGTTCGGCACGTGTCTTGGGAACATACGCAACAATCAGCCGTTCAAGAATACCAATACTCCACCGGGGTTTACATATAAGCCATGGTCGTGTGCTGATCTGCTCCGCCGTCAAAAGGAGGGCGACCACTTACATTTAGAAGGCGAATGGTCATGATCTGGGTCCATGATATCATAGTTTGGCATTTGTTCTACCTTCTCAGGCTAGAAATGGCGACTTCTTAGATCTGCAATAGAATTTGAACTGAGGAGAATAGGAGTCCCTCCAAAACCCCTATCAAGTGGATGCCTAGCCACATCGCTGAGAACAGAAGATGTGTGTCTTTGTGCACCTCCTCGTGGCCACGTCTGCTACATTGAGGCCTTCTGACTGTCTAGACTCCTGACCGTGCAAGGCGGTTCAGGAACTTGTGATCCTGCAAGTCTGCAAGGCACAAGCCGAAGAGTCCCACGTAAACAGGCGTCAGGTCATGCGGGCCGCAAGGACGCGTATCTCCGCTGGCTTTGCGCTTCTCCAAGAAGTTCTCCAGTAGCATCTTGAGAGCATTCTCCACCGTCTGTCCTTGAACATGAGAGGCCGATAACGTGCTGGTATCGCCGACATCGGTCGATTCGTCAGGTGATTCTTGCTCGTACCTTGCGTTTGGGTCGAGGTTCTGGTTGAATTCGACGTCTACCACGGCGGACTTGATTGATGCTGCTTCTTCCGGCGTGAAGTATGGCTCGCTGATGTAGTGCTCATCTGTGGTGGTGTTGAGACGTTGTGTAGAGGAGTGATTCTTTGTTACGTTTCGTAAGTCGTAAGCCAAGACGCGCATCTTGTATCCCAGATTAGGATCATCTCGGATCATCGAAGTTGTGAGCGTTGACAACGTCGATGAACCTGGTGGGACAGATGATGATTCACTTGTCTTTACTGCTTTGTGAGGCTTTCCTGGGGCGTTCTTGACCATTTTACCCTGGACGACTAGAGGTAATATTGAAGTGTTGTATTACGATTGAGACATAAGAAGGGTGGTTGAAGATGGCCGGTGTGCGTGAGACCTAGGTAGAGAAGGAATCGGGAAAAAAACATGGTGCTTAAAATTCAGGCCAGATAGGAGAAAGTTACGGATAAGTTTGTGTGGCTGCCCATTGCACCGCAGACGTTTATCAGTGAAGTTACCAAAAGCGCAAAGGGTTCTCCAGATTTACTCTGAAAGATGGTGCTCTCAATACCTCGATGGGTAAAAGGAATGACCGACGGTTCACTCAATGTTAGTCAACACCAGAGACCATAGATAGTGCGAGAAGATTAGCTAATTCTTTATCTTATTGGCCACCAGCATCAGGTTCCTTGGTGAGGTCTTGTAATCGAAGATAGGCAGAACATCCACGTTACTGCTTCCACTCTCAATGAGAAAGAGGTATCGATCCACTGCTATGGTGCTCTCAACAATCTTGCAGCAGAGCACGCTGAGCGTCCATAGTATCGCCACCTTGCCTTCGTAGTCCCGAAAACGCTCCTCGTATAATAAAAGCTCCTCGTCACTGATGATGGCCCGGTCAATACCGAGAAACTGAATAGCTCTGCTTGCAAATGCCGTAAAACTCGTCATGTCTCCCTTCCGCACGCCCCAAACTGGCCTATTTTCCTTGTCGAGTTTGATGCCCTTGTCGAAGAAGACCTTCTCCAGTAGCGTTCTGTAGAAGCGTCGTTTAGAGTACACAGAGTCCTCCTTGCTCAGATCTACCCTTTCCCAATTGTTTGGAGCTTGGCAGCCTGTCATCAGTGCTGTGGCGCTTAAAGCAACGTTTCTGTCCCTCATTGCCGTGCTGATAGGGAAACCGTCGGGGCAGGCATCAGAAAATGGAACGATGTGGTTGTAGCAGCATCCAATAGCGCCCAAATTTGTTATACTTGGAACTTCCGTGAAGTACCTCAACATATGATCGGACAGGTTTCCGCAAGCATGTAGGCCGACGAGCATACACTTCTCCCCTTCAGCCCAGGCTGCGATTTCAGTTGCAAGAGACTCCGTGCCGTCGATGTAGCGCAATATGTGCCGTAGTCTGTCATCAGAAACTCCAAGGCTGGTAGCAGAAGCTTTTGAAGCGGCAATCTGAGACTCGCTACCGTCGATGGCGAGCACGCGAAAGTATGGGAAGAGAAAGGCGAGCGATAGAGAGAGGTAGCCCTGCCCGGATCCCATATCGATAATGCGGGTGATATTATTGGCTTGGCAGACGTTCGCGATGTAGGCCGTCGCGACAGAAACTTCCTCGATCTTCTTAGTCTTCATTCGACTCGTCAAGACCTCTGGCAGATCCATCATCGGCCCTTGACGTTGAGCACGAGGAAGAGCGAGGGATTGGACCGTTTTCAGCCATTCGGTAAGTGATTCTGGTCGATGTTGAAATTGGCCCAATTGGCAATCATGGGATTTATCGCCTTGGGAGAATGTGGTTGTGGTTTCTTCGCTGATGCTGTCAATCAAGTCTTGCTGTGCCAGGCGATGGTTTGCAAACTCCGACCACCAGGTTGTCCATTCTGTGGGTAACGCCTCCCAAGCATTGTAGATGAGAGCATCATTGACGTGGATATCGCCGGTGATCTGACGAACTAGGGGCGTACTGATGAACTTCGCCAAATCATCCGCATATTGGTTGACGTCGGTGTGTGATTTGGGGAGAAACAACATAGTTCAAAGAGTGAGGTGTAAGTGTGAAAGTGAATGAAGTTCCCGGACAACTTGAAAACCTCGTAGTTAAGTAGCAGGCGGTAAGAAGCGGCAGAATTCCAGTGTGCCACGGAACCTCGCATCAGGTTTCTTACAAGTGCTGTCTATTTCATATGAGGCCTAAGAAAGTCACATTCTTGAGTTTCTGAATCATTAATTATCCCATCCCTCCAAAGTGTTCGTCGCGGACTCTTGAGGTAGCCTTTCCGCAGGCGCCCAGCCACGATCATAGAATATTTCCTCAACCAACCCTGGATGACTCTCCCATTGCCTGGCAATAAGAGCTTCAGCTTCCATATGGATAATTCTTTCTTTGTCCCAAAAGACATATCCCAGCTGCCTCAGGAGTTTTGGCACGTAATCCCCGATAGCGTTGGAGTATTTTCCATTCCAGAGAAGGACCCACGCAAACGGCGGTCCATCTACATGGTTGTCGCCGAGAAACTCCATGGGTTGTAACTCAGCGTTATCTCTCGCGTTATGCGCATTGTCTGTCAGTGTTCGCCTGTCGTCCTGTGCCACAGCGCTGATAGACTTTCGCAAGGAGTAATCGAGATTTACGTCGTGGGTGAGACACCAATCCATCTTAGCAAGAAGTTTATCGTGATCCTCAATGACCATCATCCGCATAAAAACCTCCAAGCCTCTTGAGACGGTGCCGTCCATGTAATCTGTACCGCCAGGGTTAGCACGAAAAGCCCGCTGTCTCACTCAGAGATGAACTCTTTTTCTCTTACCGTTATGTAAAGCAATGAGATCATGGGCCTCATCTCGGAATGATGTACTGACATTGTACTTCGGATTGTCGGGGTGCAGGTCTTCTTTCACCTTGTCAAACATCTCGTCGTATTTTTGTCTGACGAACAAGTCGAGGCACCCAATGGCCTCAGATTCCCAGGGTTCAAAGAGTCCGAAAAATATTTCGTTGATTACATGGTGACGAAATGCTCCAATGCGACGCCCCTTGTTTTGACCAAAAAGGCGGTAATAAATATCGTAGCGATACACAGCCCTGAACATGCGAATCTCTTCACTTCTGCTCAGCTCCATGTTGCCGTCGTCCTGTATAGTGAGTGCTGTTGTTTCGCCTTTCTTAACTCCTGAAGCGGTAGTGGCTCCCAAATTCTCAAGTGCCCAATGACTGTAAAGTCGAACTAACGGTTGAACCACGCAAAGATGATACCTTGCCATCCATCGAATTTCACCATCTCGGGGGAGCTTAATATCAGCCTTTTCCTCGCCGGAAAGACCAGCCTGGTAACCATTCAGATATTTGGTAATTTTCTCGTCAGTTCTGTCTCGCCCCAGAACTCGTACTCGAGCAGCCAAGTTGGCCAACGCGTCGAGAAGGTAACCATCTAACTCGAAAGCCAAACAATTCCGAAGAATGGTATCGCGACTGTCCAGGTATTGTGCGTGCATCACGGGTGACGCTCGCACCAGCGATCGCAGCGATGATGTATTAGGAATTGACAAGAGCAACTGAAGTCGTAGCTCGGGTGGAAGATTCTCAAGGGTTGAGGTCGATCTCTCGCCGAGAACGCGCCTTTCATTCGTAGGAATATCATGCGGGATCGTCTCGGGATTCGTGTCAATAACGTCCCTGGCGACATCGTCCACACGATGGTCCAGGACCGCCATTTGATTGATGTTTTGAGAAATTGAAGTAATAAGACAGTCTTACGGAGAGTATCGCGTGTGCGGTTTCGTCGTTCAGGACAGAAAGCACACGGTGATGGGAACAGCCGAGGGCGTGCTGAAGACGGAGGAAAGTGTTGTCGTCATGATTGTTCACGAGGCGGGGGACGCCAATGGTACCCGACTAAACTCTCTGGTTAACTACCACATTAAGCGCCGCTCTGGCAGAAGCGCCGTTCTTCAGGATGGCGAACCAATTGCAGTGGGGACCGCTGCGGGATTGCATTGTCCATTAGCATTGCACCATCAACCAACAACATTTTGGTTGCATGGGCCGTGGTGCTGGCTTATTGTACCCTGCGCCGCGGCTATTTCTCCCTTGTAAATGCTTCTTGCTATCTCTTTCAATGTCCATCCTCTTCCTCGTTACCTCTATTATCGCCATTGTTATTCGTGGTCACTGTTCAAGTAGCCGACCAGCAACGATGGAAGGGCACGTTCTAGCGGGACAAAACTACCTTAATCCCGTAAAAAATACAACACTAGAGCTTGAAACTCAGATACAGAGTAGAATCGACCTTTACGATGTCACTAGTGAAACGAGGGAGCATGATAAAAGGACCCAATTTTGTGCAATAAACACGGACAGAGATTGCGAAAACCAGAAACACCGAGGAGCTGAGAGCGGCGGCTGCTACTACTCACAAAGCAGCGGCTCGAAATCATCAGAGGCTTTTGTAATAAGCAGAGCTGATTTTTACAGGATGCATCTGGCGACATACTGCAATTCTATCTTGATTTATTTTATCCCAATATCAAAGTTATTGCTACCTTGAATCTATTCTACAAACTCAACTAGGAGCAGTTTACCTAAACCATCTTAAATCCGAGCCTTAGAGACGAAGTTGATGTTGGATTTGCCGCTTCGTATTCTCAAATAATGACTGAATTCATTACATTTATCCTGACATCATAGCTAGGGGAAGGATGGGGTGAAACACATGCTTCTGAACCAAGAGCTAGCAGTAAGATAAGTACTTAGACCTACTAATCTGAGAAAACGGTGCTACTCGGGTCAGCCGGGGCTTACTTCAGATCGCTGAGGCATGCAGATTCAGCCTTGGGCGAAAGGGTTGATATGAACATTAGTGCGAACGATGGGTGCCTGACACATTTGTTTGCGGCGCGGCCAAGGCTACTGTCTTAAACGTATGATCCAGCCAAGCAAACGAGAACAGTAGCAAATTAGCAAAGCCCATCGTAGCTCTCCAACTTCTCAAGCCACATGACAATGTCTTACGAGACTGATCCTTCGGCATGCGTGCCGGTTGACGAGTCTTGGCTTCAGGATTAGTTATAAATTGCTGGGAAGTTCATTCTCTGCGCTGAACCTTCTCGCTCCAAATCAAAGTCAGAGCACAGCAGTTCTATAATCATTCAAGCAGGCATGGGTAAACTCAAGCTTCTTCTTCTCCTTTCGCAGGCGATCTCCCTGAACGTTGTCGTAGCACGCCTTCCGCCAGTCATAAGAGACGACTCCCCTTCAACTCATTCACAAAGCCCACGAAACTCCGAGCCAATTCTGGAGCCCACGTACACCGATTTCGGCGACGGCGTCTCATGGCAACAATGCGGCTTAGTCTTCAACGGCTTCATGCTATGTTCTCCCGGCTTTACCTGCATCGACAACCCACACCCCAGCTCATGCGGACAGAAATGTGACCAGCTGGGCGTCTGTGTCAGCAATGATTCGCCAAGATGCGGCGGCGGATTCTCTTGCCCCGATCAGGGGAGATGTCGACCAACGATTCGGCAGTGTTTGCCCCCTATTGATGGACCTGGGTGCGCATCGCTTTGCTTCAAGAACTACTGGGGTAATCTGGAAGACTGGCCTTCGATAAATGATGGAGAAACATCGAGCCGGAGAAGAAGGGGCCGCCGGGCAGAGTCCTCATAAATTCTATAGGTCCTTATGTATGAGATCAGTCATAGTCCGCACTAAGATGCCGGGATAACAACAACTAAATCTTGGATTGATGATGCTATGATTATGTCGATCATTTTGTGTGATAAAACAGTTCATTGATATTGCCAAATCACTTCTCCCCGAGGGTCACATCGCACCTGTTCGCTGCTGGCTTCGAAACCAAGAAGCTCACCTGATGCATCATTTCATCCGTCATGTTCTCGGAGAGTCTTAGACCGCGGCACTTGCGGAACAGTAGAGCAATCGCCAATCTCATCTCCATCCACGCCAGAAATACTCCGATGCATGAGCGCGAACCGTTACCAAACGCTGCAAAGACGTGCTTCTGTCTGTCACTCATGGCCCCGGGCAGGAATCGAGACTCATCAAACCTATAGTTGTCAGCAAGAGGAGCTCTGCAGACGCAATGTGACAATTTACTTGAGCGGGTCTGGAAAAACGTCTGGAAGACGATGCATGGTGTACGCCTGCGTCGCTATATCGATACCACCAGGGATGAAATAGCCCCCAATGTTAATCCCAGAAGGTGGCGTTTCTCTTGGGAACGTTCCCGATGCAGCACCGTAAAGCCGCAAAGTCTCATAAATGACAGCGTTAAGCAACGGCAGCTTTTCAAGAACTACGTCGTCGAAGTTATCACCCAAACCACACACCTCATCCTCCAACCGCTGTTGCAGTTTGGGTCTCTTGAGAATAGCCCAGACGACGTAGACCAGAGTGTTCGATATGGTATCCGATCCCGCGATGAGCATGTTCGAGGCTTCGATCCGGACAATCTCATCAGTGAGTTGCGTCTTTTCGTTGGTTTCGCAGTCGGCCAGGACCGCGGCGAACAGATTGGCTTTATTATCCTTGTGTCGATGAAGATTCTCAACCGCCTTTTTGCTATATTTGATCATCTCGTTTCTGGTGTTGATCATCAGCTGCACCGATTTTGAAGACAAGAATGGAAGTCTGATGACTAGAGTGTGTAACCAGGGCAGCTCTATGCGTCGAGCACTAGCCGCCGCGGCGGCTTGGAGGACCTCAATAAAGCCATTTTCCTAAAGCAGTCATGGTTATTCAAGTCAGAACCACCGAGGCCATTCCTGCGTAAAACCCACCTTGCCAGACTCCAGCAGTTCAAACGACTCGCCGAAACATAGCTGGCCAACAACATCGCTCGCCATGAGCGTCCACCACTTAAGAACATTGGAGGTCCCATTTTCAGCCTCGGCGCAAATACAATCCGTCGCCTTCTCGACTTTGGTACGCACCAAAGCCTCGCAATTCTGTCGGATCGAAGAGACCGTAAAGGCGCGGGCAAATAGCTTTCGGCGAGTAGCGTGCTCCTTTGGATCTCTGATGGTGAAGATGGCGGTATTCTTTGCACCTCCGGAGATCTGCCGGTAGTACCTGCCCTTGGCGAAGCCGGACCCCATCCGATGTATGGCGATGAAGCCGTCGGGGTCGGCTACGGAGACCTCATTGGGAGTGATGCGTATGACAGGGCCGTAGCGCCGGTGGAGCCCGTCGATGTAGTACATGCGCTGGCCTGTCACCGTGTAGTACTTGAGAACCCAGTGCGTGAGGCTGACATACCATGGCGCTGGTATGTGCTTGAGGGGCGAGGACCATGCGGCGATGGCGAGCTGGGTCAAGTCAGCAGAAGTGACAAGTTGAGGCGGATGCCAATGCGTACGCGGATTGCCAGGGGAAGGCCAATGAAAACGACTGAAACAAATAGCAGCGCGAAGGGACTCAGTAGAGCCATTGCGCAGGATGTCGAGGGGTAGTGAAAATGAGTTGGAGGCCACGGGGCGAGATATGAGAAACAAGTTTCTAGTCTCGAGATGGTAAAGCACTGAGTTGGAAGGAGTAGTCGCTGCCGGGCCTGAGTGGCTCTTCTCAGAAGCTGTGTCTGATAAATCAGAACGAGATTCTTCCTCCTCGCGTTAAGTTGTGGTTGATGTTGCTTTGCGTCTCGTTGTACGAGGATCCGTCTGCAGTTCGGGCGCTTCTGGTGTGCAGCTGCCGCGTCGTCATCCGTAATGAACGTTGCAAGATGCCTTGGGCTAATCTGTCTCCCCCACTAAGCATCAGACAGGAAATGCCAGGTCTACGGATACGTCGGCGATTAAAGTTTGTCAACAGAGTTACCGACGGGAGTGGGATGAGATGAATACGTGACTGATCTAAGCGGCTCTCGGTATTATATCCAGGCCGAGTTAACTCAACTCTGTGGACTGCTTCGACGAGCATGACTTGTCAGCAGCAACTCATCATCAAATTAGACAACATGAGATATGCACGACGAATGTCGGGTAAAAGTACCCTTCATCATTGAGACTTCTTATTTTGGTCTTCAAATTCCAACCCCCGAACGCCTCAATTTCCTTCGCTAAACGTACAAATCATCCCAGTCAATTTTGGCGTTTCTTCATGCTTGTTTACAAGCGACTCTGCTTGATCAGGTGGGCGTTCACTGGAGTAATTGCCTTGCCTGTCTTCTCAAAAGAGAGGATGTTTTCCATGCCGAGCTTCTCGAAACCAATGTGCGCATCTAGCGACGCACCGGCGTTGTGCGAAAGAACCTCGACGTTTCTCATCTTGATGAGCTCCTTGCTGACGTGGGGCTCATTGAAGTGGACATCGAGTCCGGCAGCTGAGAGCTGTCCACTCTTCAACGCGGCAACCAGTGCCTCCTCTTCGATGAGCTTACCACGTGCAATGTTGATAACCTGAAAGTTGTTAGAGAGAAATTCGCCCTGCGCGCACTCGATTCTGACGTACCTTGGCACCCTTCTTCATCTTACCAATCGCCGTCGCGTCGAGGAGCGTCTTGCCCGCAAAAGGCGTCGCGACCAACACGCAGTCGGCGGTGGCCAGCAGATCGTCGATGTTCTTGTAGTAGGTCGCATTCGTGGGCTTCTCGAGCTCGGCGGGCATGCGGACGACGTCGTTGTAGAGGATCTTCATGTCGTGGGAAGCGTATGCCTTCTCCGCGATGCGGCGACCGATCTTGCCGAAGCCAATGATACCAAGGCTGAAGCCGTTGGGGTTACGCGAGACGACGGCGAGGTTCTTGTTGGCGTCGACAAATTGGTCCGGGTCGCCGGAGCGCGCGGCCGTGGATGACCACGAGAAGAGGCGGAAGATGGAGATCAGGAGCCAGATGGCGCCGTCGGCGACGGATTCTGTGCAGGCTGCTGCAGCGTTGCAGTAGGTGACCCCTGTGTGATTGAATGTCAGCTTCGCAAATGGCATTGCGCGCGTACTCGAGGAAGCCATTCAGCCAAAGGAAGGATGTGAATGGCTTCAGTCATGTCGCAGTCCGAGCGACTTACCCCGCTGTGCCAAAGACTCCGTGTCAACCCAGTCGAAACCAGCACCGGCACTGGCGTAAATCTTGCACGACGACGGCAGAAGCGAGATCAGCTCCTTGTCCCAATTGCCCATCTCGCCTCCAGTGTTCCAGAATGGACGGTAGATGGCGAAGAAGTCACCAAACTTCTTCTCCTTCAGCGCCTGGATGAACTCGGCTCGCGGCATGCTGTACGAGCGCCTGATGTCGAACTTGGAGGAGAAGTCCTTGTAGAGATCATGGTTCCACTTGATGTCGTCGCCGAGCTGTAAAACGATAGGCTTGCCCATTTTTGCGGTATCTCTTGACGAGGACTTGCGGAGGGAGATTGTTCAGTTCAGAGTTCTCGAGAAGGAAATGCACGAAGAGGCGACGAGCTCAGAACAGGGCACATTAAACAGCTGAGAAGCTCGGTGTGCATTCCGCCGTAATATTTATACTATCGGACGATGTCCGCTGTCGGGGGTGTCTCGCTTGACATGATATCACAGTCCTCCGATTGGTTTTTGTTGGGCTCAAGTCGGCGATATTTGCCCTGTTTGGGGAGCTCTGAGGAGCTATCCCGGTAAGAAACCTGGAGCTCTACATCCCCGCCCCCGCAAATAACCCCATCACAGCTCCCATGCGGGCACTAACGCGCCATGTCCATTTGCCGGCTGTCCAAGGACGGCCAACAGCCCCGAACACCCCAACCCCGATGATCCCCGTTGAGCCGCCAGTCTTGACTCCTGACACCCGAGCCCCGTGGGGATGTTTGTTGCTTTGGCCATTGCGGGTGTCTTTCATGTTAGCCAACTGATTGGGTTCAGAATGGCTGATGTTGGACGCATTGACATCCCGCGGAATACCCACCACGAAAACGGCTACCAAAGCCGGCACGCCCCAAGCAGCAATACTCTCTACATCGACAGCCTCAAGTTAAGGGACGCTTTTCATGCTCGAGAGAGATTTGTTATAACTTTTATGTCCAGAAAGCTGAACCTAACCAAAGGAAAACCAAGCGAGCCAAAAAAAAAATCTCACTATATTCGAGAAATCACGTTGCGCTACATGGCTTCTAACTCACAATGAGATATGACTTTCACAGATAAGTTGTAATGAAGTGTGTCTGAACGTGACTTAAGCCAGATGAATACCCGTTGGCTTCAAATCAACTTCGCAGGAGACTGACAATCGATTCGACCATAGAAGAGGTGCCGTCAACAAGACACGCAGGACGTTTGTTTACAACGAATCCAACGCTGTTGACCTCGGCACCTCCCAAGACCACCCAACATACACGATCAACGGAGATAATCTTGACATTCATCCAAGAACTTGTGTGGACGCTTTATATGAACACGCAATCGTGAAACATCTCCCAGATGAAGCTGATCTCATTCTGGCCGAAGGATTGACGGCTTGGTAGACAACTTTTCGCAAGCAACCTTGATCTACCGTGTCCAATGCAGGTTGATAAGATGCTGTCTATTTGACCTTTAATACACGTCAGCCTCGCCGAGTTCAGACGTCTTACACGGCCAGTCTGCTTAACGCTCATGATTCCTCAACGCCCGCTCCGATAGCCAAGTCAAGCTCCGCCCAGAACTCGTCGCCCCATTCGCCCCATGAAGACGGGTTCAGAAGAGCTTCCCAGCTAGACATATCCACGGGAGGATTCGACAACATTGGCTGACCATTATGAATCACATCATCGCATCCCAGGTATTTGATGGCACATCTCTCTAGATACTTCCGAGCGGACGCCTCGCCACCAAACACCGAAGATATCTCTGGCGCCAGCCTAATCGGGTTGTCACTTCCCTGGGGAAGATTACAACTCCTCTCATCAGATAAGGACAGAATGCGACGGAGAACCTTGAGGCCATCGTCGATGGTTGCGATTGACCGCCGGTCTTCGGTCGAGCCTGGCGCGGGGGGTTGCAAGTCCGAGGCGATCATCTCGATGTCGTGACGAATTGATACAGCATTGGCTGGCTGTTCGACAAGGAGAAAGGTGGCAAGTACAATAGCGGCTGAGATGACGTGATAGGCTTGAATGCGTAGCTTGTCGGACCTCTGGAAGCGCGCCTCGTCTGGTGATCGGATGGCCTTGTAGAGAGTCAAGGTTGACGACCCGGCTGCGACGCAACGCTGGAACATCTCGCCAGCCTTGGGTTGCAGAAATGGGCGGTACATACGTACCCTCTGGACTGCTATGCAGCTGTCGAGCAGATGGTGGCCCCATAGAACAAACCCGAAATTAGGCGGGAGAGCCGGGTTCTGTATCGTCATGTTTTGCGCAAGGTTCTTGAAGTACCATGGAAACTCGTCCGTGATGGCAGTTAGTTCGGCATCGATGCTGGAGACGAATGCGTGAGAGCTCAGGTTCGCGCCGTTGTCTATCCATAACTTGTTGAATACTTTAAATATTCGACCGCGAAAGTGATGCATACTCATTTCCGTTGGCTCATTGAGTGGTCTGACCTGAGCGCTGACTGAGTTTATATCAACGTCGTTACAATTGGAAGGAAATGGGACGTTTGATAAGTGTGACTGAAGTAATGGCGGCCTTCCGAGACACAAGGATTGGAATCTATTCAGAGTCAGAAACTATGGCCATCATATGTGATAACTAGAAAGGGAACATACGTGTCTGCACCGGCAAGATCCCACCAAATCCGATGTCGTATTTCTCTCTCCAAGCAGTCAGTAACAGAAACGGGACTCTCCCGGTCGAGGCCTAGAGCTTGTGCGTTGCGGATGGCTTGCGCAAGATGTCTGTTCAGATAGCACAGTCAGCTTACATGCTTCTCGGTGGGACAGAGTGGAAACCTACGTGTTCAGTGCTTCGATATCTTTGGTGCCATACCAATAGAGCTGAGAGACAATGAAGACTTGGAGTTGAACCAGGGTGGGTTTGGACTCAAATCCGCCCGATTGCAAAGCCTGACGGGAAGCCGAGTACCATCGGTGAGATAAAGTAGCCAAATCCGAAACCTCGAACCCAGCCGCTTCAGCCATTGGTGCCGGAATATAGAGAGAGCTGAGAGAGAACATGATGTAAAGTAGTGAGAGCCATATTAGATCGACGTCTTCAATATCAGTAGACCACAGTATGGAGTACTGAACACGAAAAGACGGAGCATGTACTGCATGGTAGATCCAGTTGATGTTCTCGAAAAAATACGAGACCAGCAAGTCGGCTTGCGTTTGTGTGGGAAGCAAACTAAGAAGGTACCGTTTCCAGAACACCTGCGGCTCGTCGAACAAAGTTGGGTTCTTAGACGAGAAAGGATTCTGTAGGGCTAGGGATGCTACGGAAAGCTTGAGACCCGTATTGAGAGCCGTTGGTATTTTGACTTGATTTGGTATAATTGGAGGCATGCCTGTAGCCAACTGAATTGGCTTCAACCTGGTCTCGACTATCTGCTGCAAGTTTGGGTCCAGGGCCATTGATATTCCTTCGACCCTATCGATGGAGGTCTGTGGTTGAAAGGATCCTTGGCGGCTACCGATGTCTGGCGTTGAGCTACTTGCTGTCACGCTCATTGGGGACGGAGGAAATGAGCTGCTGGACATCACCGACCTTCTATCGGCTACTTGCATAGGTACTGGCGGTATGGCACGTTTCTCAATATCTTTTGTAACTGAGGGTGCAAAGCCTTGCTTGATTGCGCCTTCTGGTGCCGGGTGGAGCCGGCACTGATCCTGACGGTTGTACTGGCGGCAGGTTTGACACGGCACTGTCCGGTCGCACCGAAGTTTGTGCAACCGACATGGAAGACAACTAAGAACCCTTCGGTTCCTGGTCCTCTTTGGTTTTGGTGTGAGGTCCTGGACTGTTTTCGATATATGATAAGGAGGGGCCGAGGGGTTTCCCGGCCTTAATGGCTGGGACATGATGCCCAAAGTGCAGTTTCCGGCACTTAAAAGTTACTGGACACCAGCTGACGTTGCCCTTCTTCTTAGTCAGTTCAATCTTTCTAACAGATTGTGTTCCCTGTGACTTGATTGGGCCTTAGTTATCCATAGAAGTGAATAAGCAGATGTTCCAACCAAGCCCGGGTCAGACATACCTCGGTAGTACGATTTATGGCCAGGAGGCCGGGAGAGGTCGATCTCCAGCGCCGCTCAGGGATCCGCGCTTGCCGAAGTGGGTGTTGCGTTCGGTCTTCAGCTGTGCCGCTGTGGCTAGTCGTTTTGCCGGAGTAATTGGAGGTATTGCAAGCAAGACGAGATGGGAGTGGTGCGTTTGGCTTCAAGTCCGGTCCGGTGGAAGGGTCGGAGATAGCAGCCCTACGGGATGCTTCCACTGGGGCATTCAAGATTTAAGAAGAGATATGTGCTTCGTCTGATCTGGCGAATGTGGTCTAGATATGCTACCATTGACGGCCCCAAGAGACTAAAATTGGAAAACAGCTGCCTGGAATGAGAGAAAATGGCATGTCGTTGGCGCGTAGACGCATCGGAGGCTCCACGGACCGCAGCGCTAGCGGACGCCACTGGGGTCATCATTCTTTAAGCAAACATGTAGAATTATTTGTCGGCAAATATCGACTTTTATTCATCGTCGGAGATAATTAAACTGCGGAACCGGGACTTTAACACGTCTTGTAGCTGTTCTAACGTGTTTTTTTCGACCGGAAAGTCGAGCTTTCTCCTGATGATAATTGTCCGAGAAATCTCACCCGTGGCTTACACGTTAGTCAGCGCTGCGAAGACTAAATCCCACGAACCTTTGCGCAGCACTGATTGCGACACTAAGCGCCATTCATGGAGAAAGTCGGATTTTTTTTTTCGGAGTTAACTTATTATTAGAATGTAAGCATTATCGTGATAGTCTTGCAGTCAGCGTTTGGGCGCGCGTGGCTTGGTATTCAGATGATTAAATCGACGCATTTGCCTGTGTCCTATTTACTCTCTTTTCTCTACTAAGCTTCTACTACTGTGTTCCTTTTTTGATCATCAGCTAGTCATATTCCATTATTTGAGCTATTCTATATCCGAAGGAAACATGTTGGTTTGGTTCTCGAGGTTCAGATAACCTCATGTTTGATAACGGAAACCGATCATACTACGCCTATGAGACTTCAAGACGTCTCCGAGAGTTCAGAGAACCGGCCAATTTTCGATCACGGCCAAGATCCGCTTCTTCAGTTTGTTGGCAGGAGTGACGACTTCTGGGCGAAACGACTTCGTCTACGAAAACATGTGAGGCATTGGTACTAGTGACCGTCGTCATTGAAGCTGGCCCCACGCCCCGGAATGTCGGACACCCTGGCGCCGACTTCTTCAGCGGCAGTTGATTCCTACAGCGAGTGAATATGATACCCACAACATAGCTTTCTATTCTTGTCGTCTTCGTTCTGCGTCCTTTTTCTCAGAACTCAAGGTTCTCTCGAAGGCCACCAGGTTCCGGCAGAGACGCCGGCCACCTGCTCCGGAATCCCGTCAAGTATGATATGTCACTGACAATCATAGCAAGTGACACATCAGAGCATTTTGAACTCAAACAGCAGACAAAAGTCTATAAATAAGCGAACGGCATGAAGACCCAGCCCTTCTGCAACAAACTTCACAAATTCACAATGGAAATGCTTCAGTTGTCCTCAACGGCATCTTCTCTTTGGATCTTGAAACATGAAGCCATATTAGCGGGGCATTCTGCATAGCCTAACCCTTCACATGCGCCCAAATCGTGGAGGCAACCGGCATTATTCCAAAACCGGCCGACATGGGAACTTGCCTTTCCGGAAAGCGTGGTGGCCCGTCAACGCAGTACATGTACCAACTAGTAGGAGGCCATATTTCTCGCAAAGTGTCTGTTGTAGATTGTGCACTCACGGAGATGTGACCGTGGGGTTTGTTTTATTTCTCAATGTGTATGATGGATGCTATCACATGAATGGTCATCGGAATATCGGGAGGTTGGTCAACTTCAAAATCGGATCAGGCCATTTAACAAAGACCTATGTCAATTCTTTCATACCGAGAAGCTTCCAGATGTCATTAGTAGTGAGAGCTCCATCTCAAGTCTCCTACCGTGTCATAAGTGACTTGGGCTGTTTTGTGCACAGTCTTTGACGCCAACATTTTTCTCGATCCAACAGTGCAGACCCAGTGGCCTTCTCCTGTAACCATCAATCATGCGCCAGAATGAATGGCACATAATCGTAGACCTCTGAAATAAATATTATATTTTCCGAAGCAAACAGCTCTCAACTTGCAAGCACTTGTCCGTCGGCCCGCTCCACTAGCCCCTGAGGGAGCTTTAGTGTTAACACCGCACACGGAGACGACTACCGTGGCGTTGGAAAGACCTGACACAATGTGGCAAAGTCATCGAATGCCTGGAAGCTTCAATCCTAGGTACCATGGAGCAAGCTGAGATCATCCACCAAGGTTCGACTCGGCAGTTGCGATTCTTGGGAGTTGATGTTATTGACGTTGCGGAGAGAAATGAACCCCTTAAAGCCCCTGAGAAACGTTCAAAGTTCACACTCCTTTTTCAGAAAGTCGAGCGATGAATGTAGAGTCCAGATACTTCTTCTTTGCATGCGATAGATTGGACCGAAACGTCGGGATCCCACGGATCCCGACTAGTTCTAATCATGGAAACATCGTGACCTTCGCATCCGCGATCGTTCCACTAACGGCTGGCCCATGGTCCGTGGAGCTTCAGACGAACGAGGCTCAACGGGCTTGACGCGTGACTTGCATTGTTTGTCATTCAATAAAGTTGACTGAGTTGCCAGATGAACCTGGCCAGGAGACCTGCTTTGACCATGTTCCGCGCTTGCTGCCAACTTCGGCACGCCGCCGGTGACGATAAGCCACGCGCAGCAAGTGCCTGAAACTCGCTATTTAGTGAGACGCTTACTTAAAGCTCCATCAGCCATATTAGAGTTTTCTGGACTTCTTCTCTCCACATATCTCCAGGTTCTTAGGAACATTTCAGTCTTATCAGGTGGAAACGGCGGAGTGCCAAGGCGGGCCTGCCCCTTATCCGACGTGGATTCCGCGTATGTTCTGCCAACAGGATTATTGGTCTGCAAATGTCCGTACTAAGTATTCGTAGCTGGGTATTTGGGCTGGTCTTTCACGTTAGACATAGCCATTGACTCTTCCGAATTCCTTCCACGAGCTGGAAACACACGATTCCCAAACGCAGGGAGTCAAGTGAAAGCCCAGAAGGCCAGCCTCGGCTGGATCGGAGACAACACTTCTTTGCGTCCTACGAAAGCCCCAGTACTACTGCGTGTGACCCTCCAAGTCGAAAACGGCAGCGCTTGAGAAAGGTTGGCTGCAGGAAGTAGATCATTCCGGGAGGTGAGGGGCCGCAAACCGTCAAGTAGTGGGATGGTAAGAATGTCACATCGTAAATTGCCACCATACGTAACAGATCTTGGATTTGCTGCTGGACTGTACATGTACCTGTCGATGGTAGTTGTCTGCATGCTCGTACCGTACTGTAGGTTGACTAGACTGCCGTAAAACCCGAATACACACCTAACAGCCGTGCTTGGTGTAACCAGAATGGCAGAATGGGAGAAAATGCCAACATGGCATGAATTCTCGACAGAGACCTACCTGCTGCGATGTCACCGTCGCGGTAGGAAGGGGAGCGAATATCGAATTCCTGCGAAGGAACCGGTGAGACCGTAAGATAAAACGGGGTCTGCTTGTTTGCCGCGGTTGTTTGTTTCTATGGAGCACCCGTCGGGCTGGGCTTGATACATGTATTGTCCCATTAAGCTCAAGTAAACCTGCTGAATTCAATCACCAATTTGCGAAACTTCTTAACGAACCACTCGGGAGTTGAACTTTCCAAGTTATCCGTTACAGGCTTACATGTACATGTAAGCAAGCAGGCCTGTTGGAGACCGACTCGCAATCCCGACGGCAGGGTGCCGACCTGAGCAGACGAATCTTGGAGTGACGGAATGCAAGAAGTTACCAGGATCTAGTCATGGATTCCCTGTCCATGAATCGTGCAACTGGGGTATTCGGGGTATTTGGGGTGCCGCACCCTTTCTTTTTAGAAGGGCCTTCGGCGATGGGACGAAATCTGGATATCGGCGATCATCCCCGATTGCCATGTGTCACTCTAATGTGCATCATGGATGAGGTTGCAAGACAGTTCTGCAGTTATACTGCATGTCTTGGCCACGGCAACTTAAAAAGGCTATTCACGGCATCTCGCAGCTCAGCTGGACGGAAGCTGTACATGTAACATTGGTCAGCCGTTAGCATGCAACTTATCGTGGGGCGAAGCTCATCGCCTAGGCCAACTCGCCGTTTCGACCAGCATGAACCTAAATGATTCAATACCCATGCCTTTCGGCAGATCGTTCGTAGTTGATTCCAGGCGCAATTTCCGGATGACCTCTATCATAGACTCTCAGACTGAATATGGTCCACTTCGCCTGTCAACCACGTGTAGTAGTCAGTATTGTTTCTGCTGACCGAGCCATCGCTAACACAACATTGCGCCACCCCAAGACCTTTGGAGTGCCAATACCAAGCTAAACTGATAGTCTGGAGGGACATCAATCCATCCGATCACGACAGTCTCACTACGGATACCTCACCTGCGGGTCTCCGTGCAACCCCACGTCTTCCTTCTACCCTTGGACCCTCCCTATAGGTAAGCTTAGTTACACTATTACCCACGTAATTCACTCATGACCAATATGTCGGCCACAGACGCCATCCGCGCTTGTCTGCTCGCTTGTCGTGCTCCCACCCCCTGATGCCAGTGGAGCAAAGCCTTCGAATCCGGCAAGTAGGACCGGCAGCATCAACAAGGCAGCCAAGTTACAAGAGTTGCTCAAGTTGACTATCAGATGATGCGGTCCCATCTTCAGGGGCGAGACCAGATCATATAATCATCGGGTCGTCCCGAGTCGATACACACCTGCAACTCTCAACGTCTCTTGAAGTTCACACTCGTTGTCGTACCCCTGTATATACGCACGAACATTCGTTCCTTTGTTTTTCTAAGAGTTCAACCAGCAAACACAACTCATCATGGCGTTTGTTATGAAGATTGCTGTTGCTGTGGCAGCAATGCCGCTCTACGGAGCGCTTGCTCGTCCGTCCTCTCTTTCAGGCTGCGTGAAGCGCGCAAACGATACCAACTTGCTTCCGAGTTATGATTACGTCGTTGTCGGCGCGGGTGCGAGTGGTCTTACGGTGGCCAACCGTCTCTCCGAAGATCCGAGTACGTGCTCACCGAAACTACGACGGATTTGGTGCGATTTTGAGGGCTGACACGAACATAGACGTGACCGTTCTGGTCATTGAGGCCGGCGAGCTGTTAGTTTCCTTTGGCAAAACGTGAGACTTTGTAACCAAAATGCTTATTCTAATCTTCTAGTGACGCGGGCGAGGACTTCGTCAAGATTCCCGGCTTGGCCGGTGGTGCAGTCGGCACCAAGTACGACTGGAACACGACTTACGCTCCCAACGATGCCCTCGGAGGACGAAGCGTGTCGATCCCGCAAGGAAAGGTCGTTGGTGGTTCAACGAAGCTGAACCGAATGGTTTTCGACAGAGGGTCCAAGTCTGATTACGATCGCTGGGAGGCTCTTGGAAACACTGGATGGAACTGGGATTCCCTCCTACCCTACTTCAAGAAGGTGAGCAAGCAAAGTCTCTCGGTAGCACAGCTTCTGACGTCTCCAGAACGAAATCTTTACGCCCCCTACCGCAGAGATCGCAGCCGAGTGGGGTGTTCAGGTGGATGACTCTGCCCACGGCAAGGACGGGCTGATGCACGTCACGTACTCGCCCTTCTTCTGGCCCACCACCAGTGAGTTGCCATAAAAGAAAATTGTCAAAGTTGGTAGAGACACGTGAGTTAATGTTGTCTCTTAGAGAACATGATCGACGCTGTGAAGGAGCTCGGCATCACAGTTGCCAAGGACCAAGCCAACGGAAGCCCGATCGGCGGCTACTTCTGCCCTCATAACCAGGATCCTACATCCAACACCCGCTCTTCAGCCAGGGAAGCCTACTACGACAACTTCACCGGAAGACAGAACCTCCACCTTCTGACTAGCCAGCAAGTAACCAAGATTATCACCACTGGTTCAGGTGATTCCGTCGCGGCCACCGGTGTTGAGGTGAGCTTCCGTCCAAGGATAGAAAGATAACGGGTTCCATTAAGCATACTAATATTGTCCATAGTTCTCTGCCAGCAAGGGAGCCCAGGTGCAAACCGCCAACGCAAAGAAGGAGGTCATTCTCGCGGCCGGCTCATTCCACACGCCCCAGCTTCTCCAGGTCTCTGGCATTGGTGACTCTGCCCTCCACAAGAGCATCAACGTTCCCACCGTTGTCGATCTTCCCGCTGTCGGACTGAACCTTCACGACCACGTCCTGCTGACTGTTGTCAACACCAGTATGTTCGCTATCTTTCGCAGGCGATGCATCAGGGGGCTTTTTAGAGACTGACAAACTATCGCAGTCAACACCAGCCTGCCTTTGAACAGCTTCCTGACTAGCAACGCAACCTTCGCTGCCGCGGCTCGCGCCCAGTTCGATAGCCAGAAGAACGGCCCCTTCGCCTCCCCCACCGGTGACTTCCTCGCCTTCCTCCCTCTGTCCACTTATTCCAAGGCGGGAGAGACACTCGGCACTCAGGCTGCGGCCCAGGACGGTACCACGTTCTTGCCTCAGGGTACTCCGTCCGAGGTTGTGAAGGGCTACCAAGCGCAACAGAAGGTTCTCAACGATCGTCTTCTCTCTGCTGACTCCGCTCTTCTTGAGATCATCTGGTCTGATGGTGCTATGGTTCTCGGCCTTCAGCACCCTTACTCTCGCGGCAGTGTCAAGGCCTCGTCCGCCAGCACTTTCGACGCCCCTGTTGCCGACGCCGGTTTCCTCCGCAACCCTCTCGATATCTCCCTCCTGGCCGAGGGTGTCAAGTTCACCCGCACCCTGACCGCGACTTCTGCCATCAAGCAGCTGTCTCCTTTCGAGGTCGTCCCCGGCGCAAACGTTACTACCGATGAGGCCATCTCTGACTTCATTCGTCAACAAAGCTCGACTTTGTTCCACCCTGTCGGCAGTTGCAAGATGGGCGCCAAGGAAGAGGGCGGTGTTGTTGATGGTAACTTGAAGGTGTACGGTGTTAAGAACTTGCGTGTTGTGGACGCGTCTATCATGCCGTTGGTCCCCGCCACCCACATCATGACGACAGTCTATGCTGTGGCCGAGAAGGTAAGCTGAGCAGATGGAGATCCCCCTTTATGAACATAATGCTAATATTCAACCCCCTTCAGGCCGCCGACATTATTCGTGGCAAGACTTCCTCCTAAGCAGGGCAGCTGTCAAGCACGGGGATCTTCTTGATCCTAGGGCATTTCCTTTCTGGTTATACTTGAGATTTCGGACGTACATAGAGTCTCACCTTCACCTGAGAGCTGAGAGCAGGTGAGGCTTAGCTAGCTGATCAATACCGTGGTTTGAATGACCTCAACGATGTTACTCATTTCTTCATCTCGTCCAGTTACCTTCGGAAAACAACGCGAAAATCATGTGATATCATATATTCAAGCAACGGGGGACGGTCCGGTTGCCCGGGTCAATCAACGAATCGTTGACCAGGAGTAAACCACGTTGAGAGATTTGTATTCATGTTCAACAAGCCTCAATGAGTCATGACACGCGAAACACTAAGAAAATGGCACAAGATACCATGAGAGAGACATCTTTCGAACACGGTAAAGCCCATTACAAGCTTTGTCGACCGGAATACAAACCTCGATGTTGCAACTAGAGGTTTGCATTCTTGACGGCAATTTCGAGCGGGGTTGAGGTTGGAAGTCATGTTCGGAATGTGTAGATCGACTCGCAGCTGCGTTTTGCATAGCTCAAGCAGAGCTATGGCATGCATGAGGTTCTCAAGGGCGCGAGCTGAAATGCAAGACATTCGCGGCACGTATCCACCGTAGCCGAACTCACTGGTCATAATTCCACTCAACGGCAGCGGTTTCTAGCTTCCCCGCACGGGACGAATGTCTACTTGTTTCACTGAAGAATGCGGTTCAAGTCAATCAACTCAAGGGCAGACAAGAACATGCAAGATCAGCCCATGGCGATGTTTAACCCTCACGAAAGAATCCGTTTCGCAGCCACAGGGAAGATCTGAAATCCCTCTATACTCCAGGAATCTTGAGATCAATGGCGGGCATACTCAGATCATTATAATGCCTGTATCGGACACCCTCTCAAGCTGGCTCTCACATTCAGCACGAGGGATACGGTGACAGGCTCTCTGTGTCTATCTCAACTCTACAATCAACGCTTCAATATCCTTTCCACATCAATTTTGTCAAAACCTTTTGCATCATGATCAAATATCTTCTTTCTTTCGGGCTCCTCGCATTGTGCGTGGTCGCACGGGTAGAGAATGACATGCCAAAGCTGACCCTCCCGTGGGGCACGTGGCAAGCGGCTCGGTTTTCGGAGGACAAGAACGTGAGTGATATACGTTCATATTCTCATTACTGAATCCAACTAATGTCATTGCAGATTCTCGTCTTCAAAAATGTCCGATTCGGTGCGAAGCCTGAACGCTTTGGCGCTCCCTCCTTCCCCGACTGGGAAGACGACAAGATCCAGGACAGCCAAGGTGGCCGAAGCTGCATCCAGATCAACCCCAACAAACTCAAGAACCCTCCTGGCGGAAGACATTTGGTTTACGAGAGTCCGGATGAGAGCATCGTTCAGGACGAAGACTGTCTCTTTCTTGACATCTACGTGCCCGCCAAAGCCTTCGACAAGGATCGAGCTCACCTCCCAGTCGTAGTCTGGCTGTATGGTGGTGCTTACGCATTTGGCAGCAAGGACCAATTCAACCCGCTCTACACTGGACAGTCTCTCCTGGAGGCCTCCGAATACGGAACCATCTTCGTCACCGGCAACTACCGCCTCGGTGCCTACGGTTGGCTGGCGGGTTCGTACATGGAAGAGAATGGACAGCCTAACGCCGGACTCTACGACCAAGCCCTCCTTTTCGAATGGGTCCAGGAGTATATCGAGCAGGTGCGAGGCGACCGGTACAGCGTCAGCGCCTGGGGAGAGTCAGCCGGTGCCGGATCCATCATTCATCACCTCATCCGCGAGGACGGCAAGAAGGATCCCAACTTCGGCACGTTCCTGGTGCAAAGCCCTGCCTTCGAGTGGCAGTGGGACAACTCCAAAGACGGCAGTCTCGACAAGACGTTCCGAACTTTCTCCGACCTGGCAGGCTGTGGTGATAAGTACGACATTGACTGTCTGCGTGACGCCAAATCTGATAAGCTTGTCGACGCGAATCAGCAGCTCTTTGGCAAGGTCAAGCAGACTGGTCTCTTCCCCGTTGGACCTTCTGTAGACGGGAAATGGGTCAAGACCATCCCTACCATCGCTTTCTCTCAAGGTAAGATCAAACCAGCACTAGCAAGCACTTCAAAAGGACAAACGAGTTAACAGGCAATTTACACAGGCAAGTACTGGGACAACATCTGGTCAAACATCGTTTCCCACTGCGCAAACGAGGCACAGTCATTCACGCCTCACGACGTGGACTCGCAGGAGAAGTTCAACTCCTTCCTGGCTACCTTCTTCCCCGGCGACAAGCTCTCAAATGTGAGGGACCAGATCCGTCAGCAGTACAGTTGTGCGGATCACCATCACGGCAACTACACGACCTGTCTCAAGGAGATCATCCAAGACTCCTCATTCACATGCAACACCCGAGACCTCTTCGATTCCTACCCTGACAGATCTTACATGATGGAGTACGCGTACCCTCTCAGAATCCTGGCGTACCACGCCAGTGACCTGATCCCCCTCTTCTCGAACAACGTCCAGCAAGTCCTTGATCTCCTCTCAAAGGTCCTGAAGAGCAAGATCTTGGCCAAGCTCTACGCCAAGGTTCTCGAAGGTCTGGTTGCTACGAGATACAAGGCATACTTTGCATCCTTTGCGCTCAGCGGAGACCCGAACAATCTTGAGGACACGGCAAGGCTCTTTTGGCCAATTGCGGATGGAAACCAGGACGAGCTCACCGATGTGTTGCAGGTCCGGGCCCCCGGGCTTCTTCATTCGGCATTCCGCCTTACGTCGGATGATCAGAACTCCAGGAAGCGATGCGAGTTCTGGAACAACATCGCCAAAGAAGTTATGGGCACGGAGGAGGGCGGAGTCTACGATGTTGTTGATCAGGCTGTACTGAAGAAAGGTCCCTCCATCTTCGAAGAATTGTAAGGGTATAAGTCTAGAAGAGGGTTCTGGCATGATATGATGAGATGATGACAATGAGAACACGGCTTGGATCATGGGTGCAAAGTGTGGATCACTTGAAGAGATAGCTCCATCCTTTGCAGAATGCAATGCTTGTTTATCGCTTGAACTCGAAACCGTTGCCAATGTGAAGTATATAACACCGAAATACAAATGTCGCATGGCCCTACCCTTAGTAAGGGCAGCCAGAGTCCGGATCGCATCTGTTCTTGCCCTTGGGGCAGGGCTTTCCGAAACCAGTCCGGAGATCGCAGCAGTCGGCGTCCTGGCAGTTTCATCATGTCAGCAAATGTAGCTCAGGAGACATGTTCCGTCAATATGGACATGGTACGTACGCATTTGGAGTTGGGAATGCCGTTGTTCATGCAGAAGTTGCCGTACTCGGCGCCGTTGATGCAGCCGATGTAACCATTCTGGCGAGCGCAGGCATCAGAGCCCTGGTCTCCTCCCCAGCAGCAGTTAGGGTCGGTGCCGTCGATCGTGCACTATGGGAAGGTGCCATGATTAGTATGACTGAAGAAGTGGTGCAGGCAAGGGTCCTTGACTTACGGCAGCGTACGCGCCGGTGGCGAGGGCGAAGATGGCGAGGGACTGGAAGAACTTCATGTTGAAAGATTGAAAGAGTGAAAGATAGTGAGTGATGAGATATCGAATGAGTGTTTAAGAAGTGAATGTTTGGAGTGGTGTGAGATGAAGAGGCAGCATTATCGAAGGTGGGAGGGATGCTA
Source organism: Colletotrichum karsti (assembly GCF_011947395.1). Classification (NCBI taxonomy): domain Eukaryota; kingdom Fungi; phylum Ascomycota; class Sordariomycetes; order Glomerellales; family Glomerellaceae; genus Colletotrichum; species Colletotrichum karsti. The sequence goes on from NW_024065925.1 coordinate 380,909, forward strand.
CTTATATCTCCAAGACTCTGATGTTGCCTTGGCTCCCAAGAGAACTTGTGATCTATGTCTGTTAGTATCTTGTGAGACCTCTCATGACTCTCACGTCTCTCGGCATTCAGAAGAATCATGTGTCCGAATCGTAACATATCGGTCCTTCTGCGTCCAGACTCGTCCATTGCTATACTCAGCAATCTCGGTCTCGGCATCAAAGGCAACACAAATTGCCGCCAAGCGCTCGTCTGCGGCGCGCAATTCCGAGTATCATCACAGTAGCGTGCGAAAGAGTCAGTTGAGGATGTGTAGACAATCTAGTTCAACTCCTCTGCTGCTAGCTAAGAAACCAAGATTCTGTCAAGCTGATACGGCGCAGTGGGGGCCAAAGGGGGGCACATCACGACGAGCGAAACCGATCAGATGAACAGTCCCGCTGCAAGGCTGCTGGAACTCAAGAACTAAAGAGTATTCAAACTCAACCTAACTCATTTGGGTCGGCTTTCCATGCGCCTCAAAAGGCAGAGTTCCGGGGTCTTGCTGTAGGAGATTAAGTTGCTGCGCCTGCGTCCACGTTCCTTCCCCACCCGAGACCAGATAGGCGGGCCTAGGGCTGAGTAGATCTCTCTGTTAGCCGGCACTGTCTGGAGGCTAGTAAAAGGTAATCTTCGCTGGTCGACGGGAGGTGCCGGTTCTGGAGACACCATCCCGGCACCTCGTCTGAACTCGAGACACCAAGCTACCACACGTCATGCGGTTTGGCTCGAGCTTGGATAGGGTTCACTACAATCCTCGACACTAGCGTACGAATACTTCGAGGGCTGATATATGTCCCCAAGCGCTCGTATTCCATTAGTTGCGTTGGTTAAGGATTAATTGGTTCGTTATGGAAAGCCAAGATGCGGTAGAGTTGGCCCGACTGCGACGGGATGAGGTCCGAAGTCATCTGAACGCGTGGATCATGTTGACTCGGCGATTTGCCAAGTCTGATGTCCAATTCAGATGAAATAGTCTAGCCAAAGGTTAAAAGATGTGTCATCTCAATCTAGATCGATAGGGCTTGGCGGACAGCTGCCAGTTGCCGACGTCCGAACTCGGGGCGGACGCGGGACGGACGGCGATTGCGATGTCTTCACCGAGCAAGATGAGCTTCATCAATATCTGCAACGCGAACAGGGCATGCGTAGATGAGCTCTTTCCTCGCCGGGACGTACGTATATATAGAGGGTCGGTTCACACTGCCTCCTCTTGACCACTTCATCTCACGATCTCTTATTCTCAGACTAATCAAGTCATTCGCTTATTGATCACCGCTACCTTCCTTTCATCCTATAAACCGTTCTTCTTCTTCTTCCAAGATGCAGTTTAACCTTCTCATCACCGGACTCATCTCCGCCCTTGTCAGCACTTCCGCAGCTGCCACCCTAGATCTGAGAGCTACGGCTCCCAAGGCACTCGCAGCCCGTACCGTTATCGATGAGGTATGAACTCTTAGCCACAGGATGAGATGCAAGTTACTAACATGAACCAGTGTACCGAGGCCAACGACTGCTGCATCTCGACTCGCGGAGCCTGCACCCGCCAGGCCTTTAACTGGGCCGAGAACTATCTCACCTGCCCCTTCATCAAGCTGTGCCCCGACCTTGGGGTTCCCTGGTCTTCTTGCGTGAGTAGACTCCATAGAACGAAGTGTCGTTCGACATCTCTGACGATCTTCTTAGGGTGCCGATTGCTGTTCCATCTCCACCAAATGGGGTCGCGGATGCCCTGGTAAATAAGCCGAGAAAGAGTGAGTAATGGGATATAAGTTCTGGACTTGGATATCAGATTGACCTGCAGCGCCTCATGATATCCGGGAGGGGTTTTTGGCATGAGTTTCATTCGGATGTTCATCCTTCTTAGCTTCGACGAGAATAACAGACTCTTCAACACGAGACCTCTAAGAGCGGACGTGATATAGTATCAAGAGGTCACCATGATGAAAGCCTCAACCTTCCTGTGCACCACCCAGCGAGAGTAGACGAACAACGCGGCCTCGGGCACGCACCTTGAAAGGAAACGTACCGTGCCGAGTCCAAACGCAAAACCAAAGACCAAAGGGTGTCCGAGAGCACGTTATGAGCTCCGGAGATGCCCACCCACCAGCCCTCATGGTCCACTTGTGCTACTCCCGCTTCCAACAAGCACACAAGCTGGGTTCAGTCGCCCGGCTAGCTCAATCGGTAGAGCGTGAGACTCTTAATCTCAAGGTTGTGGGTTCGACCCCCACGTCGGGCTCAATTCCCGTCAGCGATTGGCATCCAGCTTCATTTTTTAGCATTTTTTGCAGCTATTTTGTTTGCAGCATACGAACGCATGAAGCCACAGCAGCTGTTGTTAGAGCCGGTGGTTTGAGAAAGGACTATTCTTTTGACTGTTGCATGGGAGAGTGAAAATCTCAAAATTTTGACGTGCCGGAAACTTGCAAGCGAGGACGGCGGTGGGGCCGTGCGACCCACCTCGATTCTTCAACGGCAGTTCCGGGGACGCGGTAGCTCGGGTCCCTGCATTACCGACCAAAGTCTAACCTGGAAGCAGTACTCATCCAGGGTCGAACTCAAATCTTTCCATTTGCAGAGTCTGGTGTGTTGAATCTGGCCAAAGTATCATGTTCTTCTAAGACGCATTCATCGCTCTCTCTATACTGAGAAAAGGTGTTTTCAAGCGAGTTGCTACCCAAGCCCCAATCCCTAAACGCCGTGCTATGCAACTTCCAAATCACATTCGCAAATCACACTCGCCACCCAACAAAATGGAAGATGTCAGTACGACTACCAGTCCACCGCCCATCCGTTCTCTTTGAGGAAATCTTCGCAAGCCTGTCTGAGCCCGAGATTGGGTCTGAGCTCAGACGGAAGGAGGGGCTCTCTCGTCAACGGGTCGCTAGGATGTCTCCTCAAGTGTTCCATAATTGACGCTCTCTCATACGACTTTCCGGTCTTAGTCTGTAAAATTGTTAGTAACCATTTCATCTCGATGAAGGATCGAAGAGCAACTCACGATAACGGGATCGACCATGATGCCAAAGCTGATATCGTCGATAGCCCAAGAAGGAACCTCTCGTCTGCGCTCCGATTCGGCGCGGCTCTTCTCGAACGTTTGACTCAGCAGTTCGATCTTGTTGTTCCATTCGGCCTCGATCTCGCTCTTCTCGGAGTCGTCCATGGCGTCTTCGACAGCTTGCTTGCGCTCCTTCTCCATCATCTCGATGATCTCGTTCTCCAGACTGTGAGCCTCTCTCAGTCTGTTCTTCTCCATCCAGTCCCATCGCTCCTTCTTCGCATTGAGAACTTGGGTTGTAATTGCGGCGAGAGACTTGTCTCCGGTCTTCACACACAGCTCGTGGGCGCGCAGGGCGCTGGTCAGGGCCGAGTCGAAGTCCTTGAGATGTAGCTGGGCCTGAGAGAGGTAGTAGTTGGCCTTGAGGTTGTCTTGGGCGAGACCCAGGCAAGATTCGCAATCGGCGACGACGGAGTCCCACATTTCGAGTTTGATACGCGCCATTGCACGATTGGTATAGAGGTTGGGGTTCTTCGGGTCGGCGATAATGCTGGTTTACCGTCAAGTTAGCAATGGGATTCTAATAGAATGGCATTGTCCAGCGACCTAGCAGGTCAGGCTGTGAGGGGAAGGTGCGGGCTTACGCCTTGGAATACAACGCCTCCGCACCAGCATAATCGCCTTGTTGGAAATGGCGGTTTCCTTCCTCCTTCAGCTGAATTGATCTCGACGACATGGTGAACGATGGCCGTGTTGCAGCGGCTATATGCTAGAGACCCAAGTTTGTGGCGCACAATGAAGAGTATATATCTGCGGTATGATGATGTACGTAAAAAGAAGGAAGTTCGAGTAAGAGACTGCGAGATGTATGCAATGCGACGGCCCGAGAGGTCAGAGAGCTTGGCGGGAAGCAAGTACGAGCCACGGTTTGGTAAGTGTCGTCGGCGAAGAGAATGCAAGCTCGGTGGAAGAGTTCGGCGTCGAAATTACTGTAGAATCGGGGACGGAAGGAAGAGACAGCAATGGAAGCCGGCGGTTTGATCCACTCCAGGGAAGAAGGGACGTGGACAGATCGGTCGGCAGGTGGATCGGGATGTCGAGATCGCAAGCTTAGGGAGACATCACTCGGGGCAGGATGGAGACGGATACGTTGGGCATACCGGCCGCTAACCACAGCTCAGCCTTGTGTCGTGGCGTCAGAGTGGTGTGGTGTGGTGTGCAGGTTCCCGTCACACCGACTTGCACTTTAGTAGACCGTCGGCGGCTTGCTGGTCGCTTCTATCGACAACTCAGTTGCTGAAGCTTGCTGAAGCTGCTGATGCTGCTGCTGCTTGCTGAAGGCGGGAACCCCGCTAATCAGCCCGCGCCGAGGTGACGGGACACTGGAGGTGCGGTGGGATTGGATTCTAGGGGTCTTTGCTCCTCCCCCAACCCCACCCTCGCCGGAAACTGCGGGTGGTCGCTGCGTTCTGGAATCTTCCGCAGCGAGCCGAGCTTAGAAATGAAGTGGCTTAAGTCCGACCGACCGACTTGATCCGGTCACGTGCGTGTGGCTGGGTGGAATGCTCCGGAGTGCGCCGAACATGGGCCCACATGTACGGAACCGAGTCCGGAGGTGTGGATCCCAAACACGGTAACGGTGCCGGCTGACTTCATCTTTCCATACAAGAAGCTAATTGTGCAATCACAATAGGTATTCAGGGAATGAGGTCTCTGAAATAAAGATGACTGGTTTCATGGAGCCATTTATTCGTAGAATGACCATGGCTCAGCATCCGACGCGGAAGAACCTCCAAGACTTGTCAACTTTTAAGTGCAAATTCGGTGAGTCGCAATTACTCGATCGCAGTAGAACCTTGTGGATTGAGAACTTCCTTTATCTCGCTGAATTGGGACAGAATTTTAGTTGTTAGTAACCCTCCCAGGGGATGGAAGCTGCGACAGTACTTAGATGGAACTTTTAGATAGTAATTAGAAGAAGATGATTAGATTAGGTTAATGAAATACAACGACCGTTGTGTCCGTGAAAGCCACTTTTACTAAGATATAGCTGGTAAAACAAACCCAAGGAAAAAGATTCAAACAGCCACAGATCCGTTCGCTGAGAATCAGTACACCGTCTGGTTAGTCGGCACCTCCATGCCGGACCCGTAACTCCAGCACCTCCACCTCTCCTTGGCCGACGCGATCGTGGGCCTCTTCTGCATACCGGGCCTCGACATCTCAGGCCCGTTCAGCTTCCACTCCATCTGCCAGTTCACCGCCGCGTTCACCTCCCTCTTCTCGTCCGCCGCGCTCAGCGGCGCCCAGTTCTCCACCGGCTGCGTGTTCAGCTTGCCGTACCCCTTGAGGCGCCCGTACACGTCTCTCGTCGTCCTCACGCTGTCGCCGCGAGAGGCCCAGCCGCACCTGCGCATGCCGTCGAGGTGCGCGTCGGCGGCGGCGCGCAGGCGCTCGTCCTTGTCGGAGCCGCGTGTCGCGAGGAGATGCTCGTCCAGGTCGCCCACCACGTCCTGGTGCACGCGGGCTGCGTCGCGGAGACGATTGGCGCGGCGGAGGAGCTGGCACAGGCGATTGGCGAAGTCGAGGGCTTGCGCGTCCAAGCCGCCGCGGGATTGACGGAGGTTGTAGTAGAGAGTGTCGCAGAGGGTGATGGCTTGGTCGAGGTGTCCGGCTGAAATGTGCGCGTTGACCAGCAGGGAGCCAATGTTGAGGACCGTGTCGGGGTACCAGGTGCGCTGGACCTCTCTGGACCGCCAGAGCAGAGTGAGAAGGTTCTGTGTGAAATCGATCAGCTTTTATGTCTTCACAAGTCATCAAAGGACATCTTACCTCGAGTTCCGTGTAGTTCTTCTGCTCGCCAAGAAGGTAGATGAGGCTGCGCACGTCTTCCGGCTGGGAGGTGGCAAACTCGAATCCCTTGCGCTCCTTCAGGGCGGTAAGTACGAACTGCATGATGTTCCTGCTGGTAGACAAACAGGACTCCTTGGTACCGTTGTCTGCAGACTTCCAGCTCTCTACGTTGATACCAGCCAGAAGTTCAGCGAGGCGGTAGCCCCAGACATAGTTGCGTCCAGCAGAGTAGAAATTTTGAGAGTTGGCAAAGCTGAAAGCCACCTTGGCAACCTCGTGGGCTCTAGGGGTGTCCTTCTCCTTCTCCATGAACCTCTTGGTGACGCTGTACGCGGCCCTGCAGGAGACGAGACCAAAGTCAATGGCGTCCCTGTCGGCGGCAATACCCTCGCCGATCTCGCGGAGCAGACCGACGTAAAAGTCGGAGCCGGCCTGGTTGTTGGTCGCAGGGCCGAGGAACTTGGCGTATCTCGACGTGAACAGGGAGAAGAGCTTCTTGTCGAGGACCGACACGAAGCCGGTGCGACCGCGGGACTCCCAGACGAAGCGGAGGCGAGCGGCGTGCTCGATGACGACCTCGATGTTGCTGTTATCGGTGAAGCTAGACATGACGGACAGGTACTGCTCGTAGAGGATGGTCTCAAGGAGAACATCGGCCATGATCTCGGAGAAGCTGTACGACACCTTGGAATCGACGTTCAAGGCTTGCTCGAAGGAGATGAGGAAGACGAGCGACACCTTGCTCGTCTTGCGGGAAATCTTGATGCTGACGTCCTTCTCGCCGCCCTCGAAGCCGGGGAAGAGGAGGACGTAGCGCAGCTGGCGGACGAGGTCGTGGCCGTGACGCACCATACCGGAGGCGATGTAGATCTGGGCCAGCGAAGTGGCGGCAGAGTGCAGAGTCGTGGAGATGGTGACCGTCGAGATGATCTCCATGACAGAGGCCTGCAGCATCTGGACGATGGCGAGGTGGGACTCCTTGGTGCCGAGCTTCTTGTACAGCAAAGTGATCTCCTTCAGCTTGGCAAGAGTAGTCTCGTGCCACCAGCCGAACTCGATCCTGAGCTGTTCGTAGATCTCGACGCTGACCGCGATGGCGCGCTCGACGGTTGCCGTAGTTGAAACCTTGCCAGTGGTTACAACGGTCACGTAAAGCTTGGACAGACGCTTTTTCATCGTCTTGACCGTGGTCTCGGTGACGACGGTAGTGGTCTTCGTCCTGGTGATGACCTCTTCGTAGATGCGGACAGACTCCTGGTAGTGCTCTTCGGAGCCCTCGCACACCTCAGCAAGCGCGATCATGGCCTTGATGACGATAGCAGAGGAGGCACCGAATACCTTGGTGACCGTGTCGCGGTACTCGATCGTCAGCTTGTAGCGGAAGTTGAAATCGGTCTTGGCGTGGAACTCCAAGACGTAGCGGTAGCGCTCATAGATAAGCTCGACCATCTCCTCGGTGAACTTGATCTCGCGGTGGTGGGTGAATGTCGACCACAGAGAGGAGCAGATCTTCTGAAGCTCAGACCAGCGCTTCTCTAGGTGGTAGTGGTTGAGGACGATGATCGCGGCATCAAGACCGGCGGCATGGACACAGCCATCGTGCGAATAGATGGTGACAATCTCGTGGTAGCAGTCGTACGCCTCCTTGCGGCCGAGCTTGAGGTAGACGGCTGCAAGCTTGTACAGCGTCTGCACCGTGAGCTGGTGATCCTTCTTGAGGTTCTTGCGGTAGTGCTGGAGAAGTCGGTTGTAGGTTTCAATGACCTTCTCGTGGCGGTGGTACTCCTCGTAGAACTCGACGAGACCGACAGCGGCCTCGAGAACGCAGTGGTCCTCAACACGAAGAGAGTGGAAGCAGGCGTTGAAGACGCGAAGGTAAATCTCCTCGGCCCTGTCGAACTGTCTCTGCTTGTGGTAGCAAAGAGCAAGACGTTTGGCGACGGCAATCCGCTCCGAGACGAACTCTCCCTCGATGGTCAGCTTGGAATCGGCGGTCAGGACACCGTTCCAGGAGAGCTCCAGGGATTTGCGAGTGATGACCTCAGCCTCAGCCCAGTTCTCCTGTCTCAAGTAGAGGTTGACCAAGGCAACACAAGAGCTGAAGAAGCCCTTGTTGACCTTGCCGCCCTTGCAGCGGTTGTATGTAGTCTCAAAAACCTCCTTGGTGACAGTCTCAACGACAGTGGTGGTGGTCTTGGTCTCCACGGTAGTCTCAATGACCTCCTCGACGACCTCTGTCATGATGGTCACCGTGGAGAGAGCCTCCTCGTGCTCGATGTTCTTCTTCGACTTAAAGTAGCCCCAAACTCTGTTCAGCATGGACATGGAGACGTTGACGATGCCAAAAGACTTGGCGATGACGGCGAGTTGCTTGAAGCGGATGGCCATGACCTCGGACTCAGATGTGTGGTGCTCGTACTCGGCCCACAGGCAGACCAGAATGTTGCAAGCCTCCTCGTTCCGCTTGATGCGCTTGAGGAAGTGGATGTACTCGATGGCGATGTTGAGCTTCTCGATCTGAAACTCTGTCGTGCTCTTTTCACGGCAGACCTCCAGGATGGAGCGCCACAGGCTGACATAGAGCCTCTCGGTCATGAGGAACTTTCTCTCGGACTCGTAAGTGCGAGCAAGACTCAGGATGATCTTGATGCGACGGATATCTGTATAAGACATCTCCTCGGCAGCGTCAAAGAGGAGATCGGTGTGGCGGGTAATGAGCTTGGTGTTGTTGCCGCCCTTTCCTCGAAGGTCAATGGTCATGCCAGAAACCTCTTCCGCGATCTCGGACTCCATCTTGGATCCCTTGCCAAAGCGGAGGGTGACAATGGCGTGAAGCTCCCTGTATAGCTCCATTGCCGACTCCTCTTCCTTGATATCGATGTAGAGCTTGGCGAGTGCCTTGTACCATCCGATAACAGCGTCGCTGGTCTTGCCGCTCTTGGCCTTGTGCATCTCGATCATGTACTTGATCATCTCCTCGCGGTAGGTGACGGTGGTGGTCCGTGTGGTGATGGTGATCTTCTCGGTACACGAGAGGAACAAGTTGGAGCAGGAGATCACCAGAGGGCTGAACTTGTAGAGCACAACCTGTCCAACACAAGAAGCCTTGTAGAAGAACTCGGCGGCGCAGGTCTGGTCGTTCGTGCGTCTGTGGAGGTTTCCCAGGATGATGAGGTTCTGGAGGTAAGAGCGGTGCTTCTCTCCGAAACAGGCCGAACGAATGCGAAGAGTCAAGTCTTGCATCTCAATGGTTCTCTTGAGTGGGAACTGGGTCTGCCAGTGGGACCACTCAAGAAGGGAGAAGAACGTGCTCTCGGGGAAACATTCTTTGAACTCAGCAGTAAGGGTGAGCTTGCCCTTCTGGTCGTGCAGGGAGGATGAGCGGAAGTGGGAAACCCAGTGCTGCATCATGTAACGAACGATGTGATGAGAGTGGAAGCAGTTCTGAACAACGTCGTCGGTAAGAGGCTCAAGGGATGGTTCGTAGGAGTGGGTGAACTTGATCTTGGCGAAGAGCATGAGTGCCATGGTGAGATGACGATGAGTGTCCTCGATGCTCATGAGGGCGTTTCCACACAGGCTGTGGACATACTTCCTCACGACGGAGTGCTTGAATCTCAGAGTACCCCTATGGACGACAACAAGACCCTGAGTGTTGTTGATAGGACCCCAGATATCGGCCGAAGGAGAGACCGAGCGCTTGGAGATCGAAACCCCCATGAGGTTGGTCATTTCACCCATTGTGAGCGGGCGCTGGGCGGCGATCATGTAGATGAAAAGATTGTAGGTCTTGCTCTCGCCGTACTCCTCCTTCAGGTTGACCTTCTTCATCAGCTCTCCGATGACAAGCTTCACGTCAGACTTGCACTGCGCAATGGTGTCTCGGAATGAGTTGAAGCTCAAACCTGTCGAGAGTAGGTTGATTGACAGATAGGCGTGCAGGAAGGAGCCCTTGGCCTGGTCAGCGAGCTGGTTGATCATATTGCGCTTGGACTGATCGTTTTCGGCAGCGAACGTGGGGTTGCGCCTGAGCCTGTTGGCAAGGAATAACTCGATGTCATCGCGGATGTGGTCTGGGGTGATGACCAAGTGCTTGCAGCCGCTACCACCGAGGTGGGAGATGGGGCGAGAGAAGGTGACGGCTTGGATGTTGGAGTGTTTCTTGAGAGCGGTGTGGAGGCGCTTGTGCAGGTCGCCCGCCTTCTGGGTTCCGCCGGTGATCTCGTCGAGCCCGTCAATGACAAGTACAAGGTTGGTCTTCTTGTTGATGGCGGCCAGACTCAACTCGAGAGACTCCCAGAGATCGGTCTCAAGCTTGTGGCTGTTCTCGCCAGGCGGCGTGCGGTCAAAAATGACACCAAGCCTCTCGAAAAGATCGACATCGCCAACATTAGTCTCGAGCAGCTGAGAGAGCAAGCTCTTCAGGAGACCGATGGGTGATGACTCTTCAGGGATATCGCTGGCTAATGGCAACAGGTCAGCAGTTGAAAGTTGACAGGTGGCCTGGATACTCACAGAAGGTGTATGAGATTGTCTCGAACTGGGCTCGGTTAATTGGCCGTTCGAGCCTCTGCCTTACCCAGGCGGCGAGCATGCTCTTGCCGCAACCCTCGTTACCAGTGATGGTGAAGATGTCATCCTCACCTCCGAGGAAATCGCCCAAGTCGTGCTTGATCCACTCGCAGGTGCCGTCAACGCGAAGCTTGCGGTCGGCAACACGGCCGTAGACAAAGGACTTGACCGACTCCTTGGAGGGGAGCAGGTGCTGACGCAGGGTGGCAATGTCTAGCGACTGCTGCTTGCTGCGAAGCTTGTGTGCCCACATGTGGTTGAAGAGGTGCTCCTTCAAGGACCAAATCTCGGAGATCTGGCTGCCGAACTCGGCGTCAAAGTCGATCGTGACCGAGCCGCTGTACAGACGGCTGATGCGCTGTCTGTAAAAGACGGCGACATCTCCGACGAGGTGGACGAGATTGGAAAAGATACGGCTGAGGTCGGACTTGATAGCATCGCTTGCAGAGAACATGTCATGCAATCTGATAGTGTGCGCCAACAGGAGACCGAGCTCGTAGAAGGCGTTGAAGGTGGGCTCAAGAGCCTCGGCTTGGTCACAGCCGAGCTGTATAAGATAAGTCAGCAGAGCTCGATGAAATGAATGAATGTTTGTCTTACCTCGAGTAGGAGGTAGCAGCTCGCCAGAGCAGTGTTCCGGACATTCTGCCACTCAGGAATAACCTGCCTGAGGTTGCTAGCGAAGTCATCCAACTGGATACCGAAGAACTCGGCCTCTTTCAATACACGATCCCATTGACTGCCCTTCGAGGGCATATGAATGAGGCGCTCGTCACCAATGTACTCGAGGTACGTTTCGAGGTCGATCTTCTCGAAGTGGGACTTGGGAACATCCTCCAGCTCGCGAACGATCTTGCTCTTCACGAACTGAGCCATTTCGGAGACACCTCGCATCCATGAGGATGAGGATGAGGACGACGACTGAATCTGACCGGAGGAGACTGTCCTGAGGTTGGAAGAAGACATGGTCCGAACGTCGGAGGAGGACTGTGTCCGGGACTGAGAGGAAGTGTGCGTCGTCATCTCGTTGCTGGAAAAGGAGGCGGAGTCGCTATTCCTTTTCATCTCCTCCTGGATGACATGCTTGTTAAGCGACGAAGAGCTGGGGGTAACCATGGCTGATGGTCTCGTGTTCTCTGCGGTGGTGATAACGTCGTCAATAGACCTATCGGAGGCGTAAGAGTGTTCCGAGGAAGTTGATTTCTTCCTTCGACCTGTAAGATGGAAAAGCCTTCAGCCGTTGCTCAGGATGCAAGCAAAGATGGTATAGAAAGAAGTATATCTTGATTTTTCACTCACTCAATGGGTTTCTGCGGAATCCAAGCATTGTCAGGAAGTTTGAGGAGTGATTTCGTCAGTATCACATCGGGGACTGCCAGCTGGCTTTTAAGCAGCGACGGTCGGCGGAATAAAGCTTGTCGGCCTCGGCATCTCGGCCAGTATCTACGGGCGTCTCAGACCGCTCAGTTCTGAGTCGACAGAGATCCCACGGCAAGAGATGGATCCCGTCGCGATGATCTTTGGTGTTTGAGACAGTTGAGTGAGCTGCTTCTCAGCTTCGGCCCAACATGTGGGCGCTAGAGTCCGTTTGCGCGTGCGGTCGACACTTGTTCGCGTCGGAGAATGGCATGGCGAGCATGGGAAAACTGACAAGACCACAGGAGCTTTGCTTGGAGCTGCCTCTCCTGGCCAATGCCAGCCGGTGGGTGATGGCATCGCGGAGGAAAAGAGGGTACAGGGAATGCAGAGCTTGGCTGTGAGACAAGTTAGTACGTGTGATAATCTTAAACATGTCTCAACAGCTCGAGAAAGATGTACTAACCGTAGGGAGCTCTTCGAAATTCTCCCTCATAAACACACTCTCGAAGAGCTCTTGTTGTTTATCAATGTCTGTCTCAGTATGTGCTCTTGCGAAGCTGTAGTCGGATCAAACGCCAAATGTGATCAAATGCTTCCGACAATGGTGGTTTCCCCGCAGCCGCAAACAGTTTTCCACGAAGGCCGTTTATATGGCCGTTCGAAACCGTCGATCGGGCTGCTCGTTGACGCCGCACCTGCCATATACGGACTGATTTTCACTCTCCGCTCTCTATGGGAAACTGCAGGGCGGCGTAATTGCGGTAGATCATGTGGAGTTGCAAGACCCAGGGAGGACGCATGTTTAGACATACCAGACCGTAGAGGGTAGCATTATTCAGCGCCAACCGAACTGGGAGGGAATCCGGCGCATAAGACACGGGCTGAACGGGCATAGGCGGGACGCCGGTACTAACCTCACTCGGATCCGGAGACGTTGATGCAGGGCCGGGGTGAGACCCGAACATACGAGTTACATCAGTTGACTCGAGACGCCACAAGGGATGTACAACGACTGACTTGATAGCATGTACATGGTAACCACCCAGACGGGATGTGACGAATGCGTCTCCGACCGAAACATCACCGCGTGTTGATCATCGCCAAAGACATCAACGCTCGGCATGGCCGTCCCCGGTGGGGGTTCAAGCCACGGACCGACACTACTACAGCACCTCACAACTAGTACGACTGGGATTCGAGCTTCAAATGAAGTTCTTGCTTTTCTCATTCTTGAACAAGCTTGGCGCAGCAAAACATATTGTTTTTGCACACCGTGATGTTCCAGTTCGCAGCGTGCAAGTCGAACTGAGCATTTTGTCAATTATGCAAACGCCACTAAACGGAACTGAGTCTTGTAACAATTCCCGTATCGTACCAACCATTCCAGACGATATTTTCTTTTGGTCACCCGTTTGTTACCCTTAAATGCTGCGGCCGGTGTCACGCCCAACCTCCTCCTGGAAGCCCATGCCGTTGCGGATGCGAGCCTCCACCTCAACCACCCGCTTCGGAAGCATGAAGCCCAAGCCGAAGAAGACGAAGAACGCCCACTTCCAACGGAAAGGGTTGAAGGTGACGCTAAACGCGAACCACCACAAAAGCTCAAGATAGGTGAAGAAGTCAAATGCGCCCGTTGGCGAAAAGTATTTGAAGAGTTTCGTCATCTCAATCCAAGACTTCATCCAGAAGGGGTGCGGCCTTGTCAAGGGGTCAATGAGGAACATGAGGAGGATTCTGGTGTAAATGCCGATGTGCCAATTGCCGACAGTTCCAATGGCAGCGACATAGGTGCTAATAGTCATGTGAGCATATTCCGATGCGGAGAAGTGATTCAGGGTGTGGCTTACCAGTTGATCGCAGAGATGGAGGGGTGCGTCGGTGGGAAGGTCTGAATGTACCAGTTGGGTGGACTGTACGGTTCGGTGAAGCAGCTGTCGGGCAAAAAGTCAAGAGAAGGACGCTTGAAGCCAGTCGCCATGACAATGATGTCGGCAGGAACAACCTCTCTTCTTCCAGGACCACCCTTGGGAACACCCTGAGCGCGCCTGTTGACAATGACGCCGTCGGCCGTGAATCCCTCGATGTCACATCGAATCCACTCAGCGTGGCCAGATCGGATACTCTCCATGACGTGGCTGTTAACCATCGGCGTGTCCATGTAGATGCCCTTGTCGTAAGGCGCGATTTCAGCCAGGTCTCGGTAGAAGAACTTCCGCAGAAGGGTCTCAGGAATCCAAGAAAACCTGGTTTCCTGGCCGAATATGTTCATGGCGAGCAGCATGTTCACGATGGGATTACGGGGAATAATCCACTTGTCGCTACGAGACAAGATCGACGTCTTTTCAGCTTCTTCGTCCACGGCGAACTCCAGGGCTTCGACGGCACTGGCACCACCACCGATGACAACCATTTTCTTGCCCTTGGCATTCTTTCTGTACGTTGTTAGAACCACGCTGCAAGACGTATGTGATGGGAACCGTACCCGGTAAGCTGACTAGAGTGGTACACTTGGCCCTTAAAGTTCTCCATGCCAGGAATCTGGGGCATCTTGGGCTCGCCACAGGTTCCAACTGCAGCAATAACACCCTCAAAATGGCCATTGGCGGTGTTGTTGATGACCCAGCGTCCCTTCTCATCTTGGTAGACCTTCTCGACGGGAGTGTTGAACTTTGTCCGAGTCTCCAGACCGTACTTCTCCCAAAGCTGCTTGACTTGGCTGAGGATTTGTTGCCTGTCGGGGTAGCCGCGTTCCCACTTGACGGACGGGTGGAAGCGGAACATCATGGAATGGATTTGAAGGCTCGAGGAGTTGTTGACTTTCTATATTCGCTATTAGCGTCAGGTCATTGGGTCACGACTTTGGATCTTACACTCCAGATGCCTCCCAGGTTCTCGCGACCACCAGCTTCGAAAATGACGACGTCGAAGCCATGGCCGATACAATGAGCCGCTGAGGTTACACCAGTGATACCAGCTCCAATGACGGCAACCTTGGGACGGCTCAAACGCGTGCTCGGCTCGGGAGGAGTAGGGGAGAAGATCTTGTCAGCGAACCATTGGAACAGCTGGAAGAGGAACAGGAAGGGATGGAAAATGGGGTTCTCGACGCGAGATTCGGACGGCATCGTGGCAGCTGGGCCTCAAGCCTGGAGTCTTCAATTGCGATAATTTGACACAGCAATCGAGTTGCGTCTCAGGTAAAGAAAAGTCCTAAATGCAGGTGAGGTGAGCAAAGGGGGAAGTAAAGTCTATAAAACCAATTGAGGGGGAAAATCTCAACAACGGCAAGAACGGGGAAGGTGGTGAACGGGACGAAACGGGAGCCTAGGGAGCTCTGGGGAGCTTTGGGCAGCTCCCTGGCATGTGAGCTGGAGCTCTCCCGCCCATCATCACGTTGCGTTGAGGTCAGCTTCGCGTCGTTTCCCCCCGCGGCTGCTAGAGTGAGACGGCCGGCGAACAGGCCCACTGATTACGGATGATTGACGTCACTAGGAACGCTAGGGAAGTTTTTGAGGAGCCCATTGAAACGCCGCAGCGCTGTGGAAGCATGTGAATACGGGCTTAGTCCGGGTCTGATGGTTGTCTCAGTCTTTCGCCAGTGATACCAGGGGAAAAACTGTTAGGGCATTGACCGCTGCATGATCCAGACGTGGAGTTACTAGAATATCTTGCCATGCCATCATCAGAGAGGGGAACCCTGAGGGGAAAAAACAAGGCCTTATGATTGTTCGTGTGGCAGGGCTTATTTGCATAATCCGAGGATCAGGGTGAGCCGCCCCAAGGCCCTGTTGCCCGTAACTGGAGCAAGTGCCTGACAATCTTCTGTATGTGGTCTAGGCCCAGGTTGGACCGTGATGTTCGAGCGTTGTCCCCTTACACTAACACAAACACACACACGCATCCCGCACGATAGCGCACACACGATGGCAACTCTAAGTTGAGGCTGTTCCTGAGACCTCGGCAAATCTCCTTGTTTTGATTGAATTCTTCTTGGCGCACTTTTGGGGGTATCTCCGTCCATCTATCTCTTGCCTCGGTCGCGTCTGCCCGCCTCCAGCACCTTGACACGCTTTTGGAACCGCTCACCCATTTCAGCGCCGTGGCCACTGCCTCTCGGGCCGTCGGTGGTCTCTCTGCCGCGCTTCCGGCTCTTGTCAAGCAGGTCGCGAGTACCGCCGCTCTTCTTGCGCGCGGTGAGCCTGTTGATGCGGTCCACACCTTCACCCAGAGCCCCCCACTCCTCGCCACCGAATTGCATGCGACCACTGCGGCCAGTCTTCGCCATTTCCTTTGCCTTGTCCTTCTTGCTCTTGGGGGCGAGACGGACAAAGTTGGTCTCTTCGTACTCGCGGCGCTCGTCTTCGTCTTTGCGCTCCGCGGCCGTCTTCATCCTGCGACCGCCAGAAACAATTGTTGTGCCGATACTGGGCTCGGCGAGAGGGGCAGTGGACATCTCGGTCTCGATGAACTCGTCCATGACGGCGGACTTGTGCGGCCGGCGGTCGGTCTTCTCGCGCCGCTCGGAGGGCATGACGGTCGGTGCGATTCTCGGCGGTCGGTACACTCCGTCCTTCTCCGTAGCTTTCGCGGCGGCTACGGCTGCCGCAGGGCGAACGAAAGCATCAGGTCGGGCTTGCAAAGCCGACGCCTTCAAGTCTTCTTCTTCTGATTCCTCGTCGCTGCCGGATTCTTCATCAGAAGCAGAGTCGTCAGAGTTGTCGCTGTTCTCGCCCTTGGAAGCCTTGATTGCGCGGGCGTTTCGTTCGGCATCGTCTGCGGCACGCAGGATCTTCTCGATCTGGTAGCGCAATTTGTCTTCAAGCGGGCGAACACCCTTCTCCAGGTAAAGTCTCAGTTCGACCAGCTTCTTAACGACAGCGTCCCTAGTCTCGTTGGCGTTTCCATCCTCGCTGGACTGCTTTTTGGCGTTGCGCAGCTTGAGCAAGATCAAGAAGACGAGGTTTTGCAGGTAAGACAGAAGCAGTTCGTTCTTGACGTCGAGTAGAGAAATGCCATTCTGCGGAGGCGAAATCGAAGCCTTCGGTGCTGCGTCGAGTGAAGTTGTCAATGACTGTGTCAAAGAATCCAGCAGAGCTGGCAGAGTGCTTGGTGCGGCCATGGTTGACCTGCGAAAAAAAAGTTGCGGCGGGTGAAGAATTTGGAGGTCGCAACCAAATCAAGACGCGACCCAGGAAATTTTTCTTTGCAACCGCAAAACCGATCTGCAAGTGCGGGACCCGGAACTGCGGGTATGTGGGCCCCGGCTATTAGACCCCACTCCTGGTGTTTCCCTCCCCTGCGCCCCGAGAGGCGGACGGCGACACGGGATGACAATCTTCCGACAGGGAGCTCGGACAGGGTGACTAAGCCGAAAATGGGACAGTTGTTCGAGGCAGCAGGAGCTCTTGGTAAACGGGCATCAAGCTCTCAGACCTGACACCTCTTAGGCAATTGGCCATCTGTCCACCTTGAAGCATTTTGCTTCGAAAAATTATAACTGCGCTTGCTCCGAGTACTTCCTGTGTGAACTTGAAAGGAGCTCTTTCGAAGCTGCACAAACCCGGACGATCCACCGGCTGTAAGCCGTTTCGCGTACAGATCCAAGGGTACGTAATCGCGATCTATGGAGCTATTCCCATCGGTTTCAGGTTTCACCCTACTGTCCTTTTGAACAACGCAACTCTTATCGCAAAGTGCAAAGGCTGACTCTGGACAATCGTAGAGCTACAGCACATCGATCAAAATGCAGTTCCGCGACATGGCGCCTTCGTCGGCGTTCGTTGCCTCGCTGCTAGCGATCCCGCAGCTCGCGTCCGCCTTCTACCTGCCAGGTGTTGCGCCAACCTCTTACAAGAAGGGCGACGTCGTTCCCCTGTATGTCAACAGTATCAAGCCGGTCGCCGCACCCTCCGACTCGCGATTGCATTCGATAGTATCCTACGACTACTACCATCCGGGCTTCAAGTTCTGCGAGCCATCGCCGGCCCCCGAATATGTGTCCGAAAGTCTCGGTAGCATTCTCTTCGGAGACCGCATCATGACCTCTCCATTCGAGCTGCGCATGAAGAACGACGAGGTTTGCAAGCCTCTTTGCATTCAGAAATACCCTCCGGCCGCTGTCGGCTTCGTCAGGCGCCGCATCGAGCAAGGCTACAGCTTGAACTGGCTCGTGGATGGCCTGCCCGCGGGACAGGAGATCTACGACGACTTCACGAACACGACCTTCTACAACCCTGGTTTCCTTATGGGAGGCGCCGACGAGCAAGGGAACATCATCTTTAACAACCACTACGATATCAATATCGAATACCACCCGGTCAATGGCAAGCAAGATCAACTGCGTGTCGTTGGTGTCGTCGTCGAGCCTAGCTCCAGAGCGTACCCCGGCCTTCTCGACTGCACCAACAAAATGGAGCCCATCATTTTCAACGAAGACAGCGGCGAGAAGGAGGTCAAGTTCTCCTACTCTGTGTACTGGAAGGAGTCGAAAACGGCCTGGGCGACCCGATGGGACAAGTACCTGCACGTCTTTGACCCCAAGATCCACTGGTTCTGGCTCATCGACACCGCCATCATCGTCGTTATCCTCATCCTCACTGTCATGTCAATTTTGGTCAGGGCATTGAAGAAGGATATTGCGCGCTACAACCGCCTGGACCAGATCAACTTGGATGATCTGTCAGGCACGTCGGTCATGGAGGACGGAGTCCAGGAAGATTCCGGCTGGAAGCTGGTGCACGGCGACGTGTTCCGGAACCCATCCCATCCTCTACTTCTGTCGGTCCTCCTCGGAAACGGTGTTCAGTTGTTCGTCATGACTGGCTTTACTATCTGCTTTGCCCTTCTCGGCTTCTTGTCGCCCTCCAACCGTGGCTCGCTGGGTACGATCATTCTTCTCCTGTACACCATCCTGGGCTTCGTCGGCGGTTATGTCTCCTCGAGAACGTACAAGTCGATGCAAGGCGAGAAGTGGAAGCTGAACATCGCTCTCACCCCGATTTTGGTTCCGAGCATTGTTTTCGGCGCATTCTTCTTCCTCGACTTGTTCCTGTGGGCCAAGCAGTCTTCTGGTGCCGTGCCGTTCACTACCATGCTGGTGATCATCGCGATCTGGTTCGTTCTGTCCGTGCCGCTCTCCTTCGCCGGATCATGGATGGGCTTCCGCGCCTCTGTCATTGAGCCCCCCGTGCGCACCAACCAGATTCCCCGTCAAATTCCGCCCGTTACTACGTACCTGAGGCCGATTCCCAGCATGCTGATTGTCGGTCTTCTGCCGTTCGGTGCTATCTTCGTCGAGCTGTACTTCATTATGAGCTCGGTCTGGTTTAGCCGCATTTACTACATGTTCGGCTTCCTCTTCCTCTCCTACGGGCTTATGATTGTCACTACCGCTGCAGTTACCATTCTCATGGTTTACTTCTTGCTTTGCGCCGAGAACTACAACTGGCAATGGCGCTCGTTCCTCGCTGCCGGTATGAGCGGTGGCTACATCTTCGCCAACTGCCTCCTGTACCTCATCACCAAGTTGAACCTCAGCAATCTGGCCGGAACCGTGCTTTACATTGGATACAGCGCACTGATTTCCTTCCTTTTCTTCATCCTCACTGGCAAGCTTTCCCCCCGTCGGCGTCCGACCCCATCAGTTGGCTAACCTTGTGTCAGGATCGATCGGTTACTTTGCCAGTTGGTGGTTCGTTAGGAAGATTTATGCTTCCATCAAGATTGATTAAACGGCGTCGCATTTGAGCGTTGGCATGTAACGACTGAATCATGCCCTGTATGATACTTTGTTGTACGAATACTCGCTGAGCGTTGCATTGGTGATGACGAGCAGCGCGTATACAGCGCGTTTGACCATGAAATCAAAATGCTTTCATTTCAGGTAGATGTCTAGACGGACGAAAGGTAGACGAAAAATAAGATGTTTCTATATCTTTGATTTGATTGCATCTGCCGTGATATGTTCCCTATGAATCCAATGATGTGGCCGCACGACTATTCGTCGTCGTCGTCATCGTCCATGATGCTCGTGAACTGGAACTGCTTGTTCTTACCAGCAGTCGACGCACCGGCGCTGCCCACGGCCATGCTGTCGCGCCTGTACGCCTCTTGCTGCTCGCGGCGGATCTTCTCCATCTTCTCCTGGTACTCGCGGTGCTTCCTCTCGAGCTCGAGACGCTCCTGCTCCTCGCGGGCCTTGCGCTCCTCCTCTTCCTTGCGCTTCGCCTCGGCGATCTGCTGCGGGTCGTATCCCCGAGGATCGATGCCCTTGTCCTCGAGATCCTGGTACACGGCCATGGCGCCGCTGCGGATCTGGAACTCGTTCGGCCAGGGGATGAAGCTCGCGTTGAAGTGGGGGTCGAGGTGGTTGCGCAGGCCGTCGGGCAGCGAGGTCGCGCCGCTGGTCGCGGTCTGCTGCGTCGCGGCGAGATCACCCGAGCTGGCGCCACCGTTGAGGGCGCCCGAAGGGTCGGGGGTCTGAGTCTGGCTCGGGGTCGGGGCGGCGCTGACGGGTTGGCTCTGCATGCCGTTCGCGCCGGGGGTGTTGACTGTCGTCATGCTCGCGTTCGGGTCCGGGGCTGGTGTACTGCCCGCTGTGGGAATGCCATTTGTGACAGCGGCCGGGGGAAGGGTGGTCTTGCTGATGCGACGGGCGTAGTTGAGGAGTTCGTCGTACTTGACGGGATACTTGGGGCCGCCTGGGTAGATTGTGATCTGGGTGGTAGTGATGTCCTTGCGCGTCGTCGCGAGACTAGAGAGGGTCTCCCTAATCTGGGAGTCGAGGGAAGCGGTGGTCGCGCGAAGGTGCTGGAGATGGAGGTAGTTGTTTTGATGGGCCTCAACTGCAGTTGCGCGTTAGATGTGCACCCGACTAGCTTCGCGAAAGAAGGCCTCACCCTCGTCTAGGCCTCTTGCGAGATCATTGTCCGCTTCGTGTAGGTCCAATGCCTGCTTCGCGTGAGGATGATACTTTGAGACCGACTCGATGAGACTGGCAAGAGCCTTCTCAACACGCTCAAAGCGGGCGTCGATGATCTTGTCCATATTGGCGGCAGGCTTTTCTCGCCTGAAAAGTCCAGATTTGGAGCTGTATATGTTGAAGGATCACCATTGCTGTGTACAAGGCTGAGCCGATCCAGGACGGCTTGTGGTGGGTCTTCCCCAAAACGGATGCCGATTGGCTGGAGCTTTCTCAGCCAGTCGCCTGAGGCGCAATGGAAATCCGGCTTTTCCCGCTAAGAATCTCGCGCATCGGCATCATTCTTCACGACTCCCTCTTGCATCTGCAATTGAACCTCATAGTTCGTTCGCACGACAGCCACATTCAAGATGCCTTCTCCCGTGAGTTCGAACAAACTGCTGAACGACTTGCTGCCGTTCGAAGAGCTTTGCAACATAGCGCACACGACCGATTGCTGACCACTTCTCCATTCAGGCCCGTGTCGGTACTCTGTACCCTACCTACCGCAGCAAGTTCGGTCCCAAGTACGTCCTCGAGACTCCCTCCGATTCCGATCCGATTTTCTTCTGCTCCATGGAAACTCGAACCAGTGGTGTTGAGAGGAGCGAACCGACACTCTGGTCGTGAACAACATCCCCGCAAGATGGTGGGCTAACTGTATTGGCTCAGGTACAACACCGTCCCCAACGTTGCCGGATGGACCGTTAGCCAGGTCGTCAAGCTGTGAGTAAACCCTCTCAAATCGAAGCAGCACCACGGAGTTCAAGGGACCGAACTCGACAAACCGGGCCTCTCGCCGTTTGTCCGGAGAATCGCCAATGACAATGGCAATGGTGGAGGACATACGAGTCGGGGCGAGAGGGCTTTGGAAAGCCAGCATACGACAACTTCAATAAACACGTGCTGACGCTCGATTGCAGCGGTCTCCGCGCCGGTGGTTTCGGTGCTGCCGCTGGTGTTGCCGCCCTCTTTTACACCTCCGGCATTCCCAGAATACAGAAGGACATCCTCCAGGCAAGCAGCCCCGAGCTCGCAAGATAACATAATCCGGACAAGCACTAATTTCCATACAGAAGGTCCCCATCCTTGGCCAGCAGTTCATCAAGGAGGTCCACCCCGCCGACAACGTGAGCCCTTTCCGATCTGAATATACCTGGGAGCAGAGCGCTAATGACATGATACAGCCTTTCTAAACGCCTTTTGCGTGGCCATGTGCTTTTTCTAGACAGACACAGGGAAAGCATTGTGCGATGGAGTTGTGAGATCATGGGGCGTTTCCCCCTCGGGGGGTTGTATAAAAGATTCAATAGACCCTTGAACTTCACTTTGTTTTAACAACTTTGGTTCCCGTGATTGCACTCGGTCATATTTTCCCCCGTTCTCTTGTCGTCTAGATATAAGTCGACCAAAATCAGTCCTTGGACTGGCTTCATCAACTCGAAATGTTCCTAAAAGCTTTGGCGGGCCCTTACATCTAATGCCTGTACCGTGCAGATACAGTGCGAAGACGCAGAATGTCCCCTATTGCGGGCGTTTGGCGAACTGTTCACTTCATCTCAATCTCACACCTGAAGTCTCGACTTCAACGGCGAAATTGCTTTGGCGACGGGGTAGAGAATCCCGATTTTCTTTTTATCTCCTCTTCTGTTTTTCCTTCCTGATGAAAACGATCATTCATGTTGATGCCGCCTCAGTAATCTTTCCTTTCCCTACATACCAGTCCTTTCCGCCTATTTGCGACGCCGAAGCGTCTTATAGCAACGATGAAGGCCATCGAAGCCTACGTCAGCGGACTCAACATCCTCTCCGTCATCGTTCTCTACTCGCTACTATGGCTCATCACACCGAGACTACCGAACCCGAAGCCGTCCGGGCCCAAGACGAATAAGCTCTGCGATGGCTTGATGCACACCTCCTACAGCATCATCTTCATCGTGGGATGGGCATGGTGTAGTAATGTCATGGCAAACGTCGAAGAGCCGTACCTCGTTAGTCCCAACCACTCACAAATGCACTTAGAGATACTAATGGTAGATCAGGACGAAGTCTTCCATATCCCACAAGCCCAGAAATTCTGCCAGGGAAGATGGACCGAATGGGACGACAAGATCACCACCCCTCCGGGGTTGTAAGTCGTTTTTCCTAACCAGCCGCCCACGCGGGATCGCCTAACACGCGTCCAGATACATCCTGTCAAAGTACTACCTCGCCATGATGCTGAGACCAGAGTGCTCCGTCCTGGACCTCCGCGGCGTCAACATCATCGCCATCATCGGCCTCGGCATCCTGGCCACCCACTGCCGTCACCTCATCGAGGCCCGTCGCACCGACGCCAAGTCACCGGCACCTCCACTCGTTCTGTCCTTTCACTCGATTCATGTAGGCTGGAACATCGCGCTGTTCCCCGTTCTGTTCTTCTTTTCGGGTCTGTACTATACGGACGTCGTCTCGACTTTGTCCGTTCTGGTGGCGTACTACCACCATCTCCACCGCGTCCGCGAGGAGCGGAGCTCTTTCGTGAGCGATTTGGTCACGATTGTTCTCGGAGTGACCACTCTCTTCATGAGGCAGACCAACGTGTTCTGGGTGGTTGTGTACATGGGTGGTCTCGAGGCGGTCTCCGCTATCAAGTCCCTTCGTCCTGCTCCCGCCGACAAGCCCAAGTTCAAGGGTCTGAGTGACTGCGTCAAGTACTATGCCTGGAGGTATTCCCTCGGGGACATTCACGATCCTCCTCTTAACACGGCTTGGCCTGACGGTTCGTTGACCTGTCTGCTCCACTGTGTCTCTCAGCTAACAGTGTAGACCTCTTCTTCTCGGCTTTAAGCATTGGCGTCGCCGCCATTTCGAATCCATTCCGTGTCTTGGCCAAGGTGTGGCCGCACATCACCACCATGGGCCTATTCGCTGGCTTCGTAGCCTGGAACGGAGGTGTTGTGTTAGGTACGTTCAAGCATCAAACTTTAGGAGGAAACAACTGACACCTTGCAGGCGACAAGTCCAACCACGTCGCGACGATCCATCTCGCTCAGATGCTCTACATATGGCCCATGTTCGCCTTCTTCTCCTTCCCGCTGTTCCTTCCCTCGGCAATCTCTGTCCTGCGCTTCGTCCAAGGCTTCTTCACCGCCGTCTTCAAGGCAAGCGAGAACAAACCTCAATCATCTAGTGACTCAACCTCCGTTAGTAAGAAATCCGTCAAGTCCAGCTCCTCAAAAGAGACAAACGACTCCCCGGCGAAGAACCCTCCCCGGACTTCCGCCATCTACAACATCCTCCAGACCATCATCGGGAGCAAACTATATCAGCTCGCCCTCACACCCGCCCTCATCGCCCTGACCTTCCTGGTCGTCAAATTCAACACCATCATCCACCCCTTCACCCTCGCCGACAACAGACACTACATGTTCTACGTCTTCCGCTACACCATCCGACGACCGGGCCTGTTCCGCTACTACCTCGTCATCCCGTACACCGCGACCCGCTGGCTCTGCTGGGACGCCCTCGGCGGCTGCGGCCAAGGCGGCTTCCTCTCGGACCACACGGAAGCCTGTTCGGGACGGTACACACAGTCCCGGCCAGGACCGTTCGAGAATAATCCCTTCGGAAGTTCGGGAGCCCGCGCGGAGAAGCCGCCCGCCACGGAGCCCCTCGAAGACCAAGTTGTCGCCACGGAGGAAGAGAAGAAAGAGGGCGATGCCGCGAAGTACCACCCCTACACCCTCATCAAGCTAGACGAGCCGACGTCGAACAGCACGGAGCCCACGTCCTCGTCGACCGCCATCTTGCTGCTCGTCGCGATCACCCTGTCCCTGATGACGGCGCCGCTCGTCGAGCCGCGGTACTTCATCCTGCCCTGGGTCTTCTGGCGCATCCTCATCCCGGCTTGGAAGGTCCACGAGCATGCGGTGATTCATCCTGTCCTGGCCAAGCTGGAGGCTGTTCCGGGTGTGGGGGCGTTGGTTAGGATTGGACAGAAGTTTGATCTGAGGCTTGTTCTCGAGACGCTGTGGTTCATCTTGGTCAACTTGGTGACCATGTACATCTTCATCGCCAAGCCGTACAAGTGGAGAGACGAGAATGGCCGGGTGCTGGATGGAGGTCGGATGCAGCGGTTCATGTGGTAGACTTGGCTTCGTTTACCCCTCACCATAGACCTCAAGGCAATGTACAGACGTAAGTTGACAGTAGATCACAGCGAGAAAAGAAGTAATGCAACGTAAATATGCTCAGTTGTCATGCTCAACCTGATGCTTTTCTTTTGTGTGCGGTAAAGGTGCACTTTCATGTATGCTCTATCCCTTTGTAGGATTTCATGAGTCTGCGTGAAAACAAAAGACCTTCAGCCTGTCCTAGACGCCGGTTGGGATTCTCCAGAGCCCTTGTGGATTTCATATCCCAACGATTGTCGGATTTGTTCGTTTAATGATGCCATGCCCCCCATGTCCGCCTATGTACCGTACCCAAAGTCATATTCTCTCGTCATGTCTCTTCATTCTTTTCGGCGGACCATCTTCGTCATTCGCCTTCGTCGTGATTCTATAAGCTCAGTCGATCCAGACTGAGACCATCGTTGCTGCGTACTCTTCGTACAACGCCAAGCTTGAAGAACTTTTCCTCGCCACCGGCGGTCCGTCCGCCGATATACCACTTTTCGGCTCCAAGTACGTCACGGAAACCCTCGCTGCTGCTGTCGCTGCCGCGTCGTCGGTTCGAGCTGCTGCTGCCGGGTATCGGGACACCGCCACGCGGTGAGTGGAGTGGGTACTGGTTCACGACGCCGGATGTCGAACGCGTCGTTGAGTTGGCGGTGCCGTTAGCGGTTCCGCTACTTGATGACGTCGCCGCGTTCGAGGAGATTGCTCGCGGCGCTGAGGAGGACTGTGTGGCGTATGATGACGAAGACGACGTCTGCGTGGAGTGCTTGTTCGGTTGTTGCGCGGATAGCGCTGTGGACTGGCGGAAGGAGGAGAAGAAGGTGGAGAGGAAGAAGGGGCGTTGAGAAGGCATCGTTGCTGTTGTCTCCTCGCCCAGAGGAAGAGGTGTCGATGATGGAAGCGAGGTGTGTGTTCGTTGAACCTGACTCCCCGTACGTGCGTTCGTGCGCCGCGAGACTTTTTTTCTCGATGTGAGATGAGGAGAGGGGCACAAGCCGTTATTGTATTTTGACGTAACGGGGCCAGACGGGGAGGTTTCCGGTTCCAAACGATAATTCAAACCCTCGATCGGGGGACCCCTATTCTCGTTGTCGTCAGGGCGCGTAGTGGTCGTCCGGGTTGCCTGGGTTTATGCTGTCATCCGTGCCCGAGCCGGGTTGGTGCTGGGACAAGGCAGGACGTCCAAGCTTGCGCTCCAAGACGGTTTCGCACGGGAGGAGAAATGAGCAAGCCGCGGGATACCGTTGTTTGCTTTTGTTTTGTAGGTGGGCTCAGCTGGAGTTTGTCGACTCGGGGATGCGTCGCTGTCGTTGGTGATATATGGCGGAGGCGGAAGGCGGATTGAGGGACTCGGTCGGTGCTCGATCCTGTGGGCGGGATTTCGATCGTGGGCGTGGAAGCGAGTGATCGGCGGTAGAGAGCTGGCAGGAGAGAAAGTGGGAGTGCAGAAGTGCAGTGCGGGATGCGGGCGGGATGGATGGAATAAGTTGGATGGGTGCGGTGTGTCGTCGGTGTTGGTACTTTGTTTTCCGTATGTCGGTCGGCCTTTAAAGTGCCACTGACTCCAGGTCTTTGGCTATGGGCATGCGCTGCGCCGTGAAGATCCGGGTTGGCGAGCTGCGCGGTAAGGTATCCGTACGGCAGAGCGTTAAAAAAGGTGTGTGTGTGATTGTTGGTATCGGATGCAAGTTGTGTGAATAAAACCTGACGTCGACTCACTTGATTGTGGCCCGCCAAACTGGATGAGTGAGGGGGACGTGGAGGGGAGACTTGGACACGGCTGGAAAAGGAATGGTGATGGAATGACGGGTGCAAGGGGTGGGTTGGGTCGGTCGGTCACTGGCGTCGTTGGTTTGTGGGAAGTCGCTGGCAGTCACTGGTAATCGGCCAATCCCGGAAGCGGACGAAGGGGGGCCTGGCAGTGGCATGCACGGGCGGAGGCTCCATAGTGAGTAATGACCAGGTCGCGATAGGTCCAGTCCGGGGCAACGGGTGGATATCCAGGTCACGTTGCTTGGCCTTTTTCCGGTACGTACCTCGCCTAACCCCGACTACGACTGTGGAGGTTCGGCGTCTGGGAAGGAGATGTCGGACTCCAGACTCCAGGTGGTGTCGGTCGCGGGGTTTCCTTGGTCCATCACAGGCTGGCTTATCTTATCCTTATCCTTATCCGAGGCTCTCGCTGCGACGTGGGGCAAGTGACTTGATAACGGCCCGTGTCACAGGCTGCCTGCTTGCTGCATTTCATTTCATCGAGATCAAGACATCTGCGGAAATGCAACACCACGACTCGCTTAACGCTTTCCCCAGACTCTTGGATCTATCTTCCTGTGTCACTCGATCCGACCTTCGTCCAGTCTGACACTTTTGACTTCCTAATACCTGCTTTCTTTTCCCTCAGCATTACATCCCACCCACACCATCACCGCCAACAAGCCTGCTCCCTGTCGCTGGTCATGATGATCTGATAATTCTCAGTTCTTCGAAATCATCTCTCGTCCCATTGGCCAGCCCGAGTAAGGCTCACAAGCAGCTCGCAGATCTGGAACCGAAACTCCAGGAGAACGCGACGGCACAGCTGTGCAGCGAACCGTAGGATTGCAGCAGCGTGGTACGCCACAGTCGCCTACAATGCAGTAGCCAAACATTTGCTGTTCGCCGACATGCATGGTTGGTCGGGTGCCTTCTAGATCCCGTTGGTTCAGCTTGTCAACTCTGACAGCATACTCACCCGCTCGCTCCCTTTGCTCCGTCGACGCCTAGTCTTGGACGCTACTCGGCCTGCCTGGAGGTCACCGATGAGAGCTCGGCAGCACAGGCAATACGATCCTCCTGCCGCGGCGGTCTGCGGGATTTAGTAGTTGGCATCGCGGCTCCGCTCCAGGTCACAAGACGCAGCCGCCTCTTCCTATCTTTCAAGGTCAAGAACGACGTCCGAACGAGACGTCTCTGGCGCTGACGCAACGCTACCTCAATTTGCAACTTTGCAGCCGACAGGGTTTCCTTGCATGGAACATCATTGGCCTTCTCATCTGAAGTCGCCAGGCAGCTGGCAGAATGTACGGAAGAGCCTTACTTCGTTCAGCCTGCGGTCAGGTTCCAATTTCCAGCAAACACACAGGCTTCCCTTCCCCACACTGAGGCACCATCGGACAGTTCCAACATCGCGGTTTGTCCCGATATCAGCAAAGGTGTTGCTCTTCAAGCTAAATCATATGGTTTACTTTCCAATCACCATTCCTCAAAGACCGATTTACCCCTCTCCTACCGAGTCAGAGCCTTGAGAACCGTCCTACCGATCCTCCATCACAGATTGTGCATTGCCCAGCCCCTCTAGGTTCCCCTCGATCTCATCACCTCAGATGGTTTGAAAACTTGCGGGGTTTGCGGGGTTGGCTTGGATCTGGAGCAAGCCACCGCGCCGTCCCAAACACCACCAACGCTCTGCGCCTGGTAACTCTCCGTTTGTCCATCTCTTGGCGTTTCGCTTTGCCGTCTGAGATTATTGTTTGTCCGCCTCGACTGAGGACTTTTGTCCGGCAGGTGCTTTCTGTCGGCTTATTGTTAATGATTTCGGATGATTCGTTTGAGGCCGCGCGTATCAGCCAAGGGCCGTCCCGTGGTCGCAGGGCTATCAACTCCATCATCTCAACGTATGAACAAGTGGGATTCATTATTTCTCTGGGATGTAGATTTCGCAGCAATCGTTCCTTGGGAATAAAGTGTGAGTGTGCTCTACGTCATAACGAGAGAGTTCTATACCATCAGGAGTTGGAGTCAGCGAGTGCTGAGATGTGACTGTGTTGCACAGCAACGGCGGCTCGTGATGGTGACACTCTTACTGAGATTATGGCAGCACGAAAGCGATCGGCTTATCCGATACTACATGAATGAATGAATTCCAAAGACATTGCTTCTGCGGATTCGAGGGCGTCGCCATTGTTTGATCCCGGCATTATGCAGTACTTGACTCTCGTTGAACCCTCAGACTCGGTCCAGCCGTGTCTCGAGGCTGGCCAGCTGGATGATATTTTGATGTCCTCTAGCCCCCAAAATTTCAGCTGAGACTCGCTTCCAATGCGCCGTAGGTGGAAGCAAACATTGCTTCTAGGCCTCCGTACGCTGCCAGTCGCGGGTGTAGCACCGCCTCAATCTCATCGCTGACAGCTACAGTGGTGGTCAGCGAGCCTTGTCGCACACGAACGGTGGGTGGCAGTCTGACCAAGACACCGCAAAATTGGACCGATCTTAGATGAGGCGGTGCTTCTTGGGGGCTAGTGCAAGCATGGTGGACGTCACTGGTAAGCAGAGCCTTGTGAGGCTGCCTGTGATGTCTCTAAAATTTGCAGTCCAAATGGCACGCTAGATCTGCCTGAACACCCTCCTTACATCGTTGCGGACCATTCGCTTGCCTCGTTTAAAGACTACTTTGAGCCATTCTCACACAAGCACTAGAACCAGCTTCCTTTAAATGGTAGTCTTGTCTACTGTTCTTCTCGTAAGACATCCCATATCTTAGTCGCAACATGTGGTTTCGATATACAATACAGGACAACAGAACATGGCTTTCCACCCAAATTCGAGACTGGCGATCGCTGTCATTCTCTTGGTGTTTCAAATCCTATTATTCTTATTCCAGTGCGGCATCAATCATTTGCATCTCTTCAAAGAACGGGATAGTTTGAAACGTTTCGTCATTCTCTTTCAATATCTTCTCTTCCCTCTATTCATCGGGATTGTGGGCATCGCCTTTACGCTGCTCATGTTTAACAGCGACTTCGACGAAGAAGACTGTTCCATTAATCCCGAATTTCTGGACCCGGACATTGTCGGTCCTGGCATCCTCATCGCTCAATGGGCGCAATTAGCAGTGCTCTTTACGTTCGCACTACTCGGGACGTTCCACACTCAAGCCGCGGGAGTGAAAGAGATCGGTGCTGGTCTAGCAGTAATCCATCTTTCACTGGCCATTGCCCTACTTGTTCAGATCAAGACCAACAACGGCTTCTCTGCAACCGATGCCATACTAGGGGCCATGATTCTTGACTCTCAAGGCAGCGCCATCTCAATCCAAATGATCACGAAAGAGACATTAGCATCGCGATTTCAAGTCGGAGCCGTTCTACCATGCCAAGTCTTCGGCTTGATAGTCGAGGCGATTCTCGTCCTCGGTTTTCACCAAAACAGGTTCGAGTTCCAATACAAAAACTGCAATTGCGTCGCAGTGACTTGGTGGGGTCGACTCACCAGCTGTAAGGACTCGATTCAGAAGGAGCACTCAAACCAAGAGATGGCGATCTTCTGGACATACTTTGGGTGCAGGACTATTGCCTTCATACAGAGTAGCTACCATGCTCTTATGGACACATCCAAATTCCATTATGCTGAAATCAAGAGCCGAGAGAAAAACCTGAAAGACGGTTGTGGGACCAAAATTGCTAAGGAAGCCGCCGACTTGAGGAATACAACCTTCGTCTCGCCCCTGGCCTCACCACTGACCTCTCACAAACCATCATCCAGCTTCACCAAATTCCTGCAACGGGTAACACGGGCGGGAAAGCGCGAGGAGGAGTACGACAAGCATCTAACGACATTATCGCTCGCCTACTTCATTTTTGGCGTCTATTCTGTGGCATCCATGGCTGCGGTTAGAGCTGCAATCAAAGGAGAGGGACAAATTGGAGAGAAAGATGATACGGATTGGTCGGCAGGACAGGTGATTGCGGTTGTGGTTGCAGCCGTTACCATCGTCAGAGGCATTTGGCATGTTGTCAGAATGGTCAAGAAGGAAAAGTTCAGGTTGCCCGCCAACATGCGTCCAACACCATAATTTCTTGTCTGCAGAATCACACATCGTATCATCAGGAAAGCATGCTACCATTACATCTAATGACTAGAATATCCCTAGGTTTGTGGTCTTAATAACATCCTATAGAACCCAATCCATAATGCAAGTGAGGCGAGAGGGAAGACACCCAACACGTACAGCGCAAAGCTGTACCCCCTATCCTGCGCCATCCAACCTCCCAATGAGTGAGAAATGGCAGCGCCGGTCTGGCGGGTCATGCCACCAACGATACCAAAAGTGACATTGAAATGCCCGCTCCCAGCCATCATGACAGCCAATAGTCCAGGAATCGCGACGCTCTGGATACCCGCACCAATACCATCGAGAATCTGAACAGGCCACACACCCCAGCTCTTTATAGCCTTACCCGCGACAGCAGCACGGATAGGCAAGACAGCGTATGATGTCAAAATCGCAAGCCAGTAGCCCCGTCGACCGGAAACCCACGATGTGAGGATGGATACGACAACCATCGTGCCCTGGGCGATGATGACGGTTAGACCGGTCGTGCCGGCGGGGTCGCCTTGACCCGCGGCCACGAGGGCCTGTCCGTAGAGATACAGAATCGCCGCGTTGCCGAGATGGAACAAGAACACGGTGATGGCAATGACGCCCAAAGACCGGTTATTCCTGAAGAGATGAATTGCTTTCGAGAATGTGTTCGTCTTCTCCTTCGGAATGGTGATGATATCCCGAGGGGGATTAGGTGCTCTTGGGGGGTCTTCTATTCCTGCCCTGCCTCTTTCTTGCATGTCTTGACGATGACTGTCATCGCTGACATCGTGCTCAGACGGAGGCCCTGCCCTCGCGGCGGCGTGGTCGATCGCCCGTTCCGGCAGTAGGAAGACACATACCATAGTCGCAGCACAGAAGGCCATGACAAGCCAGAAGACTGCCGTCAACCCAAAGTGGGAACCCAACAGGCCCGCCAGACCTGCGCTGACCATGTTGCCTGCGTGGTTGGAAGCTTGGTTGCGTCCGTTTAGCGCGCGGAAGCTATGCTTGTCTTTCCGTTTCTTGTTGCCGCGGTTGTTACTGGTGCCTCGGTCGTCCTCCTCTTGTTGAGAGCAGATGCCCAGCGTGAGCGCTACGAGTAGAGGCACCATACTCGTACCCGCGACGGCAGACACGATTTGCGTCGTGAAGACGAGTGCCGGATGTGTGCTAAGTAGGTTGAGCCCTTGGGAAACGCCAACGAGGAGGGCGAAAGCAGCCACAAGGAGGCGCTTTTTTCTGGTTGAGGATATCAGTTTCGTCGAGAGTATAACATATGACACAGTAGCTGTCAATATGGACTTACTTCGTCGCGTCTATAAGTGCGCCGATAGGACCGGCAGCAACGATTGTAGCCACGCCGCCGGCGGTACTCACCGAGCCGCGCAGCCCGGGAGCCCATCCGTGTTGTTGAAGGTAGACGCCAAGAAAAGGACCGAGCCCATCCTGCACGTCACCCATGAAGAAAGCCATAACGAAAAGAGCCCATCGTGCTCGTTTTTTCAGCTTCTCATCTTCCTTTTGCGTCGGCCCAGACTCTGCTTGCGTGTCTGCCTCGCCGAGAGGAACATCCGAGGTGGGAGATGGCACCGAGTCGCTGATGCGGGCGTCCTGCTTGTCGTCCCGCTTCCCATCCGGCTTGGTGTCCTGCTTGCCCAGCTGTTCACCATCTTTCTGGTCGTCATGAATGCCATCTTTCTTATTTTCGAAATCCAAGGTCAAGTCAACCGGAGGCAGGAACTCAAGGTTGATGTCGCTGGACGAGTGGGTCTTGTCATCTTTGGCGTCCATAGTCTCTTACCGTACCGAACCGTTTTCCCCTCAATACTCGTGAGGGATCGGAGGAGCGATATTATAAGAGGCACGGTCCCATCTATCAGAAGACGAAGACAAGACAAAGACAAGACTTGCACAGACAGAGGTTCGCTACGTCAATAAGAGGGCCGCCCCGACAAACACATGAAACTATACCAAATATAGCCACCCGTGCAAACCCTTTTCCCAACTTTACTTTGGGTAAGGCTGTCTGCATCTTGGCATTCGACATTCACTGAGTGGTCGTAGATGTTTTAAAGTTGCTGTGCGCCCAGGCGTGAAACGTGCATACACACAAAATATCAAACCCATCTGAACTGGATGCTGATTACTTCATAGGCAGACCTTGCAAGTGCGGGGATGGAATTCAGCAGCTCAGCAAAAGCTCGGTCGCTCGTGCGTTTCTTCCATCACCTGTCACCCGTTTTCGTTATCTTGCGAGTAGAGACGAAGAGCTGCCGGCCCGTTTTTGCCGTTGATGACGTTGGACACAGACTCGGCCGGTCTCCGTCACACCTCCGTATTTACGAATGAGTTCGCCGAGGCGCTGCTCTTGAAACGTTGAGTCTTGAGATTGTCTTCAGAACTGAATCCTGCAGGACCACGACTTTGGCCTGTAATGCATGTGATTCGATAACTCCAGTCACGGCGTCGCTTGTCTCTGAATGGCATGGTCCACTCTACATTTGATACCGCCGATGACGAAAAATATTGATGTCACTTTGCTTCTAAACTTATGAATAACCCCTCTGAGAAAAGGTGGTACACAAACACTTTCAGGGCATGTGTAAGTCAGTGGTTTTCTGTAATCCGATTCTTCTGTCTCAACTCATAATACGGTGAATGTCTTCTTCATTAGTATGAACACAGTAGGAAATTTTGAAATATGAGGACGGAAAGGTTTCTTAGATCTTTAGTAGAATGTACACTCTTACACATACACATGGTATAAAATGTGATGGAATTACAGTGAAAACGACGGAGTCTATGCAATGTGTCAAGGTGCAGTGGTGACATGTAAGTCATTCTTCAACATGCCATTTCTACCACTCCACTTGCTTTTACTTTTCTGATACTAAGCCTTGTCATGGGTTTATCTCTCCTACTTAGTTTCCTTCGTCTTAATCCTCTTGTCCGGTGTATCATCGTCATTAGTATCCGGGTTGCCTTCCTTGTTCTCTGATGGGCTCATTACCATCCTCTTCATCCTTGTCTTCCTCGTAAATAGAGCCTCATTACTTCAAGCTTCCCGCGTGTGAAAACGCGCCTGAAAACAGCCATGCAAAGACTTTGTGACCATTTATCGCTACAATTCTGCACATTTATGAAGCTTGTTCTGAGATTTCAATCCAGGCGCCGAGTGGACCGCAACAACAGCCTCAAGAGCAGTCATGGAAAAGAAAAACCTACCTGTATGGTCGTTGAAACACATGTATGTGCGGACTTTATTGTATATTTGCGGAAATAGATCAGATAGCTTTAGAGAGCTTGCAACTTCTCAAGGATTCGACCCTTTTCTGAATGAACTTACATCCTACGCTGCGGCTTGCGAAGTTCCAGCTATTATCCTTCTTGAATTCAGCTATAAGATTGAACTTACATTGAAGCATCTTATACTGCTTTTCACGTGCGGGAATGATACTTCTCCCAAGCATAAGAATATGTTGAGAAATCCATTGAAATAGGAGATGCCCACGCGAAGAATTAGGACATAAACACGTGAAATGTCAATCGCTTCTCTTCTTTGTGCAAAGGCTCCGCATTTTGGAAGTCAGTTTCCATTAAATCTGGGTGTGCTGATGATCAACTTCTCATCATTGTGCTGACCTATGATGAATTTGTTGTTGGAAGCAACAGTGTTGGCTGTTGAATTCATTTCTTCTAGTCAGCCTTGCTTTCACTCTCAAGCCCATCTATACACTGTGTAAGCCAAGCTTGAGGCTAGAAGCCGACGTGAAAGACGAGTCCCTTCCATACGAGCGTGCGTCTGTATCCTGAGACTGTGCGTCATCACGGGTTTTATGCTTAATTATCCTCAATGGCCAGCCCTTCAGGTTCAATTGAAACAAAAGTCATTATGTTATCCAAGGTAAACGGAAGTGATTAAACATGTGGTGTTGTCAAAAGTCATGTGGTTGTAACTGAAGTTTCGCGTTGCCTCATTACTGATGGCAAGCTCCAGTCTCCAATTCGAAATCTCATGAGCTTTGACCATATAATGTCAAAAGCTTTGTAACTCGGACGAAGTTTTGGATATCAACAGCACATGAACAGCTGGTAATATTCTCCCATCTTCGTCTTAAAGCATACGAGATCAAATCTTCCGTGTAAGACAGATTGTGGCGGGTTACTTCAGTAATGGCAACAGCATTAACAGCCACACTGACGCATTGTGGCGCTGGGTGCCATGCCCATTTCCGGCATTAAACTTTGCTGACCTTGCACTGGCCGGCGGCGCGCTCCCGCACCCCCTTCTTATCAGGGCGAACCATGTCGCAGCTTGGGTTCGCCGTAATTCACCAAGACTAAAGTTTGATAACTTCGGTGGTTGCAAACTAGCAATCTAGAAATACGTTGACGGAAAGAGCTCAAAAATATCGTACAAAGACACGCGTGTGACCATGTGCCAATGCTGTCAACACTTCAGGACTCGCTGAGGTGTTGCCCAAGACTTGTGATGCGACGCGCCGGCGGCGACTTCTTATCACTGGGTTACCCTGATGCGAACGCGAATGCCTAGAAATACAACGGCCCTGCTCTTCAGGTGTGAGACACCACAATGTCCAGGCTAGACCTTACTCAGGTCAGGACGGGGGAATCATTGTCGCGTCAGTTGTCTGATTCCGGCAAAACTGGTAATTCGAATTGGGGATGTCTGGAGATAAGTGGAACGTACTCATTTGTCGATCGAACGGGGGTAGATCCCCCAGCCAGGTGAAGGCTTGTGGGACCACGATGAAGGTTCTCCTTGTGCGAGACCCCTTATCTGGACACCAGTCAGTCCACTGATCATCTTATCAGAGACAAGACGAAAGAGCGGCTGCAAAATCACCACCTAGTGAGGCCATGAATGGCACGCGAGCTCTTGATACTTGCGCATGGAGCATCGCGTTTGAGAGATGGCAACTCAACAGTCGAGACCATAGCACGCAATACAATTGACGTCAACTACCAAGCTTTATTGAGGGTCCCTTCTCCAGCCTGACGATATGCTGACTGTCATGATGTTTCGGCGTCGAGGAAATGGATGTACGAATACTGGCGGATGTAAAAGAATGGAACAATAGGGCCGAGAGGAGACGCACGAACCCCAAATATTTCCCGCTTCGTTAGCTGATTTTTTGACCCAGCAAGTCCCGAGATGCATAGGCCGGCCCAAATCTAGCCGTTTGTCACTCCCGCAAGTTGGTTGACTCGATGAGATCGAGTAATGATTTTTCCCAGCTTGCGGGGTTTTGGAGCCGACGATAAGCTACCCCTGCCTGCCAGGCTAACTTATCACACATAGCCGCATCGTCCCATGCCGAACAGGCATCATGGTGCATGGTTACTGAGCGGGAGCCGTTCCCTCAAGCCGCCACCTCCCCAGTCTACCAACGCCCATGATAAGACATCTCCTCGGACGAACCAATGGCAATCGCAGGATCCTGCCCAGACGACCTAATTTTCGAGGTTTTCGGTACCGGGTTCGTCCTCTTACTCGATCAGATTTGACGTCGTTCTCAACCTGCGCGCTCTTCAATTTGCTGCAATCACGGCGTGACCGGCAGCACCCTTGTCCTGTTGCAGTCCAGCTCGCCTTACCTGCTATCCAGCGCCATGACTTTTCCCCAATCGTCGTGTCTTTCAGCGGGATTTGGATGCAGAACGATTGAAAAGAGCTTGTCCATGTGGGGGGCGTCGCACCGATTTCCGGGTCCCATCAGTCGATATCCCTGAGACACAGAGGTACAGAGATTCCATGTGCTTTATCAACGTCTCCTTCTCCAGAGCGACACCGGCATGGACTCGAAATAAATACCAGGCGATGTCCTCCGCTGCTTCAGATTTGGATTCTGGCTGAGATTCAGCCGGAGCTTCACCCCTCAACCGCTGCCTTGGAACTGCCACTTCTTTGACTGTAACCCCGTTGCAGATCAATACCTACGACACCCTGCGGCCCAGCTTTTCGCTTACGGTTCCATTCTCACGTGCATATCGTCATCGCAACGTGTGACTGGTCTTCCTCCTGGTCTTTATATGACTGCGGCATCTTCGTCTATCGCTTGAGCAACACGCAAACGAACAACTAGGTCGACGGGGTGAATATGGACACCGCAACCACCACAGCGCGGCCAGAAAAGGTCCACAGCTCGAAATGGAGATACTGGGCCGACAAACTCGCCGTCGAGTCTGAGCCTGGCTTGACGAGAGCACAGCTGATGGTATGATTCGCAGTTCAAGAAACCACCTGGGATCTGAGGAGAAACTGACGAGTTTTAATCGGTAGCTCACGAACTATGATCTCAAACCGTGAGTACTGGGCGCTGTGGGAGCATTCGTCCCACGAAACAACGGCTGACGTCATGTGAACAGAGTCGAACCAGAGAGGCGGCAATGGGGTCCGTGGAATTTCGTGGCATTTTGGGTTGCCGACTCCTTCAACGTCAACACCTGGATGATTTCATCGTCCATGGTCGTCGGTGGCCTTTCATGGTGGCAGTCGTGGCTTTGCGTCTGGCTCGGATACGCGATCGCCGGTGCCTTCATCTGCTTGACTGGTCGCATTGGTGCTGTTTACCACATCGGTTTCCCCGTCGTCAACAGGTCCTCTTTCGGAATCTGGGGTAGTCTGTGGCCCGTCTTCAACCGCGCTGCGATGGGTGAGTTTCGCCCCCATACATCCTGATTCTTGAGTGGCCTTGCTCATAGAAGCTAGCTTGCGTTTGGTACGGTGTCCAAGCCTACATCGGAGGCAACTGTGTTTACTTGATGATTCGCGCAATCTGGAAGTCTTGGGTAAGTGGAACGAGGATAAGAGTTTGATTGATGCCTCACGTGCTAACACCTTGCAGGACCGTGAGACAATCAACCCCGGCGGGTTCTCACCGAGCTCCGGCACATCGACTGCGGAATACGTCTCGTTCTTCCTCTTCTGGTTTTGCTCTTTGCCTGCCATCTGGTTCCCGGTTCATAAGATCCGACACCTGTTCACAGTCAAGTCCTACGTGGCCCCTTGCGCCGGTATCGCCTTCTTGATTTGGGCCGTTGTCCGCGCTGGAGGAGTAGGTCCCATTGTCCGTCAACCTGCGAAACTCCAAGGAAGCGATCTTGCCTGGGAGTTTGTCAAGGGCGTCATGTCATCTATCGCCAACTTCGCGACGCTCATCGTGAACGACCCCGACTTTTCTCGTTTTGCCAGAAAGCCCCGCGATGCTTTGTGGTCTCAGCTCATCACTATTCCAGTCGGTTTCGCCTTCACCTCCTTTATCGGCATCATCGTTTCGTCGTCGTCTGCTGTCATCTACGACTTGGACGAGCCGATCTGGAATCCCTTGTCGCTGCTCGAGAGATTTATCGACGACGGTGGTTCCGCTCAGAGATTCGGAGTTTTCATGATCGCTACTTCGTTCGCTCTGGCCCAACTCGGTACGAACATTGCGGCCAACTCGGTCTCTGCCGGCACGGATATGACAGCGCTTCTCCCTCGGTACTTGAGCATTCGTCGTGGTGGATACATCTGCGCTGCAGTTGGTCTCGCCATGTGCCCCTACACCCTGCTCACCGATTCCAACAAGTTCACGACCTACCTGTCGGCATACAGCGTGTTCCTCAGTTCCATTGCCGGCGTCATGTGCTCCGACTACTACGTCGTACGAAAGGGGTATCTCGAGATCAAGGAGCTCTACGATGCGCGTAAGACGGGACCGTACTACTTCACTTACGGCATTCATTGGCGCGCGTATGTTGCCTACATTGCTGGAATTCTCATCAACGTGGTGGGATTTGCCGGTGAAATTGGCCGTGATGTGCCTGTTGGAGCCAAGTACATTTACAACATCAACTTCTTCGGTGGCTTCATCGTTTCTGGTGGCATGTACTGGGGCCTGTGCAAGATCTCCCCGATCCCTGCTACCAGCGACAAATGGATGGAAGTCGGTGATGAGATTGAGGATATCCGGGTTGGATACAACAACAGCAGCCAGGATTTCGATGAGGAGGCGGTTACTGGATCAGCAAAGGGCATGGATGACACCAAGCCTCTATGAGGCGGACCAGGAGGGAATGATTGAGAGTTTGTCGATTTGCATTTTGATGATACCACTGCTGCACTTGAAGAATGTCAATGTTGTGACACAAACGAAGCAGCTCAAATAGTTGATATAAATAAGGAGCGATGCCGAGCAAATGGTGCCATCGAAGACTTGGGCATGATATTGGGAGAGACTGGCTGAGTAATACCTAGCGAACTGATGTTCAGTTATTTCTACGCCAATGATGGAGCTGACATGATTTCAAGAAGTGGAGACAGTCAGATACTTGCCAACTCCAACTCACCGCGGTGTGGCGGTGCCATGAAGCTCATCAACGTTCATTCACTAGCCATCGAAAGCTTCGGTGCAAGTGAAACGATCCCACGATATGCGATACTGTCACATACATGGGGCAACGACGAGATCAGCCTTCAGGAATGGACCGCCAACTACAACGACCCCTCTCCAGAGTACCTAGAGAAGCCCGGATACTCGAAGATTGTCCATGCTTGCTCCAAGACGCGAGACGATAGGCTGGGGTATCTCTGGGTAGATACAGTTTGCATCGACAAGACGAGCAGCGCAGAACTCTCGGAGGCCATCAACTCCATGTTCGCATGGTACGAGCGTGCCGCTGTCTGTCTCGTCTATCTGGCCGATGTGGAATGGGCAGATGACCTCGTCCACAAGATTTACTCCAAACAAGACTCAAGTTTTGGTTCGAGTCGATGGTTCAGTCGAGGGTGGACCTTACAGGAGTTATTGGCACCCGAAAAAGTCTTCTTCTTTACCAAGGAATGGATAGAAATCGGAACGAAGTCGGAGCTGATGTTCCATATCTCGAAGATCACCGGCATCGACGTCACTTACCTGACTAGCACCCGAAGGATATGGTCCGCGAGCGTTTCTGCAAGAATGAGCTGGGCTTCCAAACGACAGACGACCAGGCCGGAGGACATAGCCTACTGCCTTCTGGGTATATTCGACATCAATATGCCGCTATTGTACGGCGAGGGCTCGAGAGCGTTTCTACGACTGCAGGAGGAGATCATCAAATCATCCGACGACCACACCATATTCTGCTGGGCTTGGGTCCCGCACAAGACGCCCAATCAATGGCAGAGTGTCCTGGCGCCTTCGCCAGCAGTCTTTGCGAACTCGAGCTCGTTCGTGGCCACACACAGAAACGTCGACAGCTCGCCTTACCAGATTACGAATATCGGCTTGCGCATCAGGCTTCCTGTCGTTGCGGCCGTGAACTGCCTCTGCGCGATGCTCTCAGTCATCAGCACCGACGAAGGCAACCTGGAGCACAAGCGCATGATGTGTTTGCCTCTGATGGAGGAAGGCATCATCCATCGCCGCTGTCCGTTTCCCATGCAGCCTTTCCCCGTTCATCGATCACTGGCTTGCGATACCAAGGAGATGCATCTTCTCTACAAGATCTCGAGAAACACGGAAGATCTGATGCCATGGCCGTACCGTCATCAGTTTGAGTACGGGTTCTACATCAATATCCTCGACGAATCCTTCTCGACGGATATGAACCATCAAATGATAAGGTCTATTGACTGCTTAGTCCCTCAATACAAGCAGACCCCGACTTCGCATACGTCACGGCCTGTCTACAGCGCCGTTGGGTTCCGGTCGACTTTGAAGCACGATTTCGGAGGGTTGATATTGAGACTCAACCATCAAGACGACAGATTTCTTGTCTTGCTCTCTGTCAGCAAACGTGGCAACAAGCACCAGTGGAGTTGCGAGATTGTCGATCCCAAATACGACGAGTATAACGCCACCCAATGGCTCCGAGAGTTTGAAGGGCCCCTGAACAGCGTCGAAGCCTCCCCCGACTGCACCTTCCACACTGCCATCTCACAAAGTCAGCGGTCGAAGATACTTGTGGCGCTAGACGGAGACATCCGAGATGAAACCGGTCGAAGATTGAGGGTTGTCTACATAGTAATTTCCAAGACGGAAGGCAGCGGTAATCGGATGCAAGATGTGTGGACGAAGCTTCAGCAGAGCTTCGACGGCAGTAGTGGGCGACGCTTGTTGTCATAGCTCTACCCCAACGTGCCGGCGGTCGGAAGATGCAGCAGGGAATTCGAACTGCTAGTACCCTAACTGTTAGTACATCAAGCTAGAGGCTGCACGTTGCAACCCAAAAGTCATCCTGGAAGCTTTTCGACGCATCATCTTCACATCTGTTTGGGGGCTTTTCGGATGCGAGAGATTTGTTCCCCGCCAGCGCAGGCACCAGCAGTAGTGCGCTGACGGGAAGCACTGCAGCGCTCCTCACAGCACTGTTCGGGTACGTGCAGCCCGAAATGATTCGGAGAGCCCCACCGGAAACTTCCGACACCCCACGCCTACGCTTTAAGGATCTCAGAATTTGACTTTTCGTCACCATCAGCTCCCGTAGCTGAGTTGGTTTACAGCGTCATACTTATGGTCACGTGATTTCCGTGAGCTATGTGAAGGTCGCGAGTTCGACTCTCGCCGGGAGCACTTTTTTTCTCCGGCCTGACTTCGTAGATTGTTTTGACCTGCATCTTCAGCTCCGTTCTTTTTGAATTGATCGATTGTGCCATGCCACATCCGACTATTGTTGACAGCTTTCTGTGAACTTGATCTCAACCGCGCCTTTGAACCTCGTCTTGCTTGTATAGCATCGACTGAGAGTACAATCAACG
Source organism: Colletotrichum karsti (assembly GCF_011947395.1). NCBI lineage: Eukaryota > Fungi > Ascomycota > Sordariomycetes > Glomerellales > Glomerellaceae > Colletotrichum > Colletotrichum karsti. Next base: position 422,419 of record NW_024065925.1, read on the forward strand.
TGGTGGAAGATGCTAACTTGTATGTTTGGCAGTTGGCGCTTTCTCCCTCTCCTCCCCTGCTTATTGCTTTTGAGCAAGCGGGAGATTCGTCGATTCTGTATCCGAAAAGCTTCACGAGCAAACGATGAACCGGCGTCTCCAGCGTCTCCAGGATCCAACACCTTAGCCCTCTACGGCTGGTAATAGATTCGCGGCACCTGATCTGCTATATCACACTCCCTGAGACACATGACTGTAACTTTTGAATGCGTATGTTTGTATGTTAGAAATACGAAATGCTCTTATGATAGTGATATTGCCCAGATGCTGACCTGGCTCCCCCTCTCTCTCTTTGCGCAAGCTTTTCACGCATGTTGGAAAATACTAATCGTATAGCCTGTAAGACTAAGTAAGGTAGAAGGAGTATTTGGGTGTTTCATTATCATAATTGTCTAGATCTAGTAGTACTCTATATCTATCCCATCGCTTTTTGGGTCATGAACCAATTGCTCTATTTGCTGGCCACCTCCAGATTCTTCAGAGCCCATTCTCTTTGAGCATCGACGTATTCCGAACTGAAGGGGTAGTCATTGTAGCCGATCTCCGAACCCTTGATGTAGAACGACTGTCGGTGGTACTTGTTCAACTCAATACCATTCTTGACTCGCCAGACGAAGTCGGGGTTTGCAAGGAAACTTCTTCCAAAAGCAACAATGACGTCCCACTTCGCGTAGTGCGTCTCAAGCGCCTTCGCTGCCGTGTCCGCGGTGTAGCCACCGGCCACGATGACCGGAGACAAGTTGTCCCAGATATCGAGGATGAAGTCCAGCGTCTTTTGGTCGATCGAGGGGTCTTCGTTGACTGTCAAGAGCTTGGCGGGGTCGCCTCTGGCCTCAACCAGCGAGAGGTAGGCAAAAGGCGCGTTCATCTTCTTGAGCTCCTTGGCGATGTAGGTGTATTGTTCGTGGATGTTTGACGACTCCGCGCCTTGGAACGATGCGTATGGTGACAATCGAATGGCCACCTTCTCGGCTCCGATGGCCTCGACAACCGCCTTGACAACCTCGAGAGTGAGTCGCGATCGGTTCTCGACGGACCCTCCCCACTTGTCGGTACGCTTGTTGACTGAGTCTGAAAGGAACTGATCCAGCAGATAACCGTGGGCGGAGTGAATCTCGACGCCATCTCCGCCTGCCGAGATGACCCTCTTTGCTGTGTCGACCATATCTTGAATGAACTGCAAGATCTCCTCCTCCGTCATCTCTTCGGGAATGGCAGCATCGGGCTCCATCGGGACGGCGCTCGATGATCTGTACTTGAAACCCCGCGCCTTTTGGTACTCCGGGTCCGCGGCTCGGCCCTGTCCCCAGATTTGCTGAAACCAGACGCCCTTGCGGGCGTGGACCTCAGCAATAACTTTCCTCCATGCCTCGACCTGTTCGTCCGTCACAAAGGCGGGACCTTGTGGCACTCCGGTGTCCTGCATGGAAACACCTGTAGCCTCAGAGATGATCAGAGTACCCGGGGTCGAGGCGCGTTCGCCGTAGTATCTGGGTACGAAAGGCATCGCAACATGGTTCTTGTCGTGGCGGTAGCGGGTCAGGGGTGCCATGGCGATGCGGTGGTTGAGTTGTGAGTTGCCAAGCTTGATAGGCTTGAACAGCCTGCTTTCCGAGATGTTCGTGGCTGACATGATTAGAACGTAGCGGTGGTGTTAAATGTGTGCTGTAACTTTTGATGTGATGCCGGGACTTTTCGATGCTGAGTGTTGCAACCTCTGTTAAGGCGAAACGAACAACTCGTATGTTGATCAATCTTTGTTGGTGATGGCGGCTCTGAAAGTTGATTCCAGTAGTTCTGCAGATGTGGCAGATCCGGGCCCTTTTATTTATTACACATGTACATACAATTGGAAACGTCGGCGAGTCCGCAGACTACCTGCAGGGCAGACGTTGAACATGCTTACGGACAAGAACGATGACGCATGTCCTATTCCCGCCTTGGTAAGCAGGTTATCCACTCGGCGATTCCATGCCTAGGCAGTTCCGCGGATCGCGACTCATGAGTCCGATGCCTGTCCTCCCTCTGACAGCGGAACCTTCCAGACGAAAGTCTTCCACGATATCATTACTTGTATTTTGCGTGAAATTTGTGAGAGCTGCATGCCAAGTTCTATTGCAAACAATGTGCGGAACACCGACGCGGATTCGAAGCCGGATCATTCGGAAATCGGAGGTAAGAAGTTATCGTCAGACATTTCTCTTGACAAATGCCCGATTTCCCGGTATTAATTCCGCTGTGACCTGACTCGGAAGGTGGGGCGGAGTCGGCTTCGTTTTCGTGAACCGCTTTCTCCACACTTGATCAGCACACCGTTTCGGCGCACCGCCATGGCTCCGCAGAAACTCCGCATCTGTCCGGCTGGTCGGATCCGGGCCCGAGGGCCGTTTGAGCTTTCAAACTACGGCATTGCTTCAGTGTAGAACTCAGAACAGCGGCATAAAAAACAGATAGTTTGAATACACTGTATATGATTCCAATCTTTCGCCGTTGTCTACGAAATGGGATCACGAGTACTCATCCTAATCTCATTGCTCCGTGATCTCTCCTCGCATCAGACATCAAACAGATGAAAGGTTTGGACTCGTTTTTACGGAGCAATGTATTTGAAAATCCGGATATGAGTCACTATTCCATACTATAGCTGTTCGTCAATCTATCAGTTGATCTCCTCGATAGAAGTTGTGTGCTAATATCTGCGCCTCTCCGGCGACGACCACAGACGCGGGCTTAGAGCCACTAACTTAAAGAGAAAGAAGAGATTTCGGGGCAGGTTCTGTCGAACCCTTAACCTTCGCTCTTATCATCGTCCAGGCCTTGTGCATGAGGGCCCTTGAGAAGCGAATCTGGTTAGCCTCTCCCTTCCCAAGCGGTCAAAGGCGGTGGAACTTACGTCTGCCCCTTCGTGAACTCCGTTCTACAAGGATCGCTGGTGTACATCATGTGGTTGTGAATCGGGTCTGTGTGACCACAGGTAGGCTTCATTCCAACAGGACAATCTTCCCGATTGTAATTAGTCCGAGGAGTGTCGTGGATTCCGTCGTTATCGATGCATTTCTTGGTCGTGTCGAAAGGATGCAGCAAGCCCAACCAGTGACCTACCTCGTGGACTAGGGTCTTCCCAAAGAGTTTGGGATGCCTATCCACAAGTGTGATATCCCGAATTCGTACCCCCTCGAGTGCCAGGGCTTCTGCATGGGACAGTCTTTTGGTGTGTACGTCCAAAGGCGTTGTAGCTTCCCCAAGAACGAGAGCTTTTATCGGCAAACCTGCTATTTTAACCAGCAGACCTCGATGAATGAAAACGTTCAAGGTCTGGTAGGTGCCCTTGCGCAAGGCACGCGTAACAGACTTGCAAGGCGGATGCTTAGGGGCGAAGTCGCCCTGAACCGAACACTGCGACCAGGATGGGTTGTTGTAGTGCAAGATTTCATTCAGCTCAAAGTTGAAGCCGTACTCCTTGTAGGTATCACGCAGTAACTTAAACTGCTTATGGATACTTGCCTGCGAATTGTGTCAGCAATTATTTACTCTTTCTCGCTTCAAGCAAACCATTAACACGTTCATTGGTATAGCCTCCGTAAAAGTCGGGTAGGAAAACCACTGATTGCAATCATTTTCACGCCAAGAAACTTACAGTGAGCTTGTCATCGGCCGAGTTGCCCATGTCATGGAAGTTGACGGCAATCGTTTTGACCGTAATGCGTTTGATGTCTTTTTGCGCGGCGTTGCTGCCCATCGTCGAGGCGTTCATGTAGAAGTCCCTGGCGTCATCAACAATACCTGGACTCAGTGGCTCCGAGTAGCATTGGACAAAGCGAGGTTCGTCGTCGAGCGAATCGACGGAGTCCGCGGGCGCATCGATGGGGTGATAGTCGTCAGCGTAGGCAGTGCTCAGATGGCCGAGCACGGCGAGGCCAACGAAGGCTTTGGAAAACGCGGTCCAAACCATTCCGAACGTGAATGAGGGAGAAGGAACACAATTTTCAATGAAAATGGAGAGTTGGAGTGAACTTGCAGGTTACCAAATATTTCCAAAGTTTATATAGATAGGAGCAACAACACAGGGCGAGAAAAAACAAAAGCCAAAGGAAAAATAAACCGGGATATGTTCTAAAGTTTCAATACCTTTACGTGCGAATGTGGATAACAACATTGATGGATGCCTTCGGTGGATTCTTGTTCTGTGAAGCTTGTATTCCCGATGGACCATTGTAGTCTCCATTGATGGAGACACCGTCGGTGTTGGTAGTGAGGCAGTCGCATTTCTCAACAAATGCTGGAGTGCTTAAGTTCTTTGATAACGATATACTTGGATATCTCAGCAAATGAGCCCAGTTCTTACTGACCTTACATTCGACGTGCACTTTGGTTTTGCGATGGTATGACATTGGCACTCCATCAAGGATTTTAGATGTAAGTGTACGGGATCAAAAAGCCGGTGCCGGTGGTACAGAACCCCTACCGGGTGGCCCGAAGAATTTTGTTTTGCTACCCAGCGTGGTAGACTTCGATAGGATTCTAGATGGACCATGCAATTCGGAGAGTCTGGTCCATCAATGTCGCATCTGAGCCTCTGTGCTCACATTACCTAGATGAGCTTCCATCCTTTCTCCGACTGCGACTGAATTGTTATAAACACACGACATGCCCAACTCGTATCGATCGTTTCCATCCCCAAACACAAGTCACCCAAAGAACTACTCGCTTCGTCACACTCGACCACAACCAAGAATATACACCATGCGCCTGCAGGCTTCCATCATTCTGGCCATCGCGGGTCTCGCCTCCGCAGGCTCCACCCCTTCGATCCCATCTTCAAAGCTCCCTCCCTCTGAAGAGCCGGATAAGTGTCTCCAAAGACTTGACGAATACCCCAACCGTTCCGATAAACGCGAAGACCTATTCCATAGACGCTGTGTCGAGGCTCGCACCTACAGGGGCAAATACGGACCTTACAGTGGCGACCTCTACCTCGAATCATGCTGCAAGAACGCCGACGGAAAGTTCACGACGCCGACCTTCATCAACTTCGATGAGTGTCTTGTCTTCGACCCCGACACAGAAGCCCTGCAGTGGAATCACGAAAAGACACGGAGAATCAGGGATCATTGCAACCACTGCGAAATCAAATCGATGTACCGCTCCGAGTTAATTTGCTACTGCAAGAACAAGGATGGCAACGATGTGAAGGCCCAGTTGACCTTTGACATGGGTAGCATCCATGCGGATATTGAGTCTTTGGTACCCAAAAACGCTCTTTGGGTTGATAAGGACGGTCAATTTGCTTGCAAGCAGTAGTTGAGCGGTATGCCGCGCAACTTCTGCCTACTGCGGGCTAAGGAAAGGGAATGCGAGATCAAGTTCAGGGAGTTGCGCGTCCAAGTGTGCAGCCACATTCTCTTGTGATAGCCAAATTTCATGTATCATCACAGAATGAGTGCTAGGCAACATCATAGATGGCGCAGCTTTGGCGAGTATTCATTTAAGAATTTCGAGTTACATTGTGACAAGACGTTCATCAAGTTTTGCCAGGACCACATCTGATTGTCAGGAGATTTGGTGTCAAAGTTTGCCTGCGCCTATTTGCGCAAACTTAACACCGTCCAAGCGTGATACCTTTACTGAAGAGTGACTTGGCCGCTGGTAGAATCTTCCATGAAGATGCCACCGAAGATAACCGCCTCCTTGATACCAGTCGGTTGAGTGGCTTGTCCGACGGGGTTCTTCTGGAGGGAAAAGTGGTACTCGCCAAGGCCAGCGAGGTCTACCGTTGTCAGCACTGCGTCTCAATCATGGCTTTAGGGGATCTGCATACCGTTCTGGACAGGCTCGGTAACCTGCTTGAGGGGTTCATCGCCGGTGCTGTGGAAGACCTGGACGGTACTAGCAGAGGGTCAGCGTTTGTGATTGAACGATTAACTGATCGACATACTTCGCGGTGAAATCCATCTTGATCGCAAAGTTCTCAAACTTGCCCTCGCCAAAGGGCGTGGAGAAAATCTTCTGGGCTCCAGCGGGGTTCTTGGAGTTTCCAAAGATGGCGATGTCGTTGCCGTTCTCCGCACCGGTCCTGACGTCGATCTGGTGGAATTGGAAGTCCTTAGACTCGAGGTTCATGACCTGGTAATCGTGACTGGCATTGAGAGGCTTTGTGGCATCGCGTTGGATGGAGAAGTGCATAGTGCGCACGCCGGTGACCGCGACGTCGTTCAGCTGCGAGCGAATGCTGGGAAGAAGATCGGCACGGCGGATGTTCGCTTGAGCCTCGCCACCCTTGGGAATGAAAACCGATTTGTCGTCGATGTTAATGGCGAAAGCCTTGGTGTTGGTGGCCTTATCAAACTGCGAAATATTAGTATGGCAGTGATGTGTCTGAGATGAAGGGGACTGCTCACCAAAGACGCTTGCCCTTGAGGGAAGGTGATGACATCGCTGAACTTGAGACCTATTCAACACATTAGCCGTAGGCTCTGAGTAGTCATCCGCATATTACATACCATCTCCCTTCACGACGGCACTCTTGAAGACGCTCTCAAGGACATTGAAGCTCTCCGGAGTAGCATCCTGCTTGATACGGCCGTCGGGCAGCACAAGAGCCGTGGTGTTGCCAGCCTTGGGCGCAGCACCACCAGCGGCTCCTCCCGCAGCACCTCCAGCGTTGGCGGTGCCGTTCTTGGCGCCACCCGCTTGGTTACCGCCCTTGTTGCCGCCCTTCTCACCCTGCTTCGCAGTGTTTCCGTTGTTCCCATTACCTCTGGGTTCAAGGTCAAAACCGCCAGAAGCGGGGACGGGGCCAGCGGCAACAGAAGTAGCCAAGAGACCAATGAGGGTGATCAAAGTGGGCTTCATCTTGTCTAGGTCTCGGGAACTCTACTAAAGAATGTGTGATTGATTAAAACCTCTTGGCGTTGAAACGAATGGATGCAGAAAGAGCAAGTGGCCGGCACTGCGCAAAGAAAGGACTGTGCAAAGAGAAGTGGAAAAGAGAGTTGAGACCGTGATGTTAGAGAGAAAGTGATGAACTAGAGCATTCTTGGCACTAAGACTGCCGCCGAGCCCTGATTTATATCATCACCACTGTGACTTTCGGCCGTTATGGCATCATCCCATGCCATCCGAAGATAGGGTTCAAAACTTCAGACCGCATCTGCCTGTACACTTGCGACGAAGCCTCCGTTCGTGGCCCCTGACTCGGCGTCGAGTTTGGCATGAGTGCAGTCTGATGTTTTGGACAGAAAGTCTAAAAGCACGCTGCGTTGCGACAATCGTGACACCTTGCCCAATAGCAAGATGGTGGTGTGGTGTCGTCCGGTGACGGAGTTCGCAGGAGACGGAGAGTAAAAAGTTTAAAAAGCCGTCTCGACCCCAATGTTCGGACATTTGGGTGATCATGGAGTCGTGCCGGCGGATGTTGAGCAGGGGTCCGGCTTGTCAAGGGGCTTGAAGGCGACGTACTCGAGTCAACCGAGGGAGTTTTGGCCAAGACGCTCTAGTTTCGACGAAGAGAGTCCCCGTCTTAAGAGCGTATGGGGACATGGTTCCACTGGTTCGGGTTCGGGATCCTCGGACGATGAGGCTATTTTATGGTCCGCCCTACGGATATTGTTCTCTCTCTTCTCTCGCGTTTACTCATGGCCGTTCACCTACACCCTCTCGCCGGGCATCCCGAATCTCCCACCCGCCGGCTATGCGTTGCGTATTGTGTCCTGGGGTTCTCAGGTTTTCGACATTATGCGTCTGCATTTTTCATACTTGGCCAGTGACACGGTCTATTCCGAGAACGGGTGCTGTCATCCGTACCAATACGCCCGCTGACAAGGTGGTATTTGGTAGGCAACGGATGTCGTCCCGACTCATGGAGTTAAATCTGATCAACATTGTTGATGGACGTTCATCTTTATACAAGAACTCGTCTGATTCTGAGGATATAAGGACTAGTATCACTGAGATTATTGTGCGGTTCATGAGATCGTGCCGGCCGATCTTATTGCTGCAACATCGGACAGAGGTTGTTTAGCTGGGGTAGATAGGGCTCGATCACACAATAATGGGTAGATCAACTCCGCCACTTCAGCACGTTGGTGACCATAGCGTGTCTCATAAAGCGCGCTGTTTTAAGTCTTGCCGGTATCCCACCACTTATGTCAAGCCAAATATTACCGTCTGCCGTGCATCGCTGCCTAATTGCCATTATAGAGACTGGGGGAGACATTGTGACGTTCAACCACCAGCGGTTCTCCGTGTAAACTCTCAAATAACACATTTGACGATGATCATACTCGCCAGTTCTGACACCTGAACCTTCATGAAAATTTGTTTTAAAGTCATGGGTATTGGAAAGCTCCACACACATGTAGAGCTTCTGGTTTGCGCAAGTTTCCCCATGCTCGGAGAGGAAAAGGCCGGCTTTTGACCGCTGGCGTCCGCAGCGGCGTCTGTCAACTTGCCCCTCAAGCGGACGGGGCCGGCGTCTTCTCCTTCAGAGGTTTCCGGCCAACAATGAAGAAGCTGTTTCAGACTGGTTAGAATGTGCTTCCAGCATTGGAGTGTATGAAGACTTACGTTGGCCAGTATGCGTGAACCTTTCTGTTGTTGATCTCCTTGCGCACGTCGATGAGGAAGATATTGACCTCATCCTTCGTCCATTCTAGGGCGCGCGTTAGGGGAGCCATAGTGAAGCCCTCAAGTCCTTCCATCATGCTCTCGTTCTGCCACATTCCAAGCTCTTTGAACTGAGAGTCTCTCGGCCAATCATTCGTGGGCCACTTGTGCAAATAGATACCAACGTTCTCAAAGCCTATTTCAGCCATAATATCCTTGAGAGGAGGTATGTCAATGTACGGGCGCCCTAACCTTTCTGACGCTTCAACTAGCAGATCAGCCCACTTCATCAGGGGACTTTCAGACGTGAGGGTTCCGTCATCAGAGCGCGGTACGCAATCGAGCTCCTGGAGCTCGAGGTGACCACCAGGATTGAGGTTACTTTTTCAAGGGTAATTAGCCTTTCTGACAAGGTTGATATTCCGACGTTGGGAAAATGCTGAACTCACTCATAGCACCTGCGCAAATATAGGCGCCAGTCACTGATGCTTGAAGTCATTACTCGACTATGTATGTAGTCGAACGGTTGCGAGAAGTTCCACTCGTCTTCAATATCGTCGATCTCGAATCTGACATTCGGGGGAACACTGGCATCACGTGTTAGTTGTATGAAGGTCAATGCTTGAACAACTAATCTGGCAGTATGCGCAGTACTTACTGCCCTGGCTGAACCGGAGACAGGTCGATTCCGTGGACCTGAAAAGAAGAAATTTGTCAGGCATTATTGAAGACTTTGTTGACGGGTGACTTACTTCGGATTCAGGGTGCTCGTCCCCGAAGTTGAGCGCCCAGATTCCCGTGCCAGTGCCGACATCAAGCACCCGACCGACTTGGGCGTTTTCTCGGCACGGTGGGGCAACACCGAGTCTGTCGTCAAGGGTAAGAAGCCATAGCTGGTGTTCCAAGTCTGCAATCTCAATTAGCGGGCTGCGTGCTGGCTGACTAAATGCTAGATTCATAACTAACCTTGTCTGTCCTTCTCTCTCTCATCATTCGGAATGTTGTATTCTAATATTTCAGTTAGCAAAGACGAACGCCATGATGATGCAGACCAACGTACTGCCATCCTTGTACCGATGATAAGTCCGACCATTCTCCTCACGGTAATCTCGAAGAGATGACCGAAGACTGGTCGTCGATGATGCCAGGCTCTATAGTTGAATCCATGTGTAAGCATTGTGTAAGTATGAGCACGCATACGTGGATTCTCAATTGGGCTCGCTGAAGGCAGTGACGCGACGAAAAGTTGGGAAGAGAGGTGAGTTGAATCCTTACGCTACCGATCTCCGACTGGGCATCGTCCCTAGACTGCGAAGACGATTAGAAAACTCGGATCATGCTATCAGAAGTATCTGTGCACGATGTAGCGCTTACGACGTCGTCCACAACAACCTCGACTTCGTTGTTGTCCGGGGCTTGATACATTGCGGCGCAACGTGCTTGTGGTGGTTTGGATGGTGTTAGAAGGTTAAAGAGGAGGAAACAAAGCCAACAGGATTGCCAATACCACGCTCAATAGTTAATATAGGCTGGTTCCCAGGGATTAGGATCCATTTCGTTTCCCCTCTCCTTGGCTAACAAACGCATTCGGCATCCATGTCAACACTGCTGTTCACTGCGAGGCAAGAAGCCCCCCATTTTCTGCATCCTGCAACAACAAACATGCATGCCCGGAGACAAGCCCGGAAACAGACCATTTTTGTGGATACGGAAACCTCCAAACGAATGGAAAGATCAAGAAATTGATATTGCCGGATTTCTCATATGTTTGTCACTCGGCTGCCAGAATCGGCCCTGGTCACACATGTGGCCTGCCGAAAATGTCTCTCTGAATCTGAACCTGAGTGGCGCGGACAGTCCGACCCGAAGCCGAACAACCCACATTAGCTGCGCCCACTTCACGATCCCAGATTCCAGCAATGAACTTTTGAAAGCATAAAAGTTCGATGGCAGAAGAGGCTCCCCGAATGAGAAAACGGTATTATCCCCGTGATAAGTTCCCCGTGGTAAATTTGATAATTCACAAATCATTACCATGTCACAGTACAAGCTTGTTCGGACAGGCGAACTGGTAGCAGGTGATGCGGAAACCGCGGGAGATGTCGGCCTTCTTGGATGAGGAATCTGCCAAAGCCCTTCTGACACGGAGTTGGACTTGATTGCATTGTTTCCTTTGCAACAGACAAGCTGCTTACATGTTTCCTGCTTGGCGCGTGAGATCCGATGGTACTGGAGTTTATGCCTCGCCTGCTGTTGTCGCCAGGACCGTTGATTCTGTGTAAACCACTCCGAAACTTCTGGACTTGAGACTATATCTAGCTCAGTCGACTACAGCTCTGAGCTAATGACGACCGATCAAATTTCCTCCTAAGCATTTTCAGCGGCGTTGCGAACAACATGCGACACCCATAACCTACCTCACGAGCAGCCAGCCAGCCACTTCCGATCATCGACCACCATGAACTGAGGAAGTGGGTGTGAGGGGTCCCAATACAAACGAGCGCAATAAATATTGCAGGGCGTTCAAAACACCATCAACCGGAAGGCTGTTTCCTGATAAGAACGCATCAGTCCGAATTTGGTTAACATTTGCAACATCACGGAGTGACTGATAGCTGAAATGGTACTGCATCACTTTCCTCAGCTGCGATGAATCCAAGTCTATTGAACGCAAGTCTTTCCGGCCTCAATAACGACCAATCACTAGGTGATCGAAACTCAGCATCATTGATTGATCGTCTCCAAATCCCATTTCAATCATACCACAAAATACAGTCGGCATTTACGAAAGGGAACTTCCATTCACAAAGCGAGCGATGAGCGCCATTCAAGAAAACAAATATGAGCCACGAAGAGTATAAACATTTATGCAACGCCCAGCTCGACGCTCAAGTCTTCTTCCAAGTTAACAGGCCCGCAACTTTCATCCCGCTTTCACCGAAATATTCAACGCCCCGTTCAATTCATCTGAGGCTTCATCCTAGTCGCCATGAAGTTCCACCTGTTTCTCTTCTCAAGCCTAGTCCTTGCGGCGCCTGCCACCGAGCGGCACCTATCCGGCAAGTCCACCGTCGACCTCATCCACACACTTCGAGGCTCCAGCGCTGACATAACGACGACTAGAACCCTATGAACCACACGTAATTGCATTCAAACAAACCAGCAAGGCGTACAGTCTCTCTGCCGTGTTCGAGAAGGTGTTCGGCCACGGAAAGCTGCACACCATGTGTAGCGAGGAGGGCGGTAAGTGCAGAGCTCCTCACAACAGACTTTCATGAAAATTTACTGAGCTGTTTGCCCGAAAAGAATATTGCCTGGTTGACTTTGAATGCTGCGACGGCATCTGCATCGCCGAAGGTATCGGTGGGTATTGCTTCTGATCGGTCAGCTACGTTTTGAACGGGCAGGATGTGAGTTTGGCGATGGTCCACGACTGCGTAGCCTACCTAATCACTTACTATACCAATTCTCTTATATCACAAACGTGAAGACCCCAAGTTGTCAATCATGTGCTTTGTTTCCGAGGCGTGTGATTATGCGATTATGTCACTGGTGTTGGTCCGCAGTGCACCGAGACACACCGAGCTCGGTGTGCCCCGCACGGGAATGAATCCCGATTACACTAACAAGCCGAGGCAAATCGCCAATTGCCCCTGCAACACATCATCGCTTTACCCCGGACCAAGGCCCCAACCTCATTTATCTCAACGGCACTCTACCAAATCTCATCAATCTTGATTATTCTCAACTTCCATAGTCCTCAATTGACACGATTGACGCATCCTCACATCCGCGCAGTGAGATCTTAATCATCTATAAGCTAAACCACATCAAAAGGCGCCTTCATCTAAAACATATTCACACTCACTCACTCCCTACCTCCGCTACATCCGCAACATGTCCTCCTCGAAACCAACCCTCTCCTCCCCTCCTCCCCCCGTCCCAGACACAGACATCTCCTTCCCCCGCCCCCACATCCTCCTCGTCACCCTCAACCGGCCGCGCCACCTCAACTCCATCCCCTCGCCGCAGCACTACGCCCTCTCCAAGCTCTACGAGTGGTTCGACGCCGAGCCCACCCTCCGCTGCGCCGTCCTCACCGGCACCGGCCGCGCCTTCTGCGCCGGCGCCGACCTGAAGGAGTGGAACGTCCGCAACACCGCCCCGTCCTCCGTGACCGCGACCGCGACCGCCTCCCCCGCCCCGGTCGTCACCACCTCCTCGCACCCGGACGCCAAGCCCGGCGAGAAGTGGCCCTCCACCGCCGGCTTCGGCGGCCTCTCCAACCGCGGCGGCAAGAAGCCCGTCGTCGCCGCCGTCAACGGCCTCTGCTACGGCGGCGGCATGGAGATGATCATCAACGCGGACCTCGTCTACGCCTCGACCGCCGCGAGGTTCGGGCTGCCCGAGGTCACGATCGGCGTCGTCGCCATCGCGGGCGCGCTGCCGCGCCTCATCAAGGCCGTCGGCAGACAGCGCGCGACCGAGATGGCGCTGATCGGGAGGACGGATTACACCCCGGAGCAGATGCTCGCGTGGGGGCTCGTCAACCAGGTCGTGGAGCCCGGGAGGCTTCTCGAGACGGCGCTGGCGGCCGCGGAGGCCATTGCGAATAACTCGCCCGACGCGGTGATTGTGTCGAGGGAGGGGCTGAAGAGCGGGTGGGAGGCGCTGGGGCCGGAGGAGGCTACGGGGTTGGTCGATCGGACGATCTACCGCAAGATGGAGGCCGGGGAGAACATGACGGAGGGTGTCAAGAGCTTTGTGGAGAAGAGGAAGCCTGTTTGGGTCGATAGCAAGTTGTAGATCACGGACGGAATGGGTACCGAGTTTTGTATTATTACAGCCATCAGTCCGTATTATTTCAGCACCGAAAGAAAAGCCCCCTTTTTTTGTTCGCTCCTGCGTTACGGTTCGTGACCGTTGGATATCATAAAACGACCCTTGTCCCCCACCATACACCCGAGAGGCGCATATCTCTTTAAACACTATTACTGCATGTGTTCGACCTAGTGAACCAACTCCTTGTTCTCCACGCGGAGGACCTCTCCCGAGCCGGACTCGGAATCCTTCTCGTTGACAGGATGAGCGAGGTCGCCGGGGGTGCCCATGCTCGCCTTCCAGTGCAGCTGCACCTTTCCGCCCGTGAACAGGCGGTCGATCTGCTCGAGGCTGAGGTTCTGCGTCTCGGGGTAGAAGAACCAGATGAGCGGGATGAAGAAGAAGTTGAAGATGCAGAAGTAGATGTACGTCCTGTACCCGATGCTGCTGATGCTGACGGGCGTGATCTCCACGACCAAGAAGGTGAAGATCCAGTTGGATGCGGTGGCGAGGGCGGCCGCGCGAGTGCGGATGGCCAGCGGGGCATATTCTGCGGGCAGGAGCCAGGGAATTGCGAGGAGGCCGACGGCGAAGAAGAAGTTGAAGAGGAAGAGCATGACGATAGCGACGATTCCGGCGGGGACGCTTCCGTTGGAGACTGTGCCTGCGAGGACGGCCATGCAGGCGCACTGCCCCGCGGCGGCAAAGAGCATGAGCTTGCGACGGCCGAGGCGATCGATGATCCAAATTGGAATCAGGGACGAAAAGAAGTATGCAATGCCATTGAAACCAGCGAGCAGCAGCGAGAGGTTGTGTGACATGCCGACGGATTGCTGGAAGATAACCGGGGCGTACTGTATCCGTTAGCTTTCCGCTTCCGATAAGACAATATCATAGGGTATAAACGCATAAAACATACGTAAGTAATGAGGTTGATACCGCTCAATTGTTGCATAAATTGGCCACCAATACCCAGCATAGTCCTATAAAAGAACTTTTGCTCCCCGTTCTTAAACATCGCCTTGAAAGATGAGGTATTAGCAGCTTCACGCTCCTCGCGGATAGCAGCTTGGATCTCGGCCAGGTTGCGCTGCAGCTTCGGGTCGTTCTCGTTGATGGAGCGGGCATCCTTCTCGACAGCCCAGAGGATGTGGCGGGCCTCGTCGTGACGGTCGTGAGCGATGAGCCATCGGGGAGACTCGGGGAGGACCAGGACGCCAAAAAAGGTGACGACGGCAAAGAGAATCTGCAGGGCGAGAGGGAAACGGAACTGCGAGTCGTTGGAGACGTAGCTCATGCCGTAGTCGACCCAGTAACTCAGCGCGACACCGAAGATGTTGATCGCCAGCTCGATGGCGAGACCCTTGCCTCGGTTATCCGCCTTCATCAACTCGGAGTGCCAGACCGCTGTTCCGTCCGTCAGCACCTCTCAACTAAAAGCCCAAAGCCCTTAGCTGGATTCCACTTACGAATAGTACTCGTATTCATTCCGTTCCCCAACCCCGCGACGATGCGACCAACAATCATCTGCGGGATCCCGAACGAAGCAGCTTGCAGCGCAGCTCCGATACTGAGCACAAGACAGCCCAGCATGATGCACTTGCGGCGCCCGAGCTTCTCGCCAAACACCAGACAGAAGATGGCGCCAAAGAAACACCCAATCTCGTAGATAGCGACCACCGTACCCTGCAGGGACGAGCTGCCGCCACCACCGTTGGTCGTATCGATCTCAGGAAACGTCCTCGTGAAAGCGTAGCCCGTAAGCAAGCCAGACATTACGCCTTGGTCGTAGCCGAAGAGAAGAAAACCTGAACCAGAAGGGTTAGGGATAATTGTGTCTTGTTACGAGCCGTAGAATGTATCTCACCTGATCCTGCAGTGGCCGTGATGGCCCAGTTGAGCGGGCGACCCGTGAGGATGGTCATGTTGGGCTAAGGAGTGTGATGTTGCTGTTATCGCCCGAGGAAAATAAAAGAGAAAGCAGCGATAACTCTCGGTGTCTCACACGATAACTGAATCGCGGACTGATGAGAGATTCTGAAGGGTCGAGCTGACTGGGTCAGAAAAAGAAGAGATGATCCCCCGTCTCACGATGGGATGGGAACGGGTGTTCTATATATGCATACGACTTCAGACCACGGGATGCATCGCTTGGTGTTGTGAGATGAGAAAGGTAAAGAAATGGAAAAAAAAGAACAGTTGGTTCGCTACCGACAACCCTTTCGCGCCTCGTCTAATCACTCGAAACAACGTCATTTGATTGCTGCAAAACCTTGGGGAACTGTGTGTCAAATGTCGACTGCGCGTCTTCGACCTGCCCGGGTAAAGCGTCCCCACAGGTTACGAGTGCGGGGACCCCAGCGCGGAGGGAATTAAGGCCAACCAAAGAGGACATGCGAATGGGGTCGCGGGAGGAGGAGAATGGAGAATGGGGGGAGAGAGCGGGAGAGGGGGCAGAGCGGTCCATGATTTCTCTTTTCGGGTTGATGTGGGCAGTTGGATGCGCTCGCTGTATGGAACGAATGGTACGAAACTGACTCGTGACGGGGGTTTATAGGTTCGGGCGTGAGAACCCGGGATGCGGGAGGGAAGAGTTTTCTTGCGAGTCTATCGTCACGGATATTGTGTGTACGGATACGCGTAGGTCAATTAGTGGTGTTTGCTATGTGCATTTAGGGTGGTGATGGTCTGTGATTGGGGCATCATATAATGTCATGCACTCCCTTGCCAGTTTCCCGTGTACTTCTTGTTAGTGAAATTTGCCGATCCAACAAGAAGCCCGCCGACCATGGGCAGTAGCCAAGGTCCGGAGGTGAATCCGGGGCCAGTGCCGGTACCGCAACGGACAGGGACCAGGGTCGAATTCGCCGAGTAAGGGCCACCGCGAGCTGAGCTGCGTGGGGGAGCATCGAGCTGCCTTTTGCGACCAGATCAAGGAAGTCGAAAGCGCTGTTGGCCGGGCGGGAAACAATGTCGCTCTGCCGCCGCCGCTCCGGCTCCCTCCGAGCAGAGTCGGCCGAACCGCAGACCACCGATCAACATGACCTGTTTGGGTCCGTCATTGACCGACTCTGATTGCTCACTTCCCCATCTTTGTTGCAAGAACAGAGACGAAAAAGCAAAGGGCCATTCGAAGCGCACGAACCAGACCTTGCGGCTCAACTTGCCGCAGCTGGTGCCCTGCAACACACCCCCTCCAACAACGATACATCCAACTCGTCTTGATCAACAAACAACCTTGCTGGTTCCGATCTCTTCGCGTATGCACATCGGCTGAGGCAGAGAAACGAAACCCCTGCAGCTTCACTTGGGGTTGGACGTGGGATGGCTCGACATCCGGAGATCAATAGCCGATGGGCGGCGGTCCGGCTTAAGGGAACGAGACCATAAAATGCGACAACAAGTCCAACTCCCGAGATGCGTACTGCGTACAGAGACGCAAGTCAGCCACCAGTTCTTGTCATCGCGAAAAAGCGCCTCGGGTTACCGCGCCCGATCGCGCACAGTCATCCCGTCTTAACCCGTTCCTAGCGCACTGCAAGGCCGGAACGGCGTCAAAAAAGCGGCACTCGTTCCCGCAGAACCACGCCAAAATGGGAACACTGAGGAGAGGAAATGAGGTCATCCCCGTCTCTGACCCCGGCTGGTCCCTTGTCGCCCGCCTCCGCAATCCCGCATGAACGCCGCAACGTTGGGCTTCCGCCTGCCGTCAGTTAACCCGTCACCTCATTGACTCCGTACCCTCACGGGGTCGGTCCTTGGAGAGAAACACACAAAAAGGGGACAAGGGGGTGGGGATTTGATCCACACATTAACTCCTCCTTGGTCTCGTCGTCAGAGGCCGGGGGCCGCCAATCTCAAGCTCGTTTGGTCAGATTGCATCGCGACGTCAGTTGTTGAGCTCTGCGGGCCTAGATCATTCTTGATGCTAATCTCGGAAATCCAGTCTCTCGGAGACCGCATGCCGAACCGCCAGACTGGATCTTTGTGTCGGCTTGTGATGTACTGTAGTATTTGGGCCATGCGCCTTTAGGTTGTATCATAGACTTGCTGTTGTTTCGACACTGGGGCCGACACTGAATATCGACGCGTAGCGCTGAGGTCGCGTTGCGCCAACTCCTTCCCGAGCGGCTGCAGCTACTCGCACAAAATCGAGAGTCAGAGCAAGTTCTCGCTTTACCATCTGACCAGAAATAACTTTTCCTCCAACATGCTTTCACGCAAGAAATAAGGAAAGAACAACCGGAGATACTAACCGTCTCCCAGGTCTCCCCAGAACTCCTTCAGGTCATCTGCCCTCCATTTGGTACCCCATCCGCTTTCCCTTTCAATCTTCTCCAGGAGTTGTAGTATCGCTCGGTGCTCGGCGGGGTGGCTCATGCAACGTCCCGCAATCCAAAGGGGCTGGACGCTGTTTGTCCAGGCCCCGTGGTGGTGATTAGTCATTGATATTCCGCATATTTGTCTGGCATGCCAGAGCGCTGATCGTGGCCTCGGGGATAACCGTAGCGAGGCCGGCCTATTCTGTAACATGAGGAGTGATGCTGTGTGGTATAATTGGTTGCCTGATATCGCGGCTGGGTTGCTGTATAAGATCTTGGGAAATGGCTCTGTGTCGGAGGAAGGAATGGACATGATATGCTGCATTTCGGAAGGCCGACGGCTGTGCCAATCTTCAACATATCTCCATAGCTTCATCCAACGTACTCGGTATCTCATATCATTCCTAGGCCCGTCGAAAAAGAGCCCGCCCGGGTTTGCTTTGGCCAGCGGGGCCAGGAGGTCGAGCACTTGAGCGCAGATGTAAACCGCGTAATTTGCCCACATGTCGTTGCCGGGGCTGGAAAGGAACAGGGCGGCGTCTGCGTCCAGGTCGATTTGTGGCGCCCAGTGGTTTACCGGGATCAAAGTTTTCACCGACGAAATCAAACCGCCGCAAACATCCATGCGGGCAAAGCACCAGAAGAGGGCCTGCTCGACACCGCCCACGAAGCCATTCATGCCAACTGCTTCCATGAGACTAGCGCAGCCGTCGAGATGTCTTCGCCAGGCTTTAGGAGAACAGCTGGCCATCTCGAGCACGCACAGCACCACGCATGATGCTATCACGGCTGTTGTTCGTGTAGATAGTTGTGGTAGTAAGAGGTGTATTGCTTCTTGGTAGAGCGCAAGGCTTTGGTCGGTTGGTCGGTCCCTATTCTTCAATTCCAATTGCCTGGCTGACAGGGCAAGCATGGAGTAGCGTAAGTGGTCGTATGATCGAGCCATTGTCGGTAGGGAGTGTTGGAAGTGTCGTTGGTTGTCAAACTTGTCCAGCCAGGGTGAGATCTCGTCGACCCAATTTTTCCATAAAGCACACTCCTCTTCAAGGGGCAAAAAGGGTGGCTCGTGATCTGACGATATTTCGCCGGCGGACTGAGGGGCCTCGGCTGATGAGGTTTCCCCAGAGCTCGCGTCGACGGATCTTCGTCTCGAGCTTTCCCCGGAGGCAGGCGACGCCGGCCTCGTCGGGCCATTTGATCGTACCTCCTGAATGAGGTGTTGCCTCAGGGTTGAATGTAATTCGTGGTACGCGGAGCCGGGCAAGAATATTCCGTCCTCGTAGGAACCTTCGGGTGTGAACATTTGATCCATAAATTCGAAGGGTGCGTCCACCAGAGATTCGAGAGCGAGGGTTGTGACGGGTATGCCGCTGACCGAGGTTGTGGCGTGATGATCGTGTGGTCCCTGCCCGGCACCGCCCTGACTAAGGTATAACAAGTTCGCAACGGCATTGTCCGTTATCATCTGGGACGCGGAGGTAGGCGATGCTTGGAAATCCATGCGGTCTCCCGAGTGCGCATGGCCTTTGTCGCTGGCATCGTCATCTCGACGCGTCGAGGGCGTCAGCAGCGAGCCGAAGCCGGATATCGGTATTGATTTGGGGTCTGTTGGCGCAGAACTCGGCCCAGAAGACGATAGTGTTCGCTTTGCTGTACTTGAGCCAGCTACAGATGCCGTGTGACCCCCTGCCGTCGATGTTGTGTATGAGGCAGGGCTGTCAAAAGTCTTTGCTTCCTCTTCGTCGTAGGCCTTGCGACGATCTCCTTCACCCTGTGGCTCTGCCGGCGATAGATCAGGCTCAGGTTCGGGTTCCGGATCAGAGTCGTAGTCGTGGAAGCCAGGTGGTAGGTGATAATCGCGGATGACCTCGCTCGTGACGTCGAGAATCTCAAAATGCCGACGGGGAGGAGGTCTCCTTGCTTTCCTCATTGAAGGATGGTCTTGCATAATCGTCTGAGCATTCTCGGCGCGGAAGGTGACCTTGATGCCCCATTCGCACCGCTCCTTCCGGCGAGCGCAGCCTCCGCAGGCCGGTCTTCCCTCATCGCACTTGCGTTTCTTGCGGCGGCAGTTGAGACATCCCGTGCGTGTCCGGGTCCTCTTCTTCTTGGCCGGCGGTGGCTCATCCGGATCACGGTCGGTGGCTGGCGGCGGCGGCGGCGGCGGCGGCGGTGGCGGCAGCGGCCGGGTCTGGACCTCTGCCGCCGGCGAAGACGGCCGGTCGGGCATGGTGACGACAGGATGAGGCTTCTCCGGGCTGCGGGCGTCGACGACATCCAGACTCGGTATCCCAATGCGCAAGCGCAATCCTGCTGGGGAACGCCGCGGCAAAAGAAGCGGCAGCAGGAGCAGCGAACGGCGGCGGCCGGGGTAGGTCGTCCAATTGGTAAAAGGTTGTGTGAGAAAATCGTGGAGCAGTTGCGCTTCGACATGCGTTCCCGCGAAGCAGATGCGCGCGAGCGGGCGGCAAGATAGGATGTTGTGTGTAAGAGAATTGTAAATGGAAGGATTGTCTGGAGAAAAAAGACCGGCCCAGCCCAAACGTATGGAGCTTCCTCAGGGTCAGGTGAAGCTGAGCGAAGCTTGCTCAACTCGGTCGAGGCTTAGAACGGGAGATGGAACAGAGTTCATTCTACTGCAAAGTAGATGTTTGCCGATGCTCGAGCTAGACGAGGACCCTTGGAATTGGATGCAGCCTTCATCCAATGGGCAGTTCAGGATGCTTCTTGGAACCCAATGGCAGCGGCATCCGGACGCATGAAGACCACTAACGTTGCTGCTGCTTCTTCGCCGCGGCGGTAGCGTAATGGCCGTGGCTGAGAGCTATCACGCTGCTCCAATCTCGAAAAAGTTGTTGGGGCTGTGATGATGAAGCCACCTCGAACAGCAACATTGAACAAACTGGGGGCGAAGCTGGTAAGGAGAGTCTTTGCGGGGGAGATTCTGGGGGAAGTTGCAAGCGGTGTCGGACCGTCGAGCTGCCCCCAGAATTGGCTGAAAAGATTGGCCCGGGGACGAACTGGGGGAGCCCTGTCGATGGCAGCTTTTGGCACAAACTCTGAGCGGTTGGGCGCCTAACAACACGGCCTGAATCCCTCGTCTCGAGTCACTTTGGCGAGGAGAAAGCCCTGGGAACCCCGGCGAGATCCCCACATCCGGAGCAGGCGACAACACCCTCAAGTTTTTCTTCTTCACTGCCGTTCCGGATCATCCTTTTTTGGGGGGTCACGTCGTCTGTTACATTGAGCATGATTGTCTGTGACCTCGGTGAGAACTGACAGAGCTAAATCTTTCCAACGGCTTGCCGGAGCCGTCTCCGTCCAATCACGGCGGAACGGACTTTGCTGGCCTAAAAACCACCGAGAATGAACAAGAGCAAAAAGAGAGAGAGAGAGAAAGACACGCAAGCTGAGAATGCGATCTTCTTCTCCAGCTGAAGGAACGAAATGAAAACCAATCAAAACGAGCCCACAGCGAGCTGTCAATGCCACACGGGTTCGCTCATGACTCGGAACTGGATGCCGCGGGCAACGCTCCAGATACCCCAAAATAAGACAAATTGTAACTTTTTTTCGAGCTCAATTACTATCAAGGGTTATCCGTGTCTATGCAATCCGTGTGCCAAAATATGCGCCCCTCAAACGCCTGTACCCTGAACCGTTCCTCCTCTTCATTAGATCTCTCTAGGTGAGGTGACATAAAATTCTTTCAACATGGCTCTCATGAGTAGGTGCTTAGTGATGGTGAACGGTGTTCAGGTCGCGGAACTCGCCCCGCAGGCTCTCGACCCCGTTGGCCCTGACCTCCTCGACCAGCTTAGCGACCTCGGGGGCGATGACCGCCTCGTCGAAGCCGAAGTACTTGTACGCGTCGGGTCCGGGCAGGGAGTGGCCGAAGGAGCTCATGGAGTAGCCGGCATCGGCGTAGCGCTCCCAGCCGTTGACGGCGTACGCCTCGATGACCACACGCGGCGCCTTGGAGCGGTACTGGAGGACCTCGCGCTTGTACTCAATCGGCTGCTTGTCGAAGACGCGCTGGCACGGGAAGCTGACGATGCGCGCCTTGATGTTGTGCTTCTCGGCGAGCAGCTTGGCCGTCTTGACGGCGAAGACCATCTCGGCACCGACACCGATGAGCGTCACGTCGGCGTCCTGCTCCTCCTTGAACACGTAGGCGCCCTTCTGCACCTTGTCGCGGGACGTGAATTGGGGGTATTGCTCGAGGTTCTGGCGGGAGAGGGAGATGATCGAGGGCGTGTTCTTGGCCTCCATGGCCAGAATGAAGGCACCGGCCGTCTCCTCGCTGTCGCAGGGTCGGATGTACAGAAGGTTCGGCATGGCGCGGTAGAGGGCGGGCAGGGCGATGGGCTGGTGGGTGGGGCCGTCCTCGCCTGTTCCGATCGAGTCGTGGGTCGCGATGTGAATCTGCTGAAGGCGCTGGAGAGCACCCATACGCACACCAGGGGCGGCGTACTGACTGTGTTAGCCTGCTGTCCCGGAAGCCTATCAGTAGAAGGGAGTGGTGTCTTACGATGTAGAACATGAAGAAGCTAGAGGTAACGGGGAGGATAGCTCCCTTGTTGAAGGCGGCCAGACCGTTGGCGATGGAAGCCATAGCGTGCTCACGGATACCGTAGTGGATGTAGCGGCCGGTGTAGTCACCGTTGATACCACAGGTGGTCTTCAGGTCGGGGTGCTGGAAGTCGACCTTGCCCTTCCAGATCATGTTGACCGAGGGAGACAAGTCCGCAGTGCCGACAATCAGGTTGTTGACGCCAGCAGCGATGGGGTTGCAGACCAGACCGGCCGACTTGCGCGACGGAGTGGGAGTGGTAGGGAAGTCCTCCTTGGCCGGGATGAACTTGCGCCAGTCGGCGGTCCAGTCGCCAGTAACACGCTTCTTGAACTCGGCCGCGAGCTCGGGGTGCTCGCGGGTGTAAGCCTCGACAAGCTGGTTCCACTCGGCCTCGATCTTCTCACCGCGGGGAACGGCTTCACGGAAGTAGTTGTAAACCTGGTCAGACACGACGAAGTGCTGTTCGGGGTCCATGCCGAAATTCTTCTTGATGTTGGCAACGTCAGCCGGGCCGTAGGCGGCACCGTGAGCCTTGGCGTTACCGGCGACGGCACTACCGATACCAATAACGGTGTGGATGTTGATGAATGTGGGCTTGTCGCTGCTGTTGCGGGCGGCGTCCATGGCGCGAACAATAGCCTCGACGTCCCAGTTGCCGTCCTCGATCTCAATTACGTTCCAGCCGCAGGCCCGCATCTTAGCGTTGACATCCTCAGTGTTGCAGAGGTCGACACTGCCGTCGCAGGTGATCTGGTTGTTGTCGTACATGACGACGAGGTTGTTGAGCCTCCAGTGGCCGGCAAGCTGGATAGCCTCCATGGCCACACCCTCCTGCAAGCAGGCATCTCCAATCATACACCAAGTCATGTTGTTGACGACGGGGAAGTTGGGGCGGTTGTAAGTAGCAGCCAGGTGCTTGCTGGCGGCGGCCAAACCAACGGCGTTGGCGATACCCTGGCCAAGAGGACCAGTCGTCACCTCAATACCCTCATGCTCGATCTCAGGGTGTCCGGGGCAGAAGGAGTCGGTGCGGCTGGAGTGGTAGGACTTGAGCTGGTCCATGGTCATGTGCTTGTAGCCAGTGAGGTGGAGGAAGCTGTACTGGAACAGACATGTGTGGCCGTTGGACAGGACGAAGCGGTCTCTGTTGAAATAGCTGGGGTTCGTAGGAGAGTACTTCATGATGTACTTCCAGAGAGATGTGCCGATGGCAGCCATGCCCATAGCACCACCGGGGTGACCACCCTTGAACTGCTCGCACAAGTCGGCGATGAGGCAGCGGAATGTGCGGAGAACGAAGTCGACCTCCTTCTTCTCGGTCTCGTTGAGTTGGAACTGGCTGCTCGAGCCGTTGAGAGACTTGGCGGCCACGACGCCCTGAGGGACGGGCTCGGCGGGGACTGCACTGGGCGCCATTGTGATGGATATTTCGGTGTATGAGAACTGGCCGGGGTATTATGAGGTGAAGGTATCTCGATCTCGGTGTGAAAGTGTGGGGTAACTCAGATTGCGCTGTCGTTGTTGACGTTGATTGCGTTTCTGATGTCGACGGAAAGAAGAGACGCACCCGCCGAAAGCACAATGGTATCAAGTTGGGTCTCTTGCGAGGTGTAAGTGAAGGGAGAGGGGAGAAGCAGCAGAGCGGCAGAGAAGGGTTCTTGCGGCCATTTCATTAGATATATTCGTGGACATGGTGGCAGCTGGGTTGCTTGGTTGCCCCCTCTGCGTGGTTGAGATGACCAAATCGGGATGAAAGTGGGATGTGAAGCAATGCGAAGCAGTACGGCATTTGGAAGGAGCGCTTAGCATTTCTGTTTTGGGGTGGAGACGGCATTGCTTAGTTGCAGTCACTTGACTGCCGGGAGATTGGTCGGGAAAAGTGCGGTGAATTTACTGGAGTTTTCATTGGTCAAGAGTATTGACACTAAGTAAGGTACTACGCCAATGTGTTTTGGAGGCCAGAAAGTTCAAATCAAAACCACCAGTTGCCCGTCAATGACCGTTGCAAAAAGAATAAAATTCGGCAAAGTCCCGAGAGGCGGGCGTGTCAGTTTCTTTGAGGAAAAAGAGAATTCCATATCACTGACTAAGCTGGTCGGATCATGGTCTGTGCTCCAGGCGCTTCGTTTTACCCTCCAGGTCCCCAGTGCACAGACCATACCCTCTGTTCCTTACGTAAGGCGTCTCTGTCCACTCACCGTCTCAACATTCTTCCCCGCCAAACTGACCGCGTGAACACCATCAATTGTTGATGCTGTTAGTGTGCGGAGTCTCCACACGCATCAGACACTAACAATTTCCATCTCAGTCTCAGCTGTCACTCATTGATTCTGTCGCATTCTCTTGCATCTGCCACGCTGTCGCCGTCGTATCGCCACCTCCTCTATCGCGATCTTGAGCCTCTAGGAACTTCTCCCGCCCGTTATCAGACCCTCCTCGCTTCCGCTTACTCTCCCAAACTCCCGAACAATTCGGCGCCGAAACAAACATGGCCCCGGCCCAATAAACGTTGCAAATCTCGTTCAAACTATTTTTGATCCGTCCCCTGGCCCCCCATCGTCGCCGAAAGTCTATTGTTTGGATTCATCGTGACAGATGCTAATCCACAGAGTTGCGCGCTATTCTCCGTCGGCCCTGAGATCCCCTCCTCCGGCCATCTGCCGGCACTCCCCGTTCCCCCGCCTTCACACCGGAGACGTCCCGCCAAGAGCGCTTACACCTGCCCCCGGCCATCCTGATCCCCAATTCTCCAAACGTTCCCACGGTTCCCACGGAGTCAATGCCGCGCAAACATCCAAGCTGCAGCACCACGTTGGCCCCGGCGCGTCGGCATGCTCCATCGTCGCCTCTCGAACGCCCGGTTATCCATCGTCGAACTCGTCGTCTTCAAACAACTCCAAGCGACGGCCTGTCATGTCCTTCCCGCCTTCCCGCCCGCTCCTAAGGCATCCTGTGTCGCTCATATAGCCAACCCGTGACCGCAATGTTTCTGTTTCGTCTCTCTCTAACCGGCTTGCTCTCACTCTCACTACACCCAACTCATCTTCACTGATACGTTGCGAACTCTTAGACTACTTTACGGCCTTGTTGTAATACTCTTTTCTTCTTACACCTTTTACTAAGATACCCTCACACATTCCCATCACAATGCCTCCCGTAGCAGTCAGTGACTTTGAGCTCCCCGCCGAGCAAACCCAGCCCAAGCCCGAGGCAAAGGACCCTCTGGCCTCCTCCGTCCCGACACCCCAACTCTTCTCCCTCGCCAACAAGACCATCCTCATCACCGGCGGCGGCCGCGGTCTCGGCATCACCTTCGCCCTCGCCGTCCTCGAAGCCGGCGGCCACGCCGCCTGCCTCGACATCCTCCCGGAGCCCTCCGCCGTCGAATGGGCCCACCTCACCAAGCTGGCCAAGGCCAACGGCCTGTCCGTCACCTACCACAAGTGCGACATCACCGACGAGGCCGCCACGGAGAAGGTCTTCAACGAGATCGCAGACGCCGCTGACGAGCGCGGAGCTCCCTTCTGGGGCGCCGTCGCCTGTGCCGGCATCCAGCAGAAGATTCCCGCCCTCGAGTACCCCGTCGCCGACTTTGAGCGGATACAAAAGGTCAACGTCGTCGGCGTGTTCGTGACGGCCAAGCAGGCCGCGCGCGTGCTCGTCGGCCGCAAGAGCAAGGGTAGCATCTTGCTCATCTCGAGCATGTCCGGAGAGATTGCCAACCGAGTGAGTCCTTGAGCTTGTCTATCAGGTGTTGTGGATCATGAAGACTGACGTTCTCGGAAGGGATTGACCTGCAGCGCGTACAACACCAGCAAGGCCGCCGTTCAGCAGATGTGCAGATCTGTGGCTCAGGAGTGGGGCCAGTACGGCATCCGCGTGAACACTCTGTCACCTGGTGTAAGTGACTTTCACACACGACCCTCATTTACGCTCGTCTCTAACATACATCTCAACAGTACATCCGCACTGCCATGACCGACCAGCTTCTCCAAGCCGAACCCGACGTCGAGAAGACCTGGATGATGGGTGCTCTGCTCCAGCGCCTGGGAACCCCCGAAGACTTCAAGGCACCCGCCGTTTTCTTGTTGTCTGAGGGAAGCGGGTTCATGACCGGAGCTGACCTCCGCGTCGACGGCGGTCACTGCGCCTCTGCATAGATTGTGACTTGGGTTGATGAATGAGATTGAGATCGTTCATCTCACTGCGCGTGGTTCAAGATGCCGTACGGGCTTTGAGGCAACGATCTTGTCGATGTCGCCCATGTATGGGCGTCGCTGGACAACAAGCGTTGCTTGGTAATTTAGACTTGTAGAATCAGTATGAGTAGAGCAAGCATAATAGCGTTTCTTTCTTCGCCTTCATATAAACTTCAGTTGATTGATTGATAAGACACTTGAGCTGTGCTTGATGCATGTGAAGCCAAATCACGTCGAATTCGACTACTAGAGTGTTCCAGGGTCGCTGTGACCAGGTAGTATTGCTGAGTTTGCAGAGTTAACATGGACCATAATGAAGCTATCATCATTCAATCATGATTCAGTAAACCTCAATGAAGCCTTTCAATCATAGGTTAACATTCTCTTTAAATGGCTTGGGCCCGCCGTCGATGGCGGAGTAAGTTCGTCTTACCTGAAACGAGCACGAGGTTAAGTACCATTAGTACCATCATCGTCGTGGAAAGAGTCAGACATACCTTTAAGGTCTGAGAGCATACATCGACCACACTGTGCAGACATATGTTTGATCTACAATTGAGTGAAAATATCGACACTTGATCACTTGGACGACGCCTGAGGGGGTCACCGTTCGATTCCCCTAAACCGAGAGCACAGCGTACGCAGCAATAAAGGCGGGAACAATTCTATCTCGACTGTCTTGAAAGTGGGTTACGTGGAAAATAAGCCTTTACTTCATACGATTATGACTGTATCCGCGTGGCTGATTTGTGAATATCGCCCGCCGTTTGAGTCTACGGCGAAATTTCAAATCAAGTAGTGACAATATCCGCATATTTACTTTATGTTAAAAACAACAAAGTTGAGGTTTCATAATAGAAAGCATCACATATATATGTAAACATGAACAGATGATACATATGATATACCTGGGAGGGCTTGTATATACTCATAGGCTTATAAACTCTCATTGTGTCGAGTGCTGGGTATTGCAGTTACATCGCGTCGTGAGGAAAGTCATTCTTAAGGAGTTATATGTCATGAGGTTTTGTTTTTTCTTTTTTTTCCCCCTCATAGCTCGCGATGTCCTCACTTATTCTGATACATATGATACAAACTCATCCGAAAGATCACGTCTCTTCAAGTGATATTTGGCTACGACGAGCTCGCTATGGTTGTGGGTGGATATTTAGCCCAGAGCAGCAACAGGCTTCTTTCACCACCTAGTAACGTTCATGGTGGTCATGATTGCTATTCACGAAACGAATAGTCGCATGTTTCTCTCAAATGCTGCATGAAACCCTCTTTCTCTATTGTAATATACTCCTAACTCCAGTCTATGCGAACCCTCCCGCCTCGCTTTCATCCCTCCCAGATTTGTCTCTATGTCGTACCGCCAAGTATATCATCCACTCTCCCAACGCAAATCCGAATCGCAGAATCGATCTGAAGAGCAGCTCAAATCCGAATCGCAGAACCGATTCGAAGAACAATGGTACATTCATCACAAACTGAGGCGTGGTCAGAAGGCCAGCAGAGTCCAGCATCTTTGCAATGTACAAAAACAACAAAGTAGCCAGGAAGGCTCCTGCTGCTGCAAGCACCATGCCCTGCACAACCTGGCGCTCGGGTGCTTCGCTCATGCTAAAAATGCCAGCGGCAAAACCCAAAGGCAAGAAAACGAGTGTGACGTAGGTAAAACGCCGAATATCCTCAGATCGCCGGTCGTCCAAATGCTTCGTGAGCTTTTCTTTAATGTTGGTGATCTTGATGCGATTTCGTCGTACTGTTTCAACCTGCCGATTGTTTAGGTTCTGCAGCTTCTGTATGATAGCCCGGTAACGAATCTCATCGTGAAGGGTCCATCGCGGCTGCTCTGTCTGGCGATCTGCTTCTCGATTCTGCCACAAGTCGATTTCTGCGATATTCTCGTTCAGATCTGCCTCCACTGTCTGGAGCGCATCTTGGATTTGCTCGATCTGTATCCTCGACATCTTCCCCAAAATGACTGAAGTATGTTTCACCCGGCTCTTTGTTTTTTGCCGATCGCCGAGTCTCGAATAGACTTCCGCGAGAACACGGTCTGCCCCATCGATGATTTCCCCTACCATTCCGCCGAACAGCATGAGTTCCAAAACCCGACGTTGTTGCCATGCTTTGACTCCCGGGTTGCCCATGTCCACCCAGCGCATCCCACTCTCCAGGTTGTATCTCTGGGTAGGTCCATACAGCTCATCGACCAGAACCTCGCCCTCGATCGGGATGCGGCTTTCCTTCCTGAACTTTTCCAGCAAGGGACCCGGAGCTGGCCGTCCTTTCCCTTCGTTCGCTTCCAAGTAGCGACATGTCCAATAGCGGTCGAAAAAGTCTCCCTCAAATCGAAAGCTCATCACCACTCTGGTCAGTGGTTGTCGCTTCCCACCTTTCCCCACTGCCGGCAGAAGTGGTGTTTTTAACATGCTCAAACTTGATGGCATCAGGTCTATCTCTTTAACCTGTCGGTCTGCAACACTGTAGCATGACAGATGTAATTCTGTTGTCCACATGTTGAATGCAGCCGTTGTTTCGTCCATGAAATACTTATCCTGGTTCCCATGCCTTTGAAGAAAGATCTTCAACTCCATCTTTTCTCTCTTCTCGGCATTTGAAACAGTTCCCAGACAAACATTGTTGTTAAATGGACGAGCTGAGAAGAATGCCCAGAATCTCTTTTTTGCATCCTCAACAGTTCTTTCCCTGGCCATTTTCTGTTTGATAGCTTTATACGTCATTTCGTTGAGTGTGACGTGGTTTACGTTATCTCCCTTGTTGTTCTTCAGTGGCTGGGATTTTTGGACGTCTACCAAAAGCGCGAAGAATCGTTTCTGGTCCTCCTCTTCGGATTCTGCGAACTCTTCGCCATCATCATCATCTTGGTTTTCGTTGGACATTTGCGATCCGTTATCGGCTTGGACCTGATTCTGTTGAAGGGATTGCTGGTGTTCTCGAAATTCCGTGCCTTCGCGCACGATGCCCCCTGGAATCAAATACCTCGCTTTTCTCGCCTTGGCAAGATCGGTTTGTATGTCTGTACATTGAAAAAAGGCAGGTGTTTTGTAAAGCCACTCATCCTGCATTTCCACAACGTTATGCGAGCCAGACGTATTATTCGGAGGTAAACTGTGCTTCGTCAATTGTCCCGGCGTTAACTGAGGTCCTATCGACGCTGGATGCTTTCCGGATGCATCTCCCGGCCCAGAAAGTAGCTTGCTTGTAGTTGATGTCTCATCTTTGGTATTCCATCGGCTAGAACTTGGTTTGCTCCGGTCTTCCGAGTTGAGTTCAGCTCCAAGACCATACTTCCAAAGAACATAAGGTATCTCAAATGTCGTTCCCCAGTAGGTATCTCTCTGGAGCTCGCTGTCGTAAAGTTTCGGCCCATACCGGTCACCATCCGTTCTCAACTTCCCAGGAAAGAGACCGTTAGCCGAAGAGGTCTCGAGCAGAACGCAAATAGCGTGTTCCCGTATTTCCTCCGGCGGCCGAAGATTTATGGGCTTATTGTAGTAAGCCATGATAATAGAGAGGGCGAATATTCTCGGGTCATCCCAGTCCAAGTCATCGCTTTCGTCGTGGCTGACCTGGCTATCGATTGTGCGATCCCACACTTCAACCATGTGCCGAAAGTCCGTCGTGCTGTAGTCTGGATTACATCCTGGTCGAGCGAAGAATCCCTGTTCCATAGCCCTAAAAAGTACGGTGTCCTTCGATCGAAAGAAGAACCTATTGTGGAGAGGACTTCGTGACACCGCTATCATCTGCCTTTGGGAGAACGGGACGTCCGTGGTGAATCTCTTCAAGATTTTGAGCCGCATATGTGTCGAAGAGTACAGCATGCCCTTGGAATCTCGTAGTCCTTGGGCTACTAACAAGTTCTCTACTGCGCTGATTGCTTGCCAAATCACGGCATGATCACCAAGATAGAAGTCCTGCTTTGATTCTCCGTAGTAGCGATCTCCCCGAAATATATCTGGGTAGTAATGGCGAAGATGACGGATGGTTCGGAGGTGATGGTACTCAGGGTCGTCGTAGCGAGGGAAAGCGTACATTCCCAGCTTGTTGACTTGTCCGAGATCCTGGATCCAAGCCAGAGTAGCATGTTTGAGGCTCTCTTTCAATTCCGAGAAACGCCCCAAGTCTTGAGCTGATTTGCAAATCTCAGCCACCTTGATGATTTGAAAAGGAACATCAGTGAGAGCCTTTGGAGCAAGCCATTGGTTGTCTTCCCAGCCGGCAATGGTTTCGCCGTTCACCCATGAATGAGGGCAGAATAAATCGCCGGAGACTTTGCTCTTCAATAAAAGCCACATCATGTGACCCTCGAGTGCCCGTTCGATGCGTTTCTTCGTTTCGCAGACGTAAGGTCGGTGGGGAGTAGGCTTGTGGCAATCCGTGCAGGTGGCCGGCGGTTTAGCATGCGCGGAGTTGAGGTCCTTTAACGCTTGCAACAGTATCTGAGATGCGTAGCTATGTTTGTATCTTCGTCAGCAGACCTTTCCACCTTTAAATCATACTTTCACTCACAAACTAGCTGCGGTGGCCACTCTGTGGCCATCGACATCGCCACATGTAAAAGCGATGGCTGGGGACTCTTCATCTCCGGCCATCGGGACTGGAACGCTGCAGACGGATAGGATATGCTCCAAATTCCGCCTTAGAAAGAAGCTGAACGAATATTCGGACTTGGTGAAGCTGTGGCTTTGAGGCCGTGGTTTGAGCAGCGATTTTATCGTCTCCAAAACCTTGGCAGGAGTTGAAGCAACAACGTCATCCCCGGGGACAGGGGCATGTTCGAGTGTATACGCAAGAATGAACTCGGTGATTCCACGTCTGCAAACACCATCTGACCCGCTCGTTGAAGATGCCGTCCTGCGTTCAATTTTCCAGACATGTTTCTCTTCTGACTGCACGAAGGACAACGATCCATGCTTTTCTTGACTTTCCTCCTGATCCAACAGATGGATCCAAAGGATAGTCTTCTTAGCACCGTCATGGTGTTCTCGAACGATGCAGTTGTCTCCTCGCATTCCATCTATGTAAGACTCATCGTCTGCTGATCCGTTGTTGAAGTTGTTTTCGTTGTCGACGAAGTCAAGATTCCGGATGAGCACATCGGACCTTATAGACAAAACGGGTGATGATTCACAATCCGACACTTCATTGCCACTTGAATCGCCTTTGAGTTCAAATTTCTGGAAGACAGTTCCATGAAATGCTACATATTGTAGCTGGAACTCGAAGCCATTCTGCGTTGTTCGTCGAAAGGTTGGCCATCGGTCGTTGATAATGCTGGTTTCTGTATCAAACTCCTGCCCGTTATGCAGGAGGTCTAGTGATAAGCCGATTCCTTCCTTATCGGACGGATTATTGGCCATATCGAGAAGCGCTTTGAGACGGTCGTCGACACGGTAGGGTGCGGGCATTCCGGGGTCGTCAACACAAAAGCCGGTTCTACTGCCGGGAAAGTGCCGACTTATTCTGAGTAGCCGCCCAGAGGCACCGACAGTCGCAGTTGTTCCTTCGTCACCAAAGGAAAAGTAAGTCTTGCGACTCTTGCCCAGATCGGCAGCCTCATCGATGGCATCAGCCGGCGTTTTGGTCTGAATTCCTCTGGCCATTGCAACTGTAATCCCAGATCACTCCGGCTCTTAGGCAAACAGACGTGATGCTGTTAATTGTCGAAGAATTTTAGGAAGTTTTGGCGTGGTAGATTTTGGTGTACTTAACGGTGCTTGGGTGAAAGCTTGGGTGAAAGTTTTTTGGTGCTTTTCGGCGTCGAAGGAACGCCCTAATAAATATGAACGGCTTGGACTGGTGTGGCAAGTCCCAATTCCTGATCTTCTCGCGCGTATGCGAACAGGTAGCCGAATTCACTTGCATGCATGTAGATGTTCTCTGACCGGTTAGCTGCAGGTAGACCCTCTCCAGCAGCCTTGGTAGTTCAAGAAAATTGATTTGCCGAAAAGTCATTGCAATACTTGAAGGATGGTAGGATCATGGTCAATAAATATATCAGGAACCAATTGAACGAAAGTCTGCACACCCCTTGGTTTCCTTCTACGGGGGATTTCGCCATTGATCCATTGGACGTGGCTGACAGAGCTGACCGTCAGCTGCGGTTGAGGGGTGGTGACACCAAGAAGCAGGCTATGATCATTTCCAGCCTATCTTATGCATCGATGGCATCATCCAGCCTGCTGACACAGCCCTTACAACAGAACTACTACGTAGATTGTGTGCGATATGTGTGGGGAGGTGCTCTCCTAAATTGCTGCCCGCGAAGAACATGCGTGAATACGCATGACACTCACTCTGTGGGGATGAGGAGTGCTCCGGATCAAATATGCTGATATTAAAGCCACAAGCTCTATATTGATTTTAGATTTAATAGGTGAACCAAAGCGTCGATCCTCAAATCATTCAAAAGTCTTACTATGTTGTCGTGCTGGGTCCTAGACTGATGTGCTTGCACGCTCTCTCGTCTGGGTCGTCCTATGCACTCATTATCTTCTTCGGACAAATATTTTGGTGAAAGGAAGATGAACAGCCCAAACTCACCAGTCGAGACAATTTGTGTCAAGTTCTATAGATTCAATGAGTGAACATGCTATTGGTGAGGACCATGATTATACTTTGGGTCAAGTACGCCCTAGAATTCGCACTTTACGCCTTACACCTTGGGCATGTACTAGATCAACCTGACAGAAGGAAAGAGGGTTTTTTTCTTGAAGCACGAGATATCCATTTCGAAACCTACTGGGTCCAAAGCGTGTCATCAAAACTTTCCAACTAGGCCTTCAAACGTCCGCCACGCAACGATGAATTTGACGACACGATGTCCATGTTTCCTGAAAAACCTGCTTCATGCAGCCAAAGCAAGCTGAACATCCACAACACCGCGAATAACCTCCTCCAGAGACTTCCATTTCATCCCAAGAATCTCATCAGCAGCCTTAGTCACCGCCGTGACGGCGGGGGGCTCCTGCACAGGGGCCTTGAGCTTGAAGCCGGCAGTGGGATAAAGTTTTTGTGCCAACTCGGCAACCTCGCTCCAAGTAGTCGCATGCCCAGAGAGAATGAATTCCTGGAAGGCCGGAACCGGCGCCGAGAGGGCCTCCGCCATGGCGTGTGCGACGTCTCTCACGTCTACGAAGACGGGTGGGATGGTGACGGCGCCCGTCCGGATCGTCTCCAAGACCAAGTGGTTGATGCTGTCGATTTCTTCCGGCTTCGTTTGGGAGAGGCTGGGCCCCGTGACGAAGCTTGGGTGGAAGGTCAGAACCGGGAAGGATGGCTTGTTCTTGGCGACCCAGTCGGCGGTAGCTTGGTGCGCAAGGATCTTGGACCCCTGGTACATGAGGCCGTGGCCTGGAACGCCCTCGGGGACAGCCATGTCTGGGTCGACGTGAAGCTTGTTCTCGGAGTGTTCTGAAAGCTGGTTAGTAAGAGAACCACATCAAAGCAAGATGAGCCGGTCTACATTACCTTTAAGGACGAGAGGGGCAGTCTGCTGCCCTGATAGAGCTCCGATAGGTGCCAAGGCAAACAGCGAGGACATGATCTCTACTCGCTTGATGGTAGGGGAAGTCTTCACGGCGTCCAAGACAGAGAGCGTTCCCTGGACAGCGGGGGCAATGTAGTCCTTCTTGAAGTCGACGCCCTTCCCCACCATGGGGGAAGCCACATGGATGATGTAGTCCACGCCAATGACTGCATCAACGAAGGCTTCTGCCGTCCGGAAGTCGGGAATAACGATGAAGTCCAATTGGCTTGCGTGAGCAGCAAAAATTGTCTTCAACTTTTGGATCTGCTCTTCGCGACGGACACTGAGTCGCACTCGGTGGCCTGCTTTCAAGGTAGCGGCCACGACATGACCGCCGATGAAGCCCGTCGCGCCAGTGATGAAAATGAGTGAGCTAGACATGTTGCTCGAGATGATTTTAAGGTTTGTACTGAGGAGAAGTTATGTCGAGCAAAAGGTGTACTGATAAACCACCTTCACAAGTTGGCACTGGGGACTCGACACGCTTTATACCAAGGACGATAGACCTCGGTGAATACTTTCCTGACGACGAATTACTATTCTGAAGCCTGCAAATGTACTTAGCTTACGCAATAGGTAGTCTGATTTATGGATTAGAAAGCGGGCAGCGCAGCTCGGAGTCTATTTGAGACCAGGGTTTCCTCGAAGACCATGGCCGAGCATGGTGTGGGTGCGATTATGACGGGATTAGTGATCATTAATTTGGCGCGACACAACACCAAGCACTTCACAATTCGGACTGATTTTATAAGAGTGACGAGTATTGAGAATCACACGGCTACTCCCGTCTTTATTTTCTCCGAGGTTGAGCGTAAAGGGTCGGGATATTTGTCTTCGTTCCCGATTGTCCTCTTATAAATAAGTCGTCCTGAACTAGGTAGGTTAAGAAGATGTTAGCATTCGGAAGAACAAGCAACACCTCCAATTCAGACACAGCCTATTCCTCAGAAAAAACCATCCATCATGCCTCTCTGGCTCGTTTACCACACCCCCGACACCTTTGTCGACGTCGAGTCCAGGCGGGCGTTCGTCAAGGACATCACCGCGATGTACACGTCCATTGGCTTGCCCGCCTTCTACGTCATCGTCAACTTCCTTCCCATGTCGGCCGGATCGATGTGGAAAGGCAACGAGATCCCGGAAAAGCCGTTCGTCAGACTGAGTATGGACCACATCGCCGTTCATCTCGAAAACGATGTCGACAACTATCGAGCCACTTGCGATGCTCTCGAGAAACTCATGAAGCCGCACATCGCGGACAAAGGTTACGACTATGAGTATCACGTCGACGAGACGGAGAGAGAGTTATGGAGGATCAACGGGGTTATCCCGCCTCCCTGGGGCAGCAAGGCGGAGAAGAAGTGGTTTGAGGCGAATGCCGTAGTGCCCTACGAGCTTGAGGACGGAGAGAGCGTGTCTCAGAAGCTACACAATTCGAAGGAAAAGGCGAAGAGGCTTGCTGCTGAGGCTAAGTAAGTGCCCAATTGCTTGAAATTCGGGCACCTTGGCCGGGCGTGCCCTTTAGGAACATGAAAGGTTATGATACTTTCGTTATAGTCTACAGAAGTGTGAGTTGGTCAGCTGATTGCCAGATCAGTGGCCTGCTCGATAAGTGAGAAACAGGATAATAGAACAGATTGAAAGGCTGGGCATGCTTGAGTCCTCAAACGTGCTTATCCCTGTCAAATGAGTGACTTGAAGTCTTTGATGAATGCCTCGTCTTCTTCCAATATCGATGAGAATTAAATCAATATCCTCCATAGAGTAAAAGATGAAAAGAGCCTAGCAGAATGCATATACTTTCGCCTCAAAGTGTGAGGCAGGACGTGAAATGAGATCGTAGCATTTCGCGCTGTTGATGTTGTCTATGGTTTCACCTGGCATTCTTATCGGGTCGTTTTGAAGCCGCAAAATCTGATGTAGAGGATTTGGAAGGTTTTTGATTTTCATGTGACTGACTTGGCGAGAGACCACGTAACGTCTAGGTCTTCATGACACAATGATGAACGGCTCTCTTTGGATTGATGATGAATTGGAAGCTGAATATCCCCTCATTGGTCTCCGAAATACACCATTGCAAAACCCTGATGAGCACCTTTCGCGAAAGCCTTCAATTCCGCATGTGCTGCACACTCATTGTCGTAGTAAGCCATATCCTCGGCGGAAGCAAACTCGGACACCGCTGCTACTGTGAACCCTTGTGCTCTTTGATCCGCGGCAGCCAAGCCAGCCTTGACGGAAATAATATAGGGTTTCCCATCCTGCTTGCCGTTAGTAAGTGCATGCTTATTTCAGAACATCTCAGAAAAGACTTGTAGGTGAATTCGCAGTAACACTGACCTTAACTGCCTTCTGGGGCATCTGTTGATAAAATGACAAGGTTTTCTTCTGATCCCCCTCGTCCGGAATCTTGAACAAAGTGATTCTTGTGATGTTTCCAGACATGTTGTACTTTTCAGTCGATAAAGTATCTGACAGCGACGATTGGTGAGGATAGAGATTTTAGTCAGCCGAGAGTCGAGATTCAGATGGAAAAGGGTGAACTTGTGAAAGCAGTACCTGTTCCCCCTGAAAATAAATAACCGGTAATACTTGTGTTTCTATCTGCCGAGAACCTGAATCATTGATCAGCATGAAGAGGGGCCGAGAGGGGGACAAGTGCGGTTCCGACGCCTCGGAACGAATTGCGGATTCTCGGAATTAGGCGCACTTACACCTTCCTACGTGGACACCCGAGTGACCTAGGACTGGCTTCTGATACAGCATATAGCATTAGATCAGCTTCAACTTCATTCAAATTTCATTGAGACTGCTCGTTACTGATGCATGCTACGCGTTTTATTACACAACCTTTCAAAATGAAGTCCTGGTTTTCCATTCCTTCCCGTTCACACTTTTCAATCCATAACATTCCATTCGGAGTGATATCCAGCAAAGACAAGCCGCTGCATCGCCCCGCCGTTGCCATTGGAGACCATGTCCTCGACCTTGACGAATTCGCAAAGGCTGGTGGCTTTCGCAAAGCATCAGGCGTATCGCCAGAGCACCTGACGGTCTTTTCGCAACCTACCCTCAACTCCTTCGCAGAACTTGGACGGCCGATCCACCGCATCGTCCGGTCTTACTTGCAAGAGGTTCTCCAGGAAAACACACCTCATCCGTATATTCTCAAGGACAACCAGGCATTGCAGAAGACTGCTTTGCGGCCTGTATCGGAAGTAACCTTGCATCTCCCATTCGCGATCGGAGACTACACCGACTTTTTTGCCGGACGCAATCACGCGCACAATGTAGGAACTCTGTTCCGCGGAGCTGCCAATGCGATGCAGCCGAACTACAACCACCTTCCCGTCGCATATCACGGCCGCGCCAGTTCCGTTGTGGTCTCCGGAACCCCGCTCCGGAGACCGTGGGGCCAGGCTCTCCCAGCCCCGGGCGCCACCGAGCCGGTTTTCCGGCCCTGTGCCCGGCTCGACATTGAACTTGAGATGGGCATGTTCATATGTCGACCCAATGGCCTCGGGAACCCAGTTTCTGTCAAAGATGCTGATGAATTCATCTTTGGCTATGTATTGATGAATGATTGGAGCGCTAGAGATATCCAACAGTGGGAATATGTTCCGCTTGGGCCTTTCAATGCCAAGAACTTTGGCACAACCATCAGCCCTTGGGTTGTACTCGCCGACGCACTTGAGCCCTTCAGAACGAAGGGACTGGAGAACAATGTCCAGCTGCAAAACTATTTGCGCGAGGATCGGACTGAGAATGTCCTGGATATCAAACTAGAGGTTTCCCTTTCTGGTAAGTGATACTTCATCTCGTACTTTGCATGATAATTCTCAATGAAGGTTTAGAGCTGACTTTACTACAACTCTAGCTTCAGGAAACGAAGAAACAGTACTTACTCGCACTTCTGCTAAGAACCTTCTTTGGTCCTGGCCTCAAATGGTAGCGCATCATTCCATCTCAG
Source organism: Colletotrichum karsti (assembly GCF_011947395.1). Lineage (NCBI taxonomy): Eukaryota > Fungi > Ascomycota > Sordariomycetes > Glomerellales > Glomerellaceae > Colletotrichum > Colletotrichum karsti. The sequence goes on from NW_024065925.1 coordinate 460,511, forward strand.
GATGCAACTTACGTGCCGGAGACCTCCTTGGGTCAGGGACTATCTCCGGATCAGAGCCAGGAACGCAAGGTAGCTTGTTAGAGCAGTCTCAAGGTGGCAAGATACCTATCAAGCTGAGCGGCGGACAAGAAAGGAAGTTTCTTGAAGACGGCGACACGGTGGCTATTCGAGGATGGGCTGGGGAGCAGGACGGCGAGTTGGTGGGGTTCGGGGATTGTTCTGGTCAAATTCTAGCCCCTGTGTCGCTGTGACGAACGCAAATAGCCACAACCGGACGAGAAGACACAACGGAAGGTTACGTGTAGGAGCAGTCCGCTCTGACAAGAATCTTCGGTCGGTTCGCTCTCACAGGAATCTTCAATTTAGATAGAATAGTGTTTGCTATCCCATCGGGTGCTGAGCGACGCCATTAAGTACGTATATGAGGGGTAGACCAGTGCACTTCAACGGCCATATTTTTAATCCAATTAGAAGTATTAAAATCAGCGAGCTTGGGGTAAAAATGGGCGTCATTATGGAGAATATCTTTTTGCGTCGCTCAGCACCCGACGGGATAGAACTGAGTATCTCGTTTTGACACAAACCTATTCTTATTTAGAACCCGATGGCTTGGGAACAGCCGACGTTTGTTTCCTTATTTAGTCACCCCCTCCCGGACCTAGCTGGACAAGCTCAAAAATCTTTTTCATCACTTCAACAACAACAATTTCAGTGCCAAATAATTTCAATCTCTCAAATGTCTTGTGTGCAGAGCGAAATCCCAACGCTTGCCGAGCAAGTAAGCGTCGAACGACTTACACCGGGCCAACATGAATATGTCTCGAAAAGACTGCCAGTCCCCATCACATACGCCAAGTCAATGGCCTACGGAGGATGCATCCTATCAGTCGCTGTGAGTGCAGCATGCGACACAGTACATTCTTCATTAGATATGTACTCGGTTCTTGGCCACTTCCACGAGGCCGCCTCCTCGGATGAAAGTCTACGCTGCACCGTCGAGAAAGTCAGGGACGCGAGGTCATTCGCAACCAGGCGGGTTCGAGTCGACCAGTATCAGTCCAGCGGCTCTTCGCGTACGTGTCTCGAAGTCTCCATCGATTTCCATGCACGCGAGTCGTCTTCTCTGGACTACTCAGTGCGCCCTGTCTTGACTTGGCCGAAGCCTGAGAACTGCCCTACTAGTCACGACCAAGTGAAGTCGCTACGAGAAAGGAAAATCGCGAGTGAGGCTCAGGATGAGAAATACAAACGGACGATCCAGATACACGATCATTTTATCGAGACAAGATGTTGCCCAACCGGCATATCTGGCCAAGATTTATTCGGGACGGCTTCAACTACGCCTACAACTCAGGATCATCTACCAATTGCATCTAAAACGTCTGCTGAATGGCAGCGCTCGCGAACAAGTCTGATGACGAAGACCGAAAATACAGCCGCTCTCGCATTTCTCATGGACGGCACTTGCTCTTTCGTGCCTCTGATGGACGATCACATGTGGTTCAGGGATGTGAATGCATGCTATTCGATCGATGTTGCGCTGCGAATCTTCACCAACGACATCAATCTGGAAGATTGGCATCTTGTTGAGAGAAACGCGATTCGGGCGAAGAGTAACCGGGCATTTGCTGAATCCCGCATATGGGATAGGAAAGGGAGCTTGATAGCTCACATGAGTCAACAAAGTATCATACGCTTGAAGTTCGACAGCCAAGAAAGCTACGGATGCCGTGCTTTCGATTATTGGGTTGCGTTGGCTTAACGTCGAAGAACATGCAATACGGGAAACGAACACGTCAGGAATTATAGACGATGTTACTGCAGCTGCTGAATGAGCACATCGTGGGGCGCAACCTAGCCAGAATAGGCATCTTACTACCTAGAGAAAAGATCACCACGGAAATTAATGACTGCTTCAGTGTCTGTTGCGCTGACGGTTGCGGAAAAATAGGTGCTAGGTTGTGATTTCTCCTTGACTCCATCTTGTCGTAGCGCAGTTATTCCAGCTTCTGCCCCATATTTGCCGATTCAGGTGCCCGCATGATGAGCTCATGATGCGGTAGCGATTCCTCCCCCTACCTACAGGTAGGTTCCATCACGTCACCATGTTGATATTGTGCATGATCAGCCAAGCTGAGAGCCTGTGAAAACACAGCACCTTGCCTGTATTGAAAAATACTAATGGTTGAAGTGATAAAAGAGTGAACGCGAATATGAGTTATGGTGATCCTTAGGAACGACTCTAGCTCTCCGTTTACTATTCAGCCTGGGTAACCGACTTATCTTAGTGCGGCGCGTCAGAACAGCTATCATGATGAAAGCATCAATGAGGGTACTGGCAGCATATGCGGCCATTCAATCAACTTGCGCCCTTTCACAACAACTGATCGTCGACCCGGGCCAATCTGGTCCGGCCTTGGAGCTGGTGCATCTTTACAACGATCAGTGGCCTACAGGTAGTCTTCCACAAACCAGTGCAAACATATCGATGCTCACTCGATTTCGCAGGCATCACTGTGTCATCAACTGGTCGAAAGTTTTCTAATTACCCTGGTGGCCTGGACTCTAACAACACCAACAACGGGAACAACGGCAAGTACACCGTCGCCGAGCTATTTGACGACAATACAGAGAGGCCATACCCTAGCGCAGACTTCAACAACCCACCCGGTGGATCTATCAACTTCACCACAGTTCCTCCAACAGGCGCAAACTATGAAAACTATCTGATTGGCGTTCAGAGCGTTGTCATTGACAGCGCAGATCGCCTATGGATCCTCGACACGGGAAGAGTGCTCACGGCTGACGGTGTCCTGGTCCCTGCCAGTGTTGGTGGCCCTAAGTTGATCGGCATTGACCTCAACACCAACTCAGTGATCAAGACCATTGTCTTCCCTGACACTGTGGCATATCCGGTCAGCTACCTCAACGACGTACGCTTCGACCTCAGCCCAAGCTTGACAAGCAGCGGACAAGGAGTCGCATACATCACGGATTCATCAAGTGAGGGCCGCACTGGCTTGATCACCGTTGATCTCGGCAGCGGAGAATCCTGGCGGCACCTTGGCGGCAGTCCATATGTACAGGGTGACCGCCAATTTCTCGCGTTTATCTGGGGACAAGCACTTTACGCCAATCAGCCGGGGAGCCCGGCCGCATTTGTAACTTTCGGTGTTGATGGTATTGCACTTGGGGCGGATGGCAAAGATCTCTATTTCGGTGGGGTTGGGAACAGATATCTCTACAGCATTCCGACACAGCGCTTGCTGGATAATGGACCGACATCTGAAGCACGGGCACAAGCCTCTGTTGTCACTGCAAGCCAGAAAGGACTTGCTGATGGCTTTGAGACGGATACCAACGGCTTCATTTATCACGGCAACTTCGAGCAGAATGCGGTGAACTTCTTCAACCCGGCGAATGGGACTGATCAAGTCTTTTTGCGAGACCCTCGTATCAACTGGGCCGACACCGTAAGCTGAAATGAGACGAGCAAACTTATTAGGAGCCGTAGTAGCTGACTTATCTTAGTTTTCTGTCGCAACGGATGGCTATATCTACTTCACAAACAACCAACTTGGCTTTGGCCCTCAAATATACCCGGGCACAGATCGACGGCAGCGCCCGTTCTCGTTGTTCAGGGCTAAGCTGCCCAATGGCGGCGCCAAGGTCGGCGGTTCCTCGAACAGCACCAACTCCCGAAGTCGTTAGGATCTGCCGATGCATCTAATCTCACAACCACTAAGTAAATAGTTGATATCAATCGCTTCATGGATTTGCGGAACGTTCACAATCTTTGCACTTGATTACCACCCTTAGGCGGACCATCAGTCTGTATTCCGTGCCTGTGAGATACGTACAACCGGGAAACCTCCAGCAGAGTTGGGCTAGAAAAGGACAATTATCATGAATCGGATAGAAAACAAGAATCCAACGGTAACATGTTTATGGAGTGTAGTTTGCTACCTATCCTAATCTGCCCCAGGAATACGTATCTCAAAGTCTCAACGCGGTCTTTGGGTGTGAAATCCAAGACTAACGTCTCATTTGTTATTGAATCTCTTTTACATAATGACAATCACTGGGACAATAATAGAGGGCTGTTTGGACACACCCAGGCATACTGCTAAGCCCAGATTGATGAAAACCCCTACGGCGGTGTTGGGGCTGGTTGACTCGGAATTTGATGTGTTCCGCGGTTCCGAGCTGCCGAGCCATTACCTCCGGTACACATCCATCTTGCTGCAGAGGAAAGAGAAGGTCGAGTTGTTCCGTAATCAATCAATGATACGAACCTTCTGTTTCGGCAATAGTTTTCGGGTACGGATTGTGACTTGGAGTCTGTAATCATACCTACTCGTGAGCCGGGTGGCGCAGGTGCCGGCCGTCCAATCTTGAGACGTTCCTGTGCCTCAGCAGACTTCCCTGCTATATACCTAATTGATGACCCGCACGCAGTTTTATCTGTCTAAAGCTTTCAGTTAGCTTATTCAAGTGTACAAACTGAACGTGAAGGTTGGAATTCGACATTTGTTCTCCTCAATTGACGCTGTTGTCCCTGAAGACCCCCATCATGCCTGTAACAGACTTCTCCACGAAGGAGAGATACGAATATCTCAATGGCTTCGGGTCTTTTCATGAGTAAGTTATTGTATCATCACTGCTGTCTTTCTCTTTAGTGCTTGACGCAGATGACCTGATGCTAACAGCCACGCCCTAGATCAGAAGCCATAAAGGGTGCTCTGCCCATTGGAGCGAACTCGCCCCAAAAGGCTCCTTACGGTCTGTATGCAGAAAAACTCTCAGGCACAGCCTTCACGGCACCCCGCCATGAGAATTTGCAGACATGGCTTTATCGCATCATCCCATCAGCATCTCATTCATCTTTCGAGCCTCTCCAGGAGAATGGGCCCAAACCCGGTGGTCAGATCCACCAAATCCCGAACCAGCTACGTTGGGACCCGTTCGACATCAGCAATGAGACCGACTGGATCAGCGGTCTGAGACCCGTCGGCGGTGCCGGTGATCCTGCCATGAAGACCGGCCTCGGCATCTTCATCTTCGCCGCCGGCAAGAGCATGGACCCGAAGACTGCCATGTATTCGTCTGACGGCGACATGTTGATCGTTCTGCAACACGGCGTTCTGGATATCAAGACAGAACTTGGAAATATCCTGGTTCGGCCGAATGAGATCGTCGTCATCCCTCGCGGGATCAAGTACCAAGTCAACCTACCAGAAGGACCCGTGAGAGGTTACATCCTCGAGCTTTATCAAGGTCATTTCGTTTTGCCTGAGCTCGGACCCATCGGATCAAACTGCCTGGCGAATCCTCGTGATTTCCAGGTCCCCGTTGCCGCCTTTGACGAGGACGACACCGAATGGTCGATTGTGAATAAGTTCAACAGCGCCTTTTTCATCGCGAAGCAGAAGCACACTCCTTTCGATGTGGTAGCTTGGCACGGAAGGTATTACCCATTCAAGTACGATCTAGGCCGGTTCTCAGTCATTGGGAGCATCTCATTCGATCACCCGGATCCCTCCATCTATACAGTCCTTACCGGCCCATCGGATCATCCAGGAACAGCGGTTGCCGACTTCGTCATCTTCCCGCCCCGTTGGCTTGTGCAGGAAGACACGTTTCGTCCTCCATGGTACCACCGGAACACCATGTCTGAGTTCATGGGTCTGATCTGTGGTGACTATGATGCAAAGACTGGTGGGGGTTTCCGGCCTGCCGGGGCAAGCTTGCATAACATCATGTCAGCTCATGGCCCTGATGCCAGTACCTTTGAGAGGGCATCGAATGCTGAGCTGAAGCCGCAGAAGATTGGAGAAGGTAGCATGGCCTTCATGTTTGAGAGTTCGTTGATGATTGGAGTTACGGAATGGGGTTTGGAAACATGCCAAAAGGTTCAGAAGGGCTATAGCGAGGATAGCTGGCAAGGATTGGTCAGACACTTTAAGCGACCGGAATGAGGCTTTTCTCTTGTTTGAGCACGTACAACTTATCATCACAGATTGTAGTCATTCATGCGCATATGTAAACATAAATGGTAACATCAAAATTCACCTTCGGTCCTACATTCTACATGATAGTATCAATTTTGTCTTAGGACAAGGAACGTGAAGTGGTTTTCTTAACTCTTCCATACACGTAGCTCTCGAAGAATCCGGTACCGTTAGCTCATACCTACGTGTAACTATTAAGATACATCTCAAACCTAGAGATATCAAAGCCAGCGAGATTTTACAATGTTGTAGAATCACTTTGTGACCTGGATGACGCATGCTGATTTCCTGTAGTCGGATTGCACAGCCAAAGAAACCCAGATTCCAATTTCTACTATGTGTGACCGCTGCGAACGCTTGAATCTCTCCAAATTGCGACACTGAATAAAAGAAACTTTCCCTTGAAGTGCAAAACATATTCAACCATGCTCATATGCATACCCAATCAGTCATCCCTTACCCCTTCCACGACCTCAGAAATGACAACTGGTACTTCGAACTTCGCATAACCGCGAACAAAGTAATAACAGAGCCCAGACAGCAACCAACCAGCCATGACTACAGTAGAATAGTTCATGTTCTGTGCCGTTACTGGCTGTGTAGAGGGAAAGGTGCTGAAAATGATGACGACCGTCATCCATATCAAACTGACGACGTTGAGAACCGGGCCCACGATGCCTCCCAACTTGAAAGGCCCATACTCCTTGCGCGTCAATTTCTTTCGTCCCACAATGAGCATATAGGCAATTGGAATGCTATACGAAAGATAGATCCCGATAATTGCCATGGACAGAACAGCGTTGAAGGCAGTGGTATTACCAAGGTAAAGGAACCCGAGTATGAGCTGAAAGGCTGTGACAACGGCCACTGCCCTGACAGGAACTTGCAATCCCTTGTGAACATGGCTGAAGTAGCTGTCGAATGGCACTGCCTTGTCGCGTGCGAAAGCCCAAAGAGTTCGGGATGCCGACGTGATACCGCCAACCGTTGCTGCGATGGCTATCGAAATCAGCAGTAGCGACATAACTGTAGCTCCCGCTCTAGACTTGGTCACATCCAGATAGATCTGCATGAATGGGAAGCCCGTTGGGGTTGTAAGGAGCGTTTCGAGGGATCCTGTCGAGAAGAGGAGGACGGTAACATATACGAGACCCATCAGACCATTGACGGCCACGCTGCCAACCATGGCAATGGGGACGTTTCGAGGCGCGTCGGGTATCTCCTCAGCCATGTGACAGGCGGCATCATATCTGTTTAAAGCTTATTAGTGAGGGGTTTCTTCTGGTGTATCCAAATGGAAAGAACGTACCCGAGGAAGGGATATACAGCACTGATGAGTCCGACCAGCCAGGAAATGCCATCATTGCTCCACCCACTGCTGTTGACAAAGTCGGTGAAAACGAAGGCGGGGGTGTTCTTGGGTGCCATCACTCCAAGAACGATGAGTATTCCAACAAAAGCAACAACGTGAATGATACCTTGATTCAGTGTCAAGTCAGTAAATATGCAGCAACACATGTAGGGGGACTTTGAGCTTCGATAAGCTGAGAAACATCGTGAACACCCACCTGAAATCATGTTTGCATGCGGCAGCATCTTTGAACCCCAGATATTCATGGCAGCTGAGTACAAAAGCACCGCCCAGTAAAAGAGCATACCCTGCCATCGCTGAGGAATGTACGAGTCTTCGTTCAGAGTAATCAACGCTTGAGTCTGCAGTCCAGCTGCAAAGGCCGCCGATGCGCAAAAGACGGTCAGCCCCCCAACGGAGATCCATCCGGTCGTGAAGGCGGCGAGGGATCGGCTTCTCGGAGGGCATAACGCAGCAACCCAGTGGTATTGTCCTTAAGGTTAGTCTAATTAGAGTTGCAAAGACCTAAGTTGGTGAGACATGGGATGGGACGTACCGCCAGCTGTTGGATAGATGGACGCAATCTCGCCCAGGGAAGCTGCAATGCATACAGAGCAGATGAAGGAAAGAACACTGTGACTCGCCGTTAGCTTATTTTGGCGAACGTTTGACGACTCAAGTAAAGACAACATACTAGTTATAGAAGAGGCACGGCGCGCCGCCGCTTAGGAGGGCTTGAGCGATGACTGTAGAGAGTGCTTCCCATGTTGCCATAAGGCAGAGGCAGAGTGCCCCAAGAGTTGGAAGTGAGAATTGCCTCTTCAGTTCCTGGGCATGGCCCAGCTGAGCCAAGCGATCCTCATCGGAAACGATGTTACCTGGGGCTGAATCAATCTGCCTCAAAGGGTCGCCGGTCTTCGTCTCGTTGACGTCCATAATGAATTCCTTATCCATCTGCGGCAATATTCGCGGGCTGTAGCTTGTTGTGATGGTTATGTCGAGTGATGTTGAATTGTATGAGAATAGAAATTGGTGGTCCTGATAATCTTGCTTGCCAAGAAGCTGAACAGTAAAGATCCTATTGGCAACTACGCAGCTCTTGCACCGGAACAGCCGTCCGCACCCCGGCTTCAGTACGATACGACGTGGCGGAACTTTTATTGATAATTCCTCAATTGTGACAGGTCAACGGTCATAGAATCTCGATAGGGGTAGCGTCCCTGATGCCCCGAAGCCCCCGGTATGAGATACAGCACAGCGATAGCCACCAGCAAAGTCCGTATGTGGGAGTTTTCCGGGTTCCGAGATAAGGACACTGTCAATTTGGTGGCTCAGGCTTACATTGAAACGTGACTAGACATGATCAGCAAGCAGAAGGCAGAGTCATGTTATCAGTGCCAACGCGCCTAGACCTGGGAGCCTGTCGGACGGAGGGGGATACGACTGGACAAGTGCTAAGAATACATCGCAACGTGTTTTCACGAAGATGGCACTTGCAACGACATGTCTAAACATGTCATCTTCAATTATCTTCAACATTTGACAAGCACAGTGACCCTTCCCCGTGGGGAAGCAACTGCACGGCGGCATGGACCAACCTCACATCCTGACACATCCTGCTTGTCGTTATCGGTGAAGGGGCGGGTAGGCTAGACCTTATTGAGACAAAATATCCGGCGGGGGTGCATAACAACTCGTCTTGTGATATCGGGGATGTCGTGGCCACGCAACGGTCGCCTGCTGGCTTCGTCACACAACATCCACGGCGGTCGGAATTCACCAGGTTCCGCTCGGAATCTTAGTCGCGGCATCTTGCATACCATCCCGACATTCCGTGCGGGGTTCTCTACCCGCCCCCACAAGCCAGGGGAAAACCTGGGGTTGCATATGCGGGGGATGACTGTAGTTAGTAATGTCTCGATTCCGAGAGGGCTGTCTTTGTCTGACGCTCTCGGCGGACGCCAGTACCGATGGGACCCGCACGGCATCGCATCTGTGACGGAGCTGAGGGCCGGGTAGGAACGGCAGGGTCAGACCGGTTTACATATCATACCGTTAGTAGCAATTGTTTTCCCACGTTTGACAGTTCGATACAGAGAGTATTCAGCAATCAAACATTCGTTGTGGTCAAGATACTCTCAACATGGCTATTGCAAATGTCATCCAAGCTTTCCAGCAAAGGGTCTTTGACCATGCTTTGCAGTCGGCCGTCACAGGCATTCTTCTGATACCCCTCATTTACGTCATTATCAATGAGTTCATCCGCTCTCAGGCTCGGATTGCCAAGTTGGATGGACCTCGAGGTCTACCTCTGATTGGCAATCTATGGGACATTCGAGTCAATGCTGCAGAGCAATACAGGAGATGGGCCAAGAAATTTGGATCAGTCTATCAAATCCAATTGGGAAATGTGCCGGTTGTTGTGGTCAACTCTGCGTCTGCCGCCAGAGCCCTCTTCGGACAGAATGCCCAGGCTCTCAGTTCCCGTCCTGAATTTTACACATTCCACAAGGTAAGACTTCGAATGCTCCTCGAAAAAGACTTCAAGAACCAAACTAACAAGCGCGACAGGTTCTCTCGGATACTGCGGGAACAACGATTGGAACTTCTCCTTACAGCGACTCACTTAAGCGCCGTCGTAAGGGAGCTGCTTCCGCCTTGAACCGACCGTCAGTCGCAACCTATGTTCCGCACCTCGATGTCGAAACCAAGACCTTCGTCAAGGAGCTCTACGAATATGGCAAGGCCGGCCAAGCTCCGGTCGACCCCATGCCGATGATTCAACGCCTGTCTCTCTCGCTCGCTTTGACTCTCAACTGGGGAATTCGCATGAGCAGCCAGAAAGACGGCCTCTTTAAGGAGATCACCCATGTCGAAGAAGAGATCAGCCGCTTCCGCTCGACCACTGGCAACCTGCAAGACTACATCCCTCTTCTCCGCATCAATCCCATCAACATGCACTCAGCCAAGGCCAGAGACATGCGGAACAGGCGTGATGTCTACTTGACTGCCCTGAACAACGGTCTCGATGAGCGCATGGCCAACGGAACCCACAAGCCCTGCATTCAGGCCAACGTCATCATGGATCAAGACGCGAAGCTCAACAAGGCCGAATTGACATCGATCAGTCTGACCATGCTTTCCGGAGGACTTGACACCATCACCACGCAGGTCGCTTGGTTTGTTGCCATGCTCGCGCAGAGGCCCGATATCCAAGACAAGGCCGTGGCAGCCATTCGAGAGTTCTACAGCGAGAAGCAGCCAATGTGCGATTCCGAGGATGACCAGCAATGCCGTTACATCGTGGCCTTGGTTCGCGAGTCCCTGAGGTACTACACTGTTCTCCGTCTTGCGCTTCCTCGAGCGTCTGTTCGAGACGTTCCCTACGGTGAAGTTATGATTCCCAAGGGATCTGTTATCTTCCTCAACGCCTGGGCGTGCAACATGGGTAAGCACTTGAAGAGAGAATTGAACGATCACTCCGAGACTAACACTTCTCAGATTCAGAAGTATGGACTGACCCCGAGGTTTTCCGCCCCGAGAGATGGTTGGAGCAGCCGGATGCGCCCCTTTTCACCTATGGTGTTGGGTACCGCATGTGTGCAGGTTCACTTCTCGCCAACAGGGAGCTGTACCTGGTTTACATGAGACTTCTCAACAGCTTCAGGATCGAGAAGTACGATGATGTTGACCATCATCCCATCACTGGAAATGCCGATCCCACGAGTCTGGTGGCTATGCCAAGGCCGTACAAGGCACGATTCGTGCCCCGTGATGTTGAGACATTGAGCAGTGTTTTGAGAGACTCGGAAGAGAAGGCCTAGGAGATACCAAAGTTGAGGAGGTTCAATTGGGTTGACTTTGTAGATTTGTAGAATGACTAGCAGTAGCTTGATAACATGACGAACACGAGAAGAAGAAAACACATCAAAAGAGAAGTTTCAGTTGAACGTTTCAAGCGGAAGAGCTTACATAAAATCGATTAAGAGATAATTTGAGATGATTCAAGTTCTTGTTGATGGACTGAGTAGCAACAATGTTTATGATGAGATGTAGATGCCGAGGGCCGAAAGGTGCCCTGTCACCCTCAAATAAGGCCGTCTAGATGACCAAAAACGCGATTCAGACATGAATTTGAACTTCATCAAACGTTTTGAACCTCAATAACCAAGTTTTTGGATTGGTAATTGCTCTTCTGTCATATCTTCGTGAGACCCACCTCGAGATTGACAACATGATGTGGAGGGGCGGGGAGGCCATGCGGGGAAAATGCCGGATCCCGGACCTTGACCCGGCCTGCGTTGATACAAAACCCCCACTCTTCCCCTGCGCGCATCACCTGCGAACTCTAACACTACCTCAGCACCCATTTGCGCGGTGACGGCGAGCCTCGACGACTTACTTGATGACATTGCATGTTTCATGACTCACTCCGCAATGGCGCCGGAAAACGACGAAGTGGAAGCACAGTCACCAACAACGACATCGTCGACACGGAGGAGATCCTCGCCTCCGGGTCCGAGCAATCCGCCAAGATCGAAGCGCGCCAAGTATGCAGCGGCAGCTTGGTATGTCACCACTTTCTAAACTTCATCACTACTCATATTGGTCAATGAGATGTCTGACTTTCAAGCAGCTCTGAATGCAAGAAACGGAAACTCAAATGTGTGAGAGAAGAGAATGAGGAAGAATGCCAGCGATGTATGTCCAACGGCGCTCAGTGCGTCTTCGGCGCCGCACCGTCACAAGATGGCAGTATGGCACCAAAAGAAAAGCCTAGAGCAAACAGGAGAGCTAGGCGGACTAGGTTAGACTTTGCCTCAATTGGATCTCTTATGGGCCATGACTCTTAACATTTACAGCTTACCGAACGATGTAATTATGGACGAGATATCAATGCTTCGAGAGCAAGTTGCAAGCTTAGCGAACACTGTGGGAAAATTGGCCTCGGACAAATCTCGACAAACGACGTCGAACTCGCCCAACTCTCAACGCCATATGTCGATACACGATACTTCCTCGCCTCAAGGAGGACAAGAACCGAAACAGCCTCAATTCGTGGGGCCGACTAGATCTGCGTTCAGTCTCAAAGTCGCCGAGACCACGCTCACCAGAATGGGAATTTCCACTCAGACCCCGTTACCATCCGGCACGAGCGAATCTCTCGCTCCAACCCGCTACCCGACTCCCGAACAATCCGAACCGGCCTTATCTGTTCCTGGGACAGATATCCTGCTCACCATGCCCCTGGACGAGGTTGAGAGATTGCTCGAAGTTTTCCAGGAGGAAGTCGAGACTGTTTACCCGTTTCTGGACACCGGAGAGCTGGTATCCAAGGCTGCAGATATACGAGCCTTTGTTGACGATTCTCCGGATCGCCCGGCGGTGAACAGCTCCTCTGTGGACCTCAAGGATGTGATCCTAGCAAAAGTCGCTATTGCCACGAGTATTGTGGTTGAGGCTCATGGAAAGAACCATGCAAGCAACAAACTAGTCGAACCGATTAAGCATCTCATCTACCAGCTATCTATAGACGCCCAGGCTGATCTGAAAGTCATTCAAATCATGACCATGATTGTAAGTCAAGAAGACCTCAAAAAAGCCAAACGGGGACGAAGCTGATGTTTGTGCAGAGCATTTACTATTTCTTCTCCGACGAAGAACTTCTTGCCTGGAGAAATATCGGAATAGCTGCGCGAGCAGCCTTAGAAATGGGTCTACACCAGAACTTGAGTCTCGTCGAGAACTTCCCGGATCCTCGAGACCGTAGTCTAGCAGTACGCGTGTTTTGGTGCGTTTATGTGCTGGATCGCCGATGGAGCTTCGGAACGAGTCTCTCATTCGCCTTGTTTGACCGAGATATCGACCCGAATCTACCTGAACCGGTAAGAAACGAGCCCACAAAGTTACTCTTTTCATGCTGATTGATACAAGTCGGACGATTTCCCATACCTTCGATGCTTGATCGGGTACGGCCGGTTATGTTCCAAAGCCTGGGACGCGTTGCCTCCGTTCAGCGCCCAGTCGCAGACCATTCCCAAAGACACCGTCGCCTTCCTCGACTTCACCGCGCAGAACTGGTCCAAGTCAATACCGGAAGACTTACAACTGCGCCATCTACCACAAGATTCTACATCGGCACCGCCATCTCGGGCTTCGAGGCGGTTGCAAGCGCTACTTTATCTGCGTGGTAACCATATCCGCACCTTAATACATCGGCATCACGTTATTAGCTCCGCGAGCATTGAGGCAGAGCCCCAAAAGGCGCGGCTGGTAGTCGACATAGCCATCGATAGCATATCCGTTTTGGTTCATCTGAGTGAGACGAGCGACATCTACATGCGCCAGCAAAGCGCCTTCAACTACTTCCTTCTCAGTGCCGTGGCGGTCCTTTTCTTGGCAGTATGTCACGGCTCTCGGATGTTCGCAGAGCCATGCAGAGACAGCTTCCTCTCCGCAGTGGAACTCGTCAAGGGGTTCTCTCGGCAGGGCACGGCGAGCCGTAGGCTGTGGAAGAGCATCAGAGGACTCTTGCCACTTGCCCAGCGGATGGGTCTCCGGGGAGACGAAAGCACAATTCGGAGAGATATAAACGACGGGCAACTACTGGTTGGTTCGACAGGTCGTATGCTCGGCGTAGAGTCGATGGCAGATGGACAGCGATCCGGATCAGCAGCGGTGCCGGGCCCCGAGTTCGGTGGGTTGTCATCGACGCAGAACTTGGGGACGATGGAGTTTGGAGCAGCCGCTCCCGATGCCTTTTCCCTCAGCAACGATCTCATGTTTCTCTTTGATGCTTTCGGGCAGACGGATGACACGTGGGCCAATGGTTTGCAGGATTATATGGGTGGCAATGAACAGCAACCTGCTATTATGGGCGAGGAGGAGATCTCCAGGCATTTTTGGGGTTTGATATGAGTTACTTACCATGATTCCTCGATGAAACGACGGCACGGCCAACCACGACATGCAAGGTTAACTACGTTCCTTGAAAAAAAGCGACGGAAGCCGGTTGGAAGCGGGGAGATTCGGTTCTCTGCCCGATGTCAAGCATACATGCATCGGATAACCGGAAGCGGCGACAGAAGTTGCAGATTCCTGAACGGAAGAGGCAGGAACGAGGTCGCAGTGCATTAGCCTTCGATCAAAGGGGAAACTGTATTGGGAGAAGGGTTGGCGTTGTTGGCATTATTGATCTTGGACCCTGGTTGCCTTGCCGAAACTCGAGAAGAGGTCAACATCTGGTGTGCGCCGTCCAGCTCAACGCGTGCTTGACCAAGATAGACACAAGCGTTCTGGGAGACACTCTGGTAACTTATTAAAGCATGCTGCGGTGAGGCTCTTATACTAATTCATCAGAACGTCTCAAGTTTGCATTCTGGATGTGAGAACAGTCTCTCCTTCTGAAGCCGTCTCGAGGCATCCCACATCAGTTGTCAGATTCGAGGAGGAAGAACCCGGATGGGCCATTCTGACCATGGCTGTGCATGGTGCTTGGCAGATTAAAAAAGTGCCATACAGATTCGATGACGAGATGAGTAGAGTTGCCAAACCTATCAACACAGTGTACGGCAAAGAAGACGGGGAAGTTGAGTTGATGATATTAACCCAAGGCCGCGGTTCCAATCTCCTTCCACATGGGGAATAGGGGGGCTTGGGTGCTAAAGCGGGGGAGATAAGCGGTCTGCATGCGAATTGCGGCTTTTTGCTCGGTGCCAAGCGCCAAGCTACCGGTCGTGTTGGGAGGAGAACAGGCACTGATTTGATCTTTTGCGGGGACCTGCTTCGCCCCCCAAAACCCCCTGTTGATCGCATGTGCACCGGCCAAGCGGTTGAAACAAACTCTTTAACCTTTGAGATAGACTTCGCCCGGAGTCGCTTGTTTCCATGTCACTTGTAGAGCCAGACCGATGAGAAGACGGAAGCGGGCCTTCAGAGTCCCGGCGACGTACCGGCCCCGTACGAAGCTAACAACGGAAGGTGGGGCCGTTGTTCGCGGACCGACTTCCGCATTGGATCAGACGTTCCTGTTCGTCAATGATCCAACCAACACCAACAGCCGTCTCCTTAGCAAGAGGAACCCCTCATCTCCCCTCAACTCTCTATCTTCCCGGAATCATCGCCGGGAAGCCCACCCTCCATCGTACAGACAGCACTGAGGTGGTACCCAAGACATCTCAAAGGTGATCGATCCCTCACACAGCGTATCAGCCACCGCCACGATGGCTCAGCATGCACAATCCCCAATTGAGGCGGACGACGATGGCGTCTCAATCGACGGCTACTCCACAACAGACGATTTGCAGATCTCACTACGGTCAACGATTCTTAGGTACCGCCGCGAGAACGGCCGTACATACCACGAGGACGACAAATACATTTTGCCCAACGATGAATCTGAACAAGAACGTCTCGACATCGTAAACCATGTGTGGATGGTTACCCTTGACGGCAAGTTTTGCCTCTGTCCCAAGGACAATGGCGCAAGACGTGTCCTTGACCTGGGTACCGGAACGGGTATCTGGTCCATTGACTATGCGGAGGCCTTTCCAGACGCCTGTGTTACTGGTGTCGACCTTAGTCCCATTCAACCGAGATATTTGCCTCCTAATTGCTACTTTGAACTGGATGATCTCGAAAAGGAATGGACTTGGGATACTCCTTTTGATTTCATCTTGGCTCGGAATATGGGCGGTTCATTTTCCGACTGGGAGGCCTCAATCAAGCAGGCTTATGAGCACCTCGAGCCTGGCGGCTGGTTCGAGATCCAGGATAGCGAATGGCCCGCTGTCTGTGACGATGGCAGCATGGCAAAGAACTCCGCGATTGCCGAGTATACGAACTTGATGGCGCACTGTTGTGCTGAGATCGGGCGCCCGATCACATTCACCCACACGTTCGATGACCTCCTGCGGAAGGCAGGCTTTATCAATGTGGTCAAGGTGCCTCTCAAGTTTCCGATTTCGCCGTGGCCGAAAGACAAAGCTCTGGAGGAGATCGGCTTATGGACCCAGACGTCGTTGATTCAGGGGCTTGAAGGTATGGCTTTGGCGAGCTTCACGCGGACCTTGGGTTGGAGTAGGGAACAGACTTTGGTCTTGTGCGCGAAGGCAAGAGCCGACATCAAGAACCTCAAGATTCATGCCTACTGGAACGGCTACGTCATCTACGGTCAAAAGCCTTTGGACGCAGAGAAGGACAAGTAGAAACTGTGGTGCACAGTTTCTGTCTCACTGCAAGTACTATCTGATATTTGCGCACATAAAAGATTCGGGTTGAATTGGTGGTGTCAAGTTGAAGATTTGCAGTTTGTCCTGTTTTTGTTGTAGGAGATACCATAACATAGCTTAGGCTACTGGCTGCTGATGTCGATTTAAGCTCAGTTAGAGGACGAGGTTGATCGCGTGTTACAAAACCATAAATCTCTTGCCCGATGTTATGTCAGCAGTATGAATCTCTCATGCTCAAGATGTTGTGCTGACAGTTGAGGGGACGAAATCTCGACTGGGGGTATCCCAACCACACAAATACAGGCCTTTTGCTTGGCACATGGTTATCAACACCTCATCTCCTTCTCCAGCCAATCGTCACTCACAGCACTTGATCCAGGCACAAACAGTTCTTGGCGCAGGCAAAGCGCACACCGCGAGCCTCATCCCGCATTTCACGGACTGCGGACGCGTCTCTATGTAGCCGGATACATCACCCGTTCGCTATCTTTAGCTTCCATGCCCGAAGCACGCAATCGGCCTCCCAGGTCAGATTCCTGAAGGTTTCCCGACAACACCGAATCCGAGTCAGCTTCTCTTCGGTCCGGCCGCCAGCGCAAAAAGGCTCTGCTGCCTAGGAAGCACCCATGAAAGGTTGTGAGACCTGCAGCGCAGCGTGCTGATCATGGCTGGCTGCATTGCAGCTAAATTGAGACTGCGTTGAGCCCGGCGTCTCCAGACAACACATGCAGCTCGAGCCCCAGAGTCACTCCGGTGATTATCATGCAGAGCTGCCTGGAACAAGAAAAACGAAATGCTCGCGTACATCTCGCGTACGCAGGCCGTCAGCATTGGTAGAACGCGGCCTCGCAAAAGAGAGGCCATCGGTGCCCTCTCCGGAGACTGTCCCGCTTTTCTTATGCCGCGGCCACGAAGCTTCCCCGGACCGTTGTCCGCCAAGCCGCACTTAACCCCGGGACCTTCCCGTTTAAGCTCCTCGCCAAGAGCCTCCAAGAACACTTCCCTGAGTTGCCAATCGAGCGGCAAACCACCGAAATCACTTGCAAATTATCGCTCACGCACCAATGCTACTCTGCTGCGGCCTCTCAATGGCCAACTCAGAGCTCGCATCCGGCAACATGGACGGCCATGTGCGGCCCTCCTGCGGGCTGTCATCTCTTGGTAGCATCCGAGCTTCCCTGAGTAGCATTTCACACGGCCCTTTGCCCCCGGCAGTGCCCAGAAATGCCCAGATCGATGGTGCATGTCATGAACAGGCACGCATACGAAGTACGGACCTGATTGTTGGGATTTGTTGACAGGACTCAATGACTAGCAAAAGTTCCGTCTCTGATTGAAGCTATGGCCCCTCTGCTGGGCTTACACATAGATTAATGCACAGAGATATAAATCTGGGGCCCCTCCTCTCCATTTTACGACTTTCCTTCGAGCTTCAAGGGATCTCGACCTCACCTCGACTCCTTCACTTGACAAACTCGGTCCAATCCAGCCCGCAATCAAACAAAATCTACCGATTTGTTTGCATTGGACATCTCCACCATGGTCCGCGCCTCCTCCTACCTGGGCTCCCTGGCCGTCCTCGCCACTTCGGCGATGGCCAAGGAGATCCAGCCCAACGCTGCCCTCGCCGCTGAGCTTTATGAC
Source organism: Colletotrichum karsti (assembly GCF_011947395.1). NCBI lineage: Eukaryota > Fungi > Ascomycota > Sordariomycetes > Glomerellales > Glomerellaceae > Colletotrichum > Colletotrichum karsti. The sequence continues at coordinate 478,747 of NW_024065925.1, forward strand.
ACCGGTATTATCCACGAGCAGGTCATTGCAAGCAAGAAGGTGAATACAAGAATCCCCCCGAAACTCACAACATGCTGATTCGTCCCAGGCCGAGTTCTCCCGTCAAAGAGAGGCTGGTGCCTACGCCAGTGAGCAGTATCCCGCCCTGGGATACGCTGCTTGCGTCAACGGCTGGGCTGAGGCCATCGTCGGCGACCGCAACAACACCTTCCGTTGCCACAACGCCGACCTCCACTCCTTCCTGAGCCACGCTGCCCTTGGCGACGAGCTCGGTGAAGGTTCCTCGTCTTGGGGTTGGACGTCCGAGGATGGCCGCGAGTTCGTTGCTATCGGCCAGTACCAGGGCACCGCCTTCGTCGAGATCGACAAGGACGGCAAGCTGATCTACCTCGGCCGTCTGCCCCAGTACTCTGTGCCTTCCGAGTGGCGGGAGATCCGCTCTTACAAGCACTACATGGTCATCGGCTCCGAGGCCGTTGGTCACGGTATCCAGATCTTCGACATGAAGAAGCTCCTGGACATCGACCCCGCCAGCCCCGTCACCTTCGACGCCAAGACCGACTTGACCAGTCACTTCAACGCCCTGCTGCCTCTGGGCCGTGCTCACAACGTTGTCATCAACGAGGAGCTCAACTACGGTGTCGCCGTCGGCGCCGCGCCCCGCAACGACACCATCTGCGCCGCGGGTCTGAACTTCTTCGACCTGACGGACCCTGCCAACCCCGAGTCCCTGGGTTGTGCCAGCGGCGATGGATACGTCCACGACGCTCAGTGCCTCGTTTACCACGGCCCTGACACGCGCTACGAGGGCAGAGACATCTGCTACGCCTACAACGAGGACACCCTCACCATCTACGACGTGACCAACAAGGCCAACGTCACCAACATCATCTCTCGCATCTCGTACGAGGGAGCTTCCTACACCCACCAGGGATGGGTTCTGGACGTCAAGAACCAGGAGTACCTCGTCCTGGACGATGAGCTCGACGAGTCCCGCGGCAACGGCCCCGGCGGAGACGGCTACCCCGTCACCTTCATCTGGGACATCAAGGATCTCGAGAACCCCAAGCAAACCGGTCTGTTCAAGCACCCGACCAAGGCCATCGACCACAACCAGTACGTCATCGACAACTACATCTACCAGTCCCACTACGGCGCTGGTCTCCGTGTTCTCGACGGCCGATCCATCCCCACCGACCCCACTGGTGCCGGAGTCTGCGAGGCCGCCTGGTTCGACATCTACCCTGAGGACGACGACTTCGAGGGCGGCGGCTACGTCGGCTTCGTCGGCACCTGGTCCTCGTACGCCTACTTCCCCTCTGGCTACATCTTCATCAACACCATCGAGCGCGGTGCCTTCGTTGTCAAGTTGACCGGCAAGGAGTGCCCCAAGGCCCCTGTCTGCAACGCCGACAACTGCCTGCGCTCTTTCCGCGCCGAGTCTATCCCGGGTCGTCTCGTCGAGTCCCAGGAGTTCTGCAAGTCCTTCCTCAGCTCCCCTGTCAAGGAGGTCAGCGCTCTGCCCGAGCACGCTGTGAAGAACTGCGCCAAGGAGGACAAGGTTGCCCAGGCTAGCAGCGCCTGCGCTTGCTTGCCTGCCGCCACCCCGGCCCCTTAAACTGTCACGAGTAGATTATGAGGTTGATGTAGAAGTCAAATGATAATGTAATTGCCATAAAAATACGTGCCCCTAAAGTGAGATTGTTGTTTGCGTGTTGTTGATCATGCGTACCTTTACCTACCCAGTCTTACACCATTTGCGGCGCCGACCGAATCTCGGCCCCGGATATGTGGGCCATCGGAAGTTTGGCCCGGCAGACGACACGTGGAACGGCTTCATCCGGGAAAGCATTAAACATAATCTCAAGTTTAGGAACAACGGTTTCCACCTCAAGACTTGCGCCATGCTTAATCAATCGATCAGACCTAGGGATTGATTCGCCTACTGTTCAAGCAAGCGGCAGCAAAACACCCCAATGATACGGTTAGCGTAAGCGCTCCACACCAAGCGACGGCCCCCTTGTCAGGACGGCTGCCACCAACGTATGCGAGCAAGCTGCAGCACCAAGACGAGGGGTTGGTGTTGTTTGCCCAATCCGACGGCGATCTTTCCTCGAGCAACGTGCTGCCATGCGGCAGAACGGGGTTTTAGGCCTTGTCAATCCTTGCCAGCCGCCGCACTCGAACGGACGTCATCTTCGCCAGTTGTACTGTAGCCAAGTTCGGTAACAGATAAAGATAAGAAAGACGATGCGGGGTCACATATGAGATGGAAGTGCCCAGAAATAGGCCGTATATCTTCTTATCCAGCCTCGTTCTCTTTGGATTCCGTCGCAAGAATTCTCACACTTGAAAGAGTCAATCAGTGATGAACATGGAACACCCTAACGTCACCAAGAGAACGTCGAAATCACCGGCTACAGGAAACGCCGAAGCAGCTGCCATCCACGCTACGTGTGATCCTAGTAAGCTTGGTGACATCGAAAACGGGCCGGGCGACAATAGACATGGCATCGATACCCGTGCTATCCACGTCGGAGTCGACGCTTCATACGAGAAGAAGGTTGCCATCATGAACGAAGCACTCATCGACATAGGTATGGGGTCATTCCAGTGGAAAGTCTTCGCCATGACCGGTTTCGGCTGGTTCGTTGACAATGTACGGTGTTCAAATTCCTTCTTTCCAAAAGTTCACAATTGGTTTTCTGATTTCTTAATAACCGACTTTGAGCAGTTCTGGATGCAAGCCATCACAATCATCAGCGCCCCAGTCCGCAACGAGTTCGCAGTCGAGCGCATCGCCTTTCTCACAGTAGCCAAGTACGTCGGCCTCGTAATCGGCGCGACCGCCTGGCCCATGACGGCAGACTTCATCGGCAGGAAGCTCGCTTTCAACGTCACGCTCCTCATCTCATCGATCTCCGGTCTGGTCGGGGCAGGCGCCCCAAACTTCGTCGCCATCGCGACCTTTTGCGCCTTCATTGGACTGGGCACGGGCGGGAACCAGCCGGTCGACAGCGCCATCTTCCTTGAATTCATCCCAGCGACGCACCAGTACCTCCTGACGATGCAGTCTGCGTTTTGGTCGCTGGGCCAAGCCGTCGCCGCGCTCATCGCCTGGCCCCTGATCGCGAACTTCTCCTGTCCGTCGGGTTCGCCGGCTGGACAGTGCCGGTACGAGGATAACCTCGGATGGAGATACACCTACTGGGCTTTTGGCGGACTGACTCTGGTTATGTACCTGTTGCGTCTCTGTTTCCGGGTTTATGAGACGCCCAAGTACCTCCTTGGAAGGGGGCTCGACAGAGAGGCGGTCGAAGTGGTTCAGAAGATTGCTGCGAGGAACGGGGGTTCGACTTGGCTCAGTCTCGAACATTTCCAAACCATCGACGCCGAGTTACAAGTAGGGAACGATGATACCTCCCGAAGCGCACCAACCATCGACAATCGGGGTGTGCTGCGGCGACATCTGGAGACCTTCAAGCCTGAGAAGATTCTAACCCTCTTCTCGACACCGCGGTCTGCGCTCTCGACCACTCTTGTCTTATTCCTATGGTGCTCCATCGGCATGGCGTTTCCGCTGTACAACTCATTTATTCCTATCTTTCTGGAGAACAAGGGGGCGAGCCAGGGCGACTCCTCGCTGTCGACCACGTACCGCAACTACGCGATCCAAGCCGTGTGCGGTATCCCGGCGTCGATCCTCGGCGGTTTCATGGTCGACATGAGACGCATCGGTCGGAAAGGCACCGGGACGTTCGCCTGCCTCGGAACAGGAGTATTCTTGTTTCTCTTCACGAAAGCGACCACACCGGCTGGGGTCACGGGCTTCACATGCGCCATCGCCTTCTTCCAGAACCTCGTCTACGGGCTTCTCTACTCGTATACCCCAGAGCTATTTCCTGCGCCGGTTCGAGGTTCCGCGAATGGCCTTGTGGCTTTGTTCAATCGCATGAGCGGGCTGATGGCGCCCATCATTGCGGCGTATGTTGGGATTGATACCGACTTGCCGGTGTGGATCTCTGCTGCGTTGTTTGTGGTTGCCGGGTTTGTGTTTCTGGTGTTGCCGTACGAGACTCGCGGTAGGGCGGCAGCATGAGTGCGATAACAAGAGGTCAGGTGTCTTTTTGGTCAGAACATTCATATTGTGACGATTGTAGGACGGAAAGCCGTTCTGCAAGGTTCATCGTCGGCCGGTCTCAAATCGCAGGCTACCAACATACTCATGAGCCGCTCACTGGGGCCCACGACTACAGCCAATCAAATACAACTGTGAAACCAGGATGAAATTTTCTCTGCTACTGTTGAATTTTGACGAATGTGAGTATAATATTACTTGAATAGGCGTGGGAAAAACTAATCCAGTAATACCAAGAAGTTGAGTGAAGTCGGAATTGAGATTGAGGAGCACTGCGGGGGTTAAAGCTTCACACCAACACTCCTGCAAGGGTCACAAAACAAAGCGGAGCAGCCTGTTTAGAAGCAGTCAATTGAAATGTCAGGGTTCCATAGCACTAATACAAATAACCGGGATACCCCCCTCTCACTCGAAGGCTTTCTTCCCTCTTCATGTCACCCAACATCTGCCACCGTCGACCTCTCACGTCTGCGTCTCGACAAACAGTACTCAATGGCTACTAGTAACGGGGCTGACAGAACCTCGCTCGAGGATTTCGCCTACAACCAACATGAACTCGTCTCGCTCATCAAGAGATACTACGAGCTCCTCGTGGAGATGGCATACTTCGAGACAGAAGATGTCCGTTGGCCTCACGAGCCAGCAGGGTGGTCCGATTCTGAACTCGACGTGGACTCGCTTCGCTTGCTGGGTCGCAACGAGACGGTGATCGACTTGCTACGACATCTCCCGTATCCACGCGAAGACCGCACCGAGATTCACAGCTGGGCCATGGCTATATCCTATTTACGCGAGCACTGGCGACCCGAGGAGTACGGTCAGCCCGGATGGCACCAGAAGGACCTATGCATGCTCGGATTGGCTCCCTACGATGGGCATACGCCCCCGAATTTCATTTGTCTCACGCAGGACGGGTCGACGGTAGGCATCTGGTGGGTTATCGATACACAGCGAGGTCAGATCCCTAGCCCTCTATTCTGTGCCTGTTCATTGACATTTTCTCTCGATTCTTCAGGATGCATCTACCCACACGGAGGTTCTTACATGCTATTCGGAGACGAGCCTCCCGAGGCAGAGGAGCAATGGTGGCTTCATGCGAAAGCTGTGACATTTGCCGAATTCTTCAACAAAGTCATCAACGACTTGTCGTCATTGGAACTCGTCCCTCTGCCAGCAACCGAAAATCACCCAGCAGGGGTCGCCAATCATCAGAGGGAGGATGCACAAGTGAGTTTCTCCAGCGGCCATTGGCAGTCACCACCGGCCTGTGCAAAATCTTGCGGATCTCCTAACGTATTGTAGGCTATGAGAGATTTGTACAGAGAGTATGGTTGGCCGCACGCTTTTCGCAGAGAAGAGTTTCGTCAAGCTGCAGTTCCCGCTCGTCTGACTGCTTTACGCGAGATGTTTCCCCACTCGGACTCGGAGATGGACCCGGCTGAGATAGAGGCACTGGAGAATGAGGCTCGCGAATCCGGACACCAGTGATATCTTGTTACTCAAAGTTAGATATACGCTGATATACATCTTCTTCCGAGTCCGAGCCACTGCTCACTCAACTCGTAGCAATACAATAAAAGTAGTTCGGCCATATCTGTGTCCCGCAGTTCTCCCCTTGAGGCCCGAGTACCGGGTTCAAGGCAAACAGCACCGACATGTCAATACCGTTGTCGTTCGCGAGCTGCCAGCAAGACGCTCCAGCCAGAGCCTGGACGAACTTGGAGCAGTTCGCGGGGATTCCGGCCTGCGTCGCTGTCGGCTTCGCTGGAGCAGTCGTCGTTGCTGGCGGTGCCGCCGCACTCGTTGGTGAACCTCCAGATTCAGAGGAGACCCCGACGCAGTAGTAGTAGTCCGGCCAGATCTTGGTGCCACAATTCTCACCAGCAGCACCGAGGACTGGGTTGTACTGATAAAAGAGCGAGGTATCGATGCCCGCGTCTGTAGCGAGCTGCCAGCAACCACTGCCCGAAACGGCCTGGACCCATTTGTTGCAGGTGGAAATGGTTCCTTCGTGCTGGGGCGTTGGCTTAGGTACAGATGGAGATGTCGAGGTCGCGGCGGGAGCGCTCTGCGTAGTCGTGGGGTTCGGGGTGCCAGTGCCGTCTCCTTTGGTCCCGACGCAGTAGTAATAGCCAAGCCAGATCTGTGAGGTGCAGTGTTCTCCGCTTGCACCGAGGACCGGGTTCAGCTCGAAGAGTCGGTTCTGGGTGATTTGGGCGTCGTTTGCAATCTTCCAGCACGACGCTGTGGTGATCTCTGCCTTGATATAACGGCTGCAGTCGGCCGCGATGCCCTCCTGGACGCGGTCTGCTGGGACAGTGGAAGGATCATCAATGATGGGGAGAAGTTCAGTGCTGCCAGGTCCGCCTCGAATTGGCCCGTTGCTGTTCTCGGGTAGATCTTCATCAGCGGGCTTGACCCAAGAACCACCAGGTCGCCTGATAAGAGCAGAAGCGTTAGTTATGAGCCCGGTTATCTCGAGACATCCATGTACTCACGAAATACATATGTACTGGCTTTCGGTCAGGAAGTCGCACGCGCCCATAATGTTTGGATTCCACGACATGAGTTGCGTGACAGTGACGGGCTGCGTCGTGTTCGAGATGGCGTCAGCAATGGATGTGCTGTAGGGAAAGTCCGATGTCAGCAGTCCAAAATCTGAACATGAACATCTATTACATCCCGCTCGCACGTACGTACCATGTATCACCGGCGTTGACTCGTAGAAGCTCGCAGGCTTCAGGCACGCAGACAAAGTCAAATGAGTAGCAGTCCTCAGCGTTTGTCTCAAACATGAGCTGACCCGTCGCCACATTGTACGTCTCGGCCAGGACGTTGCAAGCATCGATGCCCTCTCCGCTGGCAGGCCGGACGTCAACGGCACGTGCTGTGCAGTTGGTCGGCACAAATGGCTCCTGCTCGGGCAGGGGCTCCGCGTTGTTCATGTCAAGCACCTCTTCCGGAAGCTCCACATCAAAACCAGGATGGTCGTCAGGCCCAGGGTTCCAAGGGTCGGTATCAACTTCTGGGGTACTGGTAGGCTCAGGAGCAGTCTCGTTGAACTCAGAAGCAAAAGGGTACACTGCAACAGCACGCGTTGCCAAAGGTCCCACGCTTGTCTGGCAGACTGACTGGATGTCTTGGAACTCGGCTACTAGGTAGTCGGAATGGTCAGTGTTTGGGAGGAACTCGGAGGTGACTCTGCGGTAAAGCAAGTTCAAGAAGCACTCTGAGCAGAGGAGATCGTCCTCGTACAAGCTCGAGATGCGACTATTCTCACTAGATACGTTGGCGGGGTTGATGCACCAGGGGTCGGTTGGGTTCGCAGCGCAGTCGACTTGCACGACATCCGAACCGGTCCAGTTGTAAGAGTGAGGTAGACACCACTGCTCCTTTGTGTCTCGCAAACAGGCAATTTCCATGCCCTCTACAAACCGTAGGCTCAAGGTCTCGGCCGGAACAGCACGGTCACCCACGACAAGCCAGTCCCCTGAGCAGGCGGAGGATACGGCTTCCGTCCAGGAACGGGCACTTGATGTGCAATCGGGAACGCACAACGTGGCGGCATCTTGTTCGGTCCAATAAATATCGTCAACGTTGACAGTCCACTTGAAAATATCTTCGTCGCAAGGGAGTGTTGTGTTCCTAGTGTTTGAATATGGAAGCGTCAGTCTGGAAGACTTCTTGCGCAATGGATGATAGAAGGTCTCTGTCGAAAAAGCACTCACAAAGCCGCGAGACAGGTTTCGCTGATACCTAGCATCTCTGCCATAGGCTGGGATTGAATGAGCGGATACAGTTGGAAACCCAACTTGCCTAGGGCCACGGGCAAGAATGCCACACAGGCAAGAACATGATGAGAAGACAACATGGCCGCAAACAAAAGAGTGTAGTTTGCGAGCTATGATGGGGTGCAACTCATCTCCAACGCCGTATCCGAGCTGAATGATAGTCCTTTTATGAGCATGTCAACGAGGACAGCTATCTAGCAGTGAAAAGTCTCCGCCCATTCAGTTGGACTAACAAGATTCATGTCCAAAGGGCTAGACGGGCCGGTGTAGTGAACCAAAGTCCCTTTTATGCCGAATGTTGGCGTTTGCCAAATATGGCAGGTGGGTGGCATCGCACATGGATCAGGAACTCAGCGCCGAGGCATTTTTCAGGAGGCTCTTCCAGACTTGATATTTTCAGTCGAACGTGATGAGTATGGCACCACTTTGTCACATTTAACGGAACGGTCCCATGCAGATTTAGACCTGCAGCACATCTTCTTGCATGAAGCCGGGCCCAGCCAATACTATGTACGCGGTTGAGATCCTGATGCGACTCTGTGTTGGTTCGAACCCCGGCGAACATGTCAGGAACGGTGCTTAACCGACTTAACCTAGCGGATCGTTGTGCCTTATTGTTCCATCGCGCTGCAGGGTTTAATCTCGGGGTTGGCGATATTTCGGCCATGAGGCTCCGAGAGGCAACATGGAATCATTGATGCCATGAGCCGATTTTCCCCTATCAATAATGCATTGAACCCCTACCTTCTGCTACCCAAATGACTTGAGCCTCCTTGGCGCATAGCCAAGTCGGACAGCGGCTTGCGAACTTGTTCTGGGTTCAAAGCTCGATACCTTTCTTTTTTGGTACTTGGGCCTGGTGACTTAAGTAGTCATGACCATCCAGACCATGAATAACCTGTTCATGATGTCATTTGCAAGACATTTCTTCCGGTCGTTTGTTGAAACCACGCTCATTTCTGAATCTTTGCCGGCTCCTTCGTAGCCATGCAACTTTCACTCGCTTCTTGGACCTCGTTGGTCCTGTCCATTCTTCCTTGTCAAGTTGTTGCAGAAAATTATTTTGCTCTGAACTCTGCATACGGGCTCTTGACAAACACTATCGCGGCTGAAGATCTTGAACTTCCCGTGGGTACATGCAACGCCAACACCCCTTGCGTGAATGGTGCTTGCTGCAGCGGCGTATGTCTCTACTCTTCTTCCTTTTTTCTGTGACATTGATGCCAGCATCTGAGATGATCTTCAGACTTTTCTAACTTGTGTATCTTCTCCTGAATCAGAAAACTGGCCTTTGTGGGTATTCTCCTGCGGAGTGTGGCGCAGATTGCACTTCAAACTGCCTTGCTAAGGCAGAGTGCGGTCAATACGGAAAGCCTGGTAAACAAAGCTGTCCCCTCGGGGTCTGCTGTTCCAAGTTTGGGTAAGTCCTTGGTACTCGCAGCCAGCCACAAGTGTTTACTGACCGTCTTTCGTATATAGGTTTTGCGGTTCGACATCAGAGTTCTGTGACGCTGAGTGCCAGAAAGACTTCGGTGGCTGCGGCGACGTCAATCGACCCTCGTGCAGCAAAGATGGTGGCAGCATCAACAAGCGATCCATCGGTTACTACGAGTCTTGGGCCAACACCAGAGCTTGCAGTGCTGTCTCGCCAGAGGATCTCAATCTGGATGGCCTAACGCACATCAACTTTGCGTTTGTCTTCTTCGACCCTTCTACGTTCCAGATCATTCCTATGGACCAGAATGCCGGCACTCTGCTACACCGCTTCACCAAGCTCAAGGAGAAGCGAGCAGGCTTGGAGACTTGGGTCAGCGTTGGTGGCTGGTCGTTCAACGATCGTAAGTGGCTTTCATGTGTTGATGCACTCGCACATGCGATTGGGAAACTTCGAACGCCCAAGCTTTCTTTGGCATGATCTGATTGAAGAAACACGTTATAACATTGTTTTTAAAACAGCCGGCCCATACCAAAAAGCTTTCAGCACCATGGCTTCGACCGCTGCCAACAGGAAAATGTTTATCGACGGCCTGATCAAGTTCATGGACACATACGGCTTCACGGGCATGGATTTGGACTGGGAATATCCAACAGCCGGTAAGCTGATCTTCCAAATGCCTTCTTCATTCGTTATTTCAGTGACTTACATAGTAACAAAAACACAGAGGACAGAGGTGGCGCCGCAGACGACACTGCCAACTTCGTTCTTCTCTGCAAGGACATCAAGCAGGCGTTCGGCACGAAATACGGATACTCGATCACTCTTCCAGCTTCATACTGGTATCTTCAGCACTTTGATCTCGCAGGAATGCAGCCCTACGTCGATTGGTTCAACATCATGTCTTATGACATTCACGGCGTGTGGGATGCCGCTTCGAAATTCGTCGGCCCGTACGTAGCTCCACACACTAACCTCACGGAGATTGATCTCGGCCTGGATCTACTTTGGCGTGCCGGTCTCAAACCAGAAAAGGTCGTTCTTGGTCAAGGATGTAAGCATTCAGGCTCTCGACGCCATTGTTGAGGCTCCGTGTTATGTGCTCAAACATCTAACGTGGAGAATGAAACTAGACTATGGCCGATCCTTCACCCTCAAGGACTCCAGCTGCAGCAAGCCCAACGGCGTTTGTCAGTTTTCGGGCGGCGCAAAAGAGGGACCTTGTTCCAAAGCGTCTGGTATTCTGACCCTGCAAGAAATTTTCGACATCATTGAGGAGAAGGCTCTGTCGCCCGTCTTGGACGAGACAGCGGGTGTCAAGTGTAAGCAAAACGCTCCGCTCTCTACTTACACATGGGGGTTCTAATCTGATTATGATTGTAATAGGGATTCATTGGGATAACGATCGATGGGTGTCATATGACGACGCTGAGACTCTTATGATGAAGAAGGCATTTGCAAACTCTCGATGCTTAGGTGAGCGAACTTCTGGGTGTTTTGCATGGCATGGACACGCGTACCATACCTATTGCGAAGAATCAGGCTAATCATCTCAGGTGGATCCATGATCTGGGCGTTGGACCAGGTCGACCAGAAAAGCAAGAGCTTGCAATACCCGGAAGATTGGACGGAGGAAGAGATCTCCATGTCTGAAGATTTGATCTCGGATGAAAGCGTCAAGGGCGTTTGCTACACGACCAAGTGCGGCGAGACTTGTCGAAAGGGTGATCATGAAGCAGCCCAGATGAACGGACAACCTGGTTCTCTGTCGACAATGGACCGGTGCCCCAAGGATAAGTTCCGACGACTTTGCTGCAACAAGGGCACCACCATGGGCAAGTGCCGCTGGAGAGGATATCGAGGTCTCGGTTTGTCATGTATGGGTGGATGTGCCGATCTTGAGACCCAAGTCACGCAGAACACCAATCATCATAGTGACAAGGAGGACCAGACTTGTAGTGGAGGACTCCAGAGCTTTTGCTGTGCTGGCTTCATGCCACCTATCAGCAAGGAACAAGTGCAGAAGAAGATCAAGGACGAAGCAGCTGATGCTGCCATTGCTGCTGCGGAAGCCTTGGCTCTTGAGATTGCTGCGAGGGCGTTCTGTCGAATCGCCATTACCGCGGCTCTCACACCCCTCACTTTCATACCTGTCATCGGTGAGTATTTGACGCTGCCTATAGGCAGCACTTTTCGCTCGAGACGAGGCGCCTCGACTCCCGCTTCCCCGAGTACTGCTAACAATAATCCTAGGCTGGATCATCCGTCTCGCTGTACAAGCTGCCGTCCCTGCTCTGGCCAATCTCTGCGCCAAGGGAATTGCCAAAGCAGGCAAGTCGGTCTTCAAGTTCCAAGGCAAAGACTACGACGTGAAGCTCGACAAGCCTCTCACGAAGAAGACCGATCGCGGCGATCGAGGCAAGTCCGACAAGCCAGACGAAAAGGCTGGTCACTGCGACCGTGCCAATAAGAATCTTGCCAAGCGGCAGCTCCGCGATAACAAAAAGACGGTGACCAAGACGATTCCTGTGCGCCAGACTGTGGTCAAGGTGTGCAACGGCAATCGGTATCCTCAGGCGTGTCTTCATTATTCGTCCGTTGTCTCGAGAAACGCTTTGGATCTCATACCTTGCGTAGAGAAGGGCGCAGAGCCGAAACGTCCCGTTGTCATAAAGTACGACGGGGACCATCACACTAAATGGATGAAAGGGTGGATGCAGCAGGCCAACTTGAACTGTCAGAGGGACGAGTTTCCCCCAGCTTCTGTCTGGCAGGACCGGGACATGAATCAATGGATCCGCCTCATCCCCGGAAGCGAGAACATTTCCGCTGGTCAGCTGTTCAGGGGCGTCTGCCCAGACAAGTATAAGAAGTCACCAGAGGAAGGGCTACGAGAACTACCCCCGACACCCCCCAAGCAAGGCGACTGTCGCAAATATCGCAATTTCGAGGTGACTGTCACCGCGACAAGAAATTACCTCAAGATGAAGTTCATCAACATGCCGAACCTCCCCGACGACGGAATCCCCGCCAACCCTTGCTATCCTAAGATTCTCGTCGACGACCCAGGCTTTGCCCTCTTGATCGACGACGCCTGGTACAGGGAGAATCCGTCAAAGGGGGGGTGGAGGCGTCTGTACAAGAACCAGCCGAGTCCGAACGTCATTGGAGACAAGGTTTCCCGACCAGGTTATGAGAAGAGAGACTATGGAGATGCCGACGACTTCACAGCTGGTGGGTTTGATCCTGACCAGGTGTTGGTTGAGGAAGGCAACTCCACCCGCAAGGCAACCGACGATGAGTTGCTTAACGAACTAGGCTTCTTGCGATGTGAGAACGGCGACTGCAGTAGTAAGCTGGAGGAGTTGGGGATCCATTCTGCGCCGTACGTCGGTCTCACTCCGACTGTGCTCCCTTCTGTTTCTGCGTTTGCCACGGTTGTGGATGCAGTGCCTACGTCGCTTGCCAACGCGTTGGACTCGGCAACTGCGATACAAGAAGAGATCAGGGCTTTGGTCACTCCGCCTGCAAAGCTCGAGTAAACAAGCGCATGCAGAGTATGATCGCGGGTGTCAGTACCGGGGCGGGGGCCATGGTCATACGATGAGAGGGTTTTTGGGGTTCGGTCCGTACTCATTCTTGCATATAGTCAATTGTTGCTTCATTTGTGATAAAATGTCTTCGCTCATCTAGTTGCGGGTGCACTCATTCACGTTCTCGTCGGGTACTCAATTGGTTAGCGCTCACAGTCTGTGTCTCTTTTGAGGAGTATCTAATTTGGATGACAGTTGGATGATCCCATCATTTCTTCTGTCCCGCTCTCTGTCTATGAGCTATTCTATATGTTTTGTGCTGTATCATTAAGAGAATTTTGCTGTTGAGCGGTTCTTCATATGGTGTTGCTAGCTCTATCACAGCACACGGGACTCAGATTGTGAAATGAAAGTGAGGTCTTGGTTCAACTCCACGATCCAGCTTGGACCCTGGAGCACTTAAGTTCCATGCAATATGATAGAAGCTTTGACTACGGGAGGTAACATGTCGCTAGCGCCAATTCTCAATGGTCGGTTTTCATTTTAAAGTGCGCAACAAGCTCAAGACTTATAAGCCCCTCACGGACCTTGCTGCGGAGATCTTGAAACGCTTGCTTGAAACATCACGAACACCAACCCGGGGCCCTCCCGAGTCTTTAACCCATTCCTCGGGAGGGACATCAGATCTTCTACTGTTCTCATTCCATCAATCACAGTTCACGTCCTTTTCATCATGAGATTGTACGTAGTGCTCGCCTCATGGGCCTCTCTCGCCCTCGCCGGCAGACAAGGCCTCAAAGCTCAAGTTCCGATCCTCGATCTGTGTGCGGCCAGCCCGCTGTTCCCCGACTACCAGCTCGCCTGTGGCAAAGGCTCCGTCTGGGCCGCGGACTCGGGCATTCCACATGGCATCGCCAACAATCGGACCAGTAAGCCGCCAAAGAAAGAAATCTGGCGTTCGGACGAAGGGTGGCATGGCCCTCACTCTTGCGCCGGGGCGTACTGCGCGTATTCGCGACCGTCGTTCGCCAACGGCCGCGGTATCGTACTCGTGAGCACGGCGTTCAATGCCGAGGAGGCCTCGCACCTGTCCGCTTTCACCCAGCCGTCGAATGATAAGGACCAGGGCGACAGCGGCCTCTTCAAGGTCGTTGAGATGCCCGGGAAAGGGCTCGGTCTCGTCGCGAACCAACACATCAAGCGTGGTCAGCGCATCATGGCTCATCCTCCGGCGGTCGTGATTCATCGGCGGTTCATCGACAAGGTGGACCTTGAGAATCAGTACAGGCTTTTAGATATCGCCGTCGCTGAACTGCCTGAGCCAACGCGCAAGATCTTCATGGAGCAGATGGGGCAGTCTGGCGGACACAAGGTGCACGACATCATTCACACCAACTCATTTGAAGTGAGGCTGGGAATTAGAGACGGTCATCACTTCGGAAACTATCCTGAGGTTTCGCGGTTTAATCATGACTGCAGGCCAAAGTGAGTATCACCAGGATCCGAAACTGTTGACAAGACATGTCTGACATAGTACAGCGTTGCGTTCTATATTGACTCGGACCTCCGCCACTACACCCATGCTGTGAGAGACATCAAGCCCGGCGAAGAGCTCACCATCAGCTACGTTGACTCTCTCAGCTCTCGAAAGGTCCGCCAAGATCGGGCACATCGCAACTGGGGCTTCGGCTGCACCTGTGAGCAGTGCAGCCTTCCGCCGCCACTGGTCCGCGACTCGGACAACCGTCTGTGGAAGATGTGGCAGATAGAGCAAGACCTCAGTAACTGGAACTCGGTCAACTTCGACGAAGACATGATTGAGACCCTCATAAGCCTCTACCAGCAGGAGAATCTTCACGAATCCAACGGTTACGAGGCTTACAAGTTAGCTGCTTTGAATTACAACGCGCTGAAGAAGCAAGAGAAGGCAGTAGAATATGCGAAGCAGGCCATTGAGCAGTTGCTGTTGGAGAAGGGGCCACAGGCAAAGGATCTTATCGACATGAGGGCGCTTTCACAGGAGCCGACCAGGCATTGGAGCTGGGGGAAACGAACTTGAGAAATGATCAGAATGTTAACGTCGGTGTAACCTGGAATGAGTTTAGCTTTAGCAGTCAGTACGGAATGGAGTCAGCGTTTATGTTTCATGACGTTAAGAAGTTAGTTCACTGATCTTGGTTTGTCTAAGTGAAGTGCTCATGAGCACCTTTTCAACTCCGCTAAGGTATAGAAGCTGTCCCGTCGTCAGCAATCCATGGATGTGAAAGCTGATGGGATGGCCGAAACTGGAAGGCAGCCAAGGGCGAACAAATGTGACTTGCCGATACCGCGACTTTGAGATTGCCTCACAGATCCCATGAACTTGACCTCTCATTGGCGTTTTCGTTCCTTGCTGTACCTCCCAAGTTCCCCTCAGTCGTTCGACAGGGGGTCGGCAACGTGGTCACTAGCAAGGGTGTCCCTGGCGACATCATTCACATACGTTTAATACCAGCAGGTTTCCCTCCTTCACGTAGCATCTGTCAAAGTAAATACAACGAAGAGCACATGTGCATCATGAATTCTTGGGAATCGAGGTTTTCAGCTGTTTCTCTCTCATTGGCGATCGAGTATTATACAAACCAAGCCATCATACAATGTCTCAACCGCGGATTATGAAGGTAGGGGACCAACACCTCCTCGACCCCGAGCAACTCAACAGCCAGTTCCGCGACACCATGAACAAACTCACCCACGAACGGGGCTTCGTCGTGGTACGCACAGCATACGCGGCAGACGACGACGCGGACGCGACAGAATGGTCAGCCGCCCTCCAGAAACTGCGCGCCTGGGCATGTCCCACTGACGACAACGCCGAGATGGACCCGGACACCTTCGCTCTGCCTGTCATAGCCGATCGTGAAACCCTCAACGGCCTCGACTACACTGCCGTCCGCCGCGCGTTTGCCGGCTGGGTGGAGTCATATCTACGACGGACACTCGCGGATGACGACGAAGATGACCCCTGGCCGTCGGACGTAAGACATGACGTGTGCATTGTCGCTGACGGCTCCGCGCTCGCCTCCTTGCGAAATGCACCGGAAAGGCCAAGTGCTGAGTTTATGGATAGGGGGCCATGGGTTGTTGTTCTAGATGCTCAGGACCCGGCCAACGCCCCTTATCGTGGCGGAGGTCCTTACCAAGGTTGGATGCGAGCTGAAGCCAGAGCGCTGAGCCAGCTGGCTGAGGATTTGGATGACAGGACACTGGCTGGAGGACTATGTCCGGTTCGCGAATACGGAGGCCAGATCCCTCTTTACGACGGAACTCCGGCCGGCCGACTTGTTGATCCGCCGGGAGGTGTTGCTGGGAGATATAGGTTCCCTCGTGGGACTCCGAGGGGCGTGGACGGCGCTCAATCCATGCTGGCCGAGATCCAACGGGCCAACGGCGGATTGTAACCAACGAAGAATCAGATGGGAATTGTGAGATACTGAATAAATGGACGTTTTGTGAGTTAGTCGTCTCACTTTTAGTGGTACCTATCTTGCGTCGAGAATACTGAGAATCTGATCCTCTGCGAGTCCTTCCAAACCTGTGCCGCTTCCACGCATATTACCAACCCTTCACGACAGCCCTACATATCAAAACCCCTGCGCAAACGATCCCTCTGCACGTGGCAATCTGTTGGTTTGTTGGTATCAAATCAAATGCAATTCCCACAACAACCTCGTCCCTTAGCATGCATATAACCAATCAACTTAGACACGCGAGCAACCATACGAGTGGGTGACATAAGAGACATAAGACATATTCCAAGCTCCTGGGCCTTCAAACCTTTGACAAGTTCTTCTGCCGCTCAGACGCAAGCACCCACATATCCCTATGCGCAAAGATGCCAGCGAAGTTGGTCTCTTTCCACGGAGTATCGGGCTTGGCAAGACACCAGTCGAAGTTGCGCATCAACTACATCAAAGTCAGCGATAACTCAATCAGAAGCACGCGTGCTACTTTACCTCAAAGACGGTCTTGTTGATCTCCATCATGGCGATGGGCCTACCCAGACACTGGTACTTGCCATACCCGAACACGAGCTCATGCACCTTGTTCATGGTAGCCAGCTTGGCCTCGTCCGTCTCCAGAAGCCAGCGCTCCGGACGAAACTCGTCGGCATCTTCGCCAAACACCGCCTTGCTCAGATGCAGAGGCCACACGGCGTAGTTGACGTTGGTGCCTCCGGGGAGGAAGACGGCCTTGCCGTCAATCACGACCGTGTCGCCTCCGTCCGGGACGCGCTTGGGAACGGAATCGGTGACGGGCGGATGGACGCGCATACCCTCCTTGATCACCGCCTGCAGGTACTCCATCTTCCTGGTCTCGACGTCCGAGATGATACCCGACGCCGTGGAGACCTGCTCGGTGGCGTGGAAGGCGTCGACCTCGGCCTGGAGCTTGGCGTACACACGCGGGTGTGTGAGCAGGTACAGCATCACGACTCGCAGCGAGGCCGCCGTGGTGTCGGACCCCGCGATCATCTGCAGCGTCGTCTCGGTCAGCATCTCCTCCTCGGTCAGGCCGTGCTTGATGAAGGAGGCGATCATGTCCGACTGCTTCTCGGCGTTGCGCGCGAGACGCTCTTTGATGATGGCGCGGCCGTTGGCGATCATCCTCCCGTAACCCGAGGGGTCCGTCTCTTTGGGACCCAGGTAGGGAGAGACGAGGGGGTGTTGGACGAGCTTGTATAGCCCGAAGGCGATGACGAAGGTGAATGCCATGAGGCCGTCTTCGGCGGCTTTAGCAACGTCGTTGGTGTCCGCGTCGGCGAGCACGTCGCCGAAGGGAGCCCCGAAGGCGACGTCGCTTATGACATCAAGCGTGAGAAACTGGACTTTCTGGGAGAGGTCCATTGGTTTCGCCGACGCTTCTGTTGAGAGGTATTTTGAACGGATGAGATGGAGCAGCTCAGCCACATGGGTGTCGATTGAGGCCTCTAGTGCCAGGTTTTCTTTTCCGGAGTACTACAATGACATCCAGTCAATATTTGGTGCAATCTAACCGACGGTACCAACAGGAAGCGAGAGAAAATGAATGGAATCAACTTACACCAGCTGCCATCCGAGATCTCAACTGCTTATGCTTCTCCTCGTCCATCTCGCTGAAAACATGGTCCTTGTCAGGCCGGTGTCGACAAGCGCGGTAGAACCACTCGGTCTTGGTATAAGACGAGCGGATAGCACTCATGTGCAAAAGAAGCTCCGGTGAAGAAGTGACCAGATCATTGGGTCCAACCCGGGCAATTGGTCCTAACGGTGTGTGAGCCCAGCACGGCGGTGGGAGAAAAAAGAAAGCATGAGTTACGTACCGTACTTCCTGCAAACCTCGTCATATTTCAAATGCGACTTGAAGCTCAAGATGGCAAAGGAATGCCACATCTCGAACCAGCCGGTACTGAAGGGCCCTCGGAAAGCCTTGAGGCGATTATACGTCTTGATCTTCTTGCCCACGTAGACAGTAAGCAAGACCCCGACGACAACCCACCGAAAGCCGTACAACTGGGCGAGGAGCGTCATGACTGCCGGCCGTAATTTTTTTTCGCAATGAGACACCAAGCAACGAGGGTGCATAAGAGACAGGAAGCACTGCTGCGTCCTGGGGCCATGGACTCGGGTCGTCACCCCCTACTTGTAATCCCCGTCGCCTACATATTACCATGCCGTGCTCCGAGAGGTGATAACTGAGTGGGAGGAGGCGTTCTCATCACATTTGTGGCTTTTCCGCCCCAATGCCACCCGATACCACTCTCGTGGCATCTGCATGCGGACCACGCCTCGCTTTTCCCGCTAGTCGGGGGTGGAAAACGCGCCATCACACCGGATAGTCCTCCACCATTGCCCGTTGACACCGTGTCGTGCGAGGCCAGAACCCCAGGCCTGTCAAACATGTCAGGACATGCGCACTTTTGTGGTGATGGCGAGAAGGCAGGGCGACTGGGACTGGAACCGGGACACCGCCGGATGCAGCCAAGTGGACGACGGGACAGCGCACTCGAGGGCGAGCGAGAGGTCGCATTTCCCAGATTTTCTAGTTGCGTTAGTCGGGTCGGTACGACGTGCAGTGCATTGCAGGCCGCATGAGATTCACCCAATAGTCGCCGGTATGATTTAGTGCGAAAAAAAAAGGGAACCTCTCTTGGGCCAGCTGCTTACGGGACTAAGAGGCGGGACTAATGCACGGAATCGGCATCACCAGCTCAGCGGGGAGGAGGGGGATATGGAAGCAAAAGTGCCTGATGCTCGTTCGCCTTCGCATTCTCTTGGGAAGAGGAGTTGTCACGGTCGTGCTTGGCGGGAGGGCTCGGTGTGGTGGCTGAGAGAGAGTTACAAGCACCTACCGGAAGATCAGCAGACAAGCCGAGACCGGGGCGTCGGCAACCATTGTGAGAGACAATGGATTGTCCTCGTTCTGGCTCGGTATGCGGGTGTTCTGAACATCAGACTGCAACATTCTGGATGTCCATACCTAGTGAGGGGTGTTTCAGTCAACTTACCATCACCGACTCACCGACTGCACGCACAGCCAGGGGTAAAATCCTAGAGTGCATAAGCTCATGGCGCTATTAGGAAGACGGAGAAGGCATCACAGCGAATTGCGGTTTCCAGAAAGATTTGCAACATAGTATGCATTAGGTCATTCTATTTTCGTAGTAATCCTGTAATCATCTGTCATTCCTTTCCCATTTCCAGTTTCCCATGTCCCATCATGCGCGCCTAGGTGCCTTGAAACGCCGACGACTCCGAATATCCAAGTACGTGTTTACTCCTCGTCAGCCTCAACGGCCGAAACGGGGGCAGGGGTGTTGGCAGTCGGAATCATCGCGACAGGGACAGCCGGGGCAGGGGCCGGGGCAGCAGCGGGGACAGCAGCCGGAGCAGCGGCAGGCTGTCCAGCCTCAGGCCAGGGCTGCTCGGCGGCGGGTTGCTCGGCGGCAGGCTGCGCTGCAGGAGCAGCGGGCGCGGCTGGAGCGGCAGGAGCGGCAGCCGGATCAGCGGGTGCTGCGGCGGGGGGAGCAGGAGCAGCCGCCGGGGGAGCCGGAGCAGGAGCAGCGGCGGGAGGGGCAGCAGCAGGAGGAGCCGGGACCGCAGCGGGAGGAACAGGGACCACCGCGGCAGGGGGAGTAGCCGGAAGGTTACCCTGAGCAGGAAGAGGAGCGACCGATCCTGCAGCGGGAATGACGATTCCCGGGGCAGGTGAAGGAGCCGGAGCAGCAGGAGCCGGAGCAGGAGCCGCAGCCGGAGCAGTAGCAGGGACTACGGCGACAGGGACTGCCTGGACGCCGGGCTGGGCATAAGCGGCGATGCCACTGTCGAGAACGCTCTCAATCTGAACTCTATCCTCCTCGGCGATTCTCTGTCCGATTCTGGGGACCTTCTCCTCAAGAGCAGCAGCAAGGGCCATGGTAGAAATCTTCTGTCGCTGAAGGGAGTCCAAGGCGACGTTGCTCACGCCAAGGTTGTCAAGCACAGGCTTCCGGGAGACCAGATCATTGACAGTGGTGGTCGTCTGATCAGTCAGGCCACCCGTAATGCGGCGAAGTCTGGCAGCTCTGATGGCACCCAGGCTGCCAGATTGCTGAATCTGGAAGGTAGCCTGGTTGGTAGTGGCCTCGGTTTGCTGAGCAAGGACGAGGAGGTTGTTGGCAGTGACCGGGCCGCCATCGAGAGCAAGGACGGCAGCATCAACCTGGGCCAGAGACTGAGAAACGGGAGCCAGAGCAGACTCGATGTCGTCAAGGTTATCACGGGCCTGGATCGGAGCGGCGGCGATGATGACCGACTGGCTCAGGAGAGCAATGACCAGGGGAAGGGTGAACATTGTGAAGGTAGGATGGCAGACGAAGGGTCTTGAGAGTTTGTGAAGATAAAGCGTAGCTTTTGAAGTAATCAAGCTTCTGACCTTGTTTTCCTTGTCTGATGCTCCAAAAGAAAAGCTTCTGTCGTCGGGAGATCGAATGGGTTTATATTAAGCTTCTTTTGAGCCGTCTCTGTCTGTGGGAGAAGAAGCTTGGATCACAAACAGGACTTTGATCGAGTAGTTGCGGCATCGTTGACTCCTGTCAAAGTCGGCAGGTGGACCGTGAGACACTTCCGTAGACCAGATGTGATGATAGCTCTCCATTCTGCAGCTACATGGTGAAGGTGGGTGTCGAGGGGAGAGCCTGGGCTCTCGCAAGCGTGCGTCCCCGACGCAAGAACGCCCTGAAGCGCAGCCTGTCGGGGTCTGTGTTGATGTCCGTGTCTCTCGGCCGGGAGGTATTCGCATGTGTCTCTGCCCACTTTTGACAGTCTGGTAGTACTCAACAGGCCAGCAGCCGTTCATCGGCTCCCGGCGGGGGAACAGACTTGCGTATTCGGGAGACTTGATCTGTGCGAGGAGCTCCCCGCAGCTAACGTAGGCAAGCTGCCGATGCATCAGAGATGCGGCCCTAGCGGAGTGCGGGAAAGGCTGCAGGTTTGCTGAAACGAATCGTTCCTACTTGGTAGATGTAGCCAGCATCGTCGGCAGCAGGCCAGACATCGGGGAGACCCCAAGGAGAAGTGACCCGGAGACAGCTGTCATACGCTAAACTTTTGGACGAACGGCGAGAGCCCAGTCGATGAAGAGTTGAGATGACACAGCCGGGGACGCAATCTGGGAGCTTGGGCGCGTTTCGAAGATGCACGATCATTTTGAAGGGACTTGGAAATGAAGATGTTGTCTCAGCGGCTGGGTAAGAGTCCGGGCTCAGCTGCAACTCCAGGGCATTGGCAAGTTGCTGCAGGTGACCATTCGTCAACTCTATCTCGCGGACGTCGTGCAGTGCATCGATGGCAGTCTGAGCTTCACGACGCTCTCGGCACGTCCCCGCAGACTGCATCAATGAGGCTCCATTGGGTGTGAGGCTCATTGGAATCCAGAAATTAGGTGTTTGCGTGCTTGTTGCCATCGCCAAGGCCCTTTCCCGTTGGTTGTCGAGTTCACAGGTCTGTTGACAGCATGTAAGTCAGACAGCCATGACCACCTCAGACAGATCGGATTGTGATAGTTACCTTGACAGCTAAGAGAAGGAAGATTTGGCCGATAGTGTCTCCACTTGATGATAGTTCTTCCCATGTCGTTGAAGGATTCAAGGGACCTTTTGACGTTGCTGAAATAAACCTTGAGGTTATTTCTGTCTGCCTATAAGGATGATATTTCCCTTTCGCCTCCTGCAGGAATTACAAATGGCTGGATCTGCAGAAACACTGCACAAGTAATGCTGCCGTATGCAAATGCACGAATGACGCAGAAAGCTCACCATGCAGCAACCGCCAATACACGGTATCGGTGAGCTTCCTAAACGGGGACCGAAAGAGTCCACGTCGTCAGCAACAATCCACGCGGAAAGCTCGACGACGCCAACCAAGACGTGGACAATAATTAGTGAGTCAGACCGAATAGCTTCGGCTCCGGGCCCACTCGTAAGATCGGTTCCAGTGGAACCATCCCGAACACCCCACTTCTCCAGGTGGCGGGCTTACGAGGTCCGTAAGCTGTGGAACAAACATCGAAGTACTTGTAGGATCGCATGCGCGCGCAAATTGGAAGCCCAACCCAGTATTGTCACCAACTCAAGATAAAACAATCGTCCAGAGATATTATCGTCTTGCAGCTGTCATGCCCATCGAAGTCCAGCCGATTGTTGCAGCCGATCTCCGGCGTTGCGCCGAGATTGAGCAGCGGGCGTTCGAGGAGAGCCCATCATTCAAGATCCTGTTTCCCGGACCCCAAGCGGATGATTACTTGGGAATCCGAGCCAGCGGCCTGGAGAAGGAGCTTCGGGAGGACCCAACCGTGCGCATGCTGAAGGTGGTGGACACAGATCTCGAGGGCGATGAAGCGATCATCGCCTGGTCCAAGTTCAACAGTTATCCGGATGGGCTGCCGGTGCCGAAACCACGTGTGCTCAGTCAAGGCATGAACACGGAGGCGTGCACGATGCTGTTTGTCGGTATGGATAAGATGCGGGAGCGTTTGATGGCAGGCAAGCCGTGTGTCTGTAAGTGCTCCATGCTCCATACTCCATCCGTCAAACAGACTAGCAGCAGTTGACATCTAACGCTGGCTGAAGACTTGCATATCCTGGTGACGGATCCCAAGCACCAGAGACGGGGTGCTGGGCTGCAGTTGATGACTCCGCTGATGCAGGAAGCTGTCCGGTTGGGCGTACCGGCGTTTTTGGAATCATCCAACCCGGGCCACCGACTGTACCAAAAGGCGGGCTTCCATGATGTCGAAGAGCACCGGGTAGACTTCAGCAAGTTCGGAGCTGAGCATCCTCACTTGAACTGGGCCATGCTTTGGGAACTTCCCAGTCGGCGGTGTCCGTGAAGCCGTCACTTGCATTCTCGTTGGCTGAAAGGATTGCGCTCGGGATTGGTTTTCTTGCTCAACGTCGGCGATGTCGAGGAGGGCGATCATGTCGGCGAAGGCTCTAACGCCGATGACCTCATGATCTGGAGGATTATTTGGCCACGAGATGGTGATTTGAGAACCTGGTAGTTGAAATTGCGCGGGAAGAAACATATCCGTAGTTGTTCAGAAGAAACACGAAGGAATATTGACCCAATCGCTCCTTCCCCGATGCGCAAGGACCGCCGTGGAGTGCGAGATAATGGATTCCAACACCGTCCGGCCGCACCAGATTGGCGGCAATCGGACAGTGCGAATGATATCAGAGATAAGCAGCGTCCAAGTGCCAATTGAAGGCGGGGTCTCGGCGCATCAAGTGGTCCCTGCGGAGGTGCCTATTAGGTACCTACGTACCTACGTACCTAAGCAACTAAGGCATGCCGCCTGCAGCCCGCCCTCCGCAGTGGGCTGCAGCGAGCGCGAGATGCTGAAAGTGAACCAAATTGCCCCACCTGCAGTCGCTGGAAATTGATGATGAAATCGACCTCAGCAGAGGCCCGGACCTTCTAGCTAAACTCCGACACAGGAGCGCCTGCCAAATCGTCCATCTCGACATCCTCCCATGGCCGCAACGTTGGGACAGAGCTCCCACTTCACAAAGCTCACAGACCGCCAAAATGTCATACATTGCGCCAATTCATCGGCCCAGCAGCATACGCCATGCGCTGAGGATCCGTCTGTCTGGAGATGAGGATAGCTTGGTGGTATCGTAAGTCCTGCTGCTGGTCTTGCCCCTCCACACTCGGCGCACCTCTATGCCAATCACCCATACACGGCCTTGCCAATTCTCCATTCGCTGACTCTCTCCGTAGGAGATCAAACAGGCTCGAGGTATGGCGGGTTACGCAAGACGACATGTACATGGTCAGCTCCGCTGCACTATACGGAACAATTCTCCTCCTCCAACGCCTCTCCCCGAAAGACCACGAGACGGACCTGCTGTTCGTCGGAACCGACCGATTCCAATACTTCACAGCGAGATGGGACTCGAAAGCACAACGGCTCGTTACCGAGCAGATCATGGAAGACAATGCCGAACCCCACATGCGCGAGGCCCAGAGCCAGGACAAGTGTCTGGTTGACCCGTCAGGCAGGTTCATGGCCATGCACTTATGGGAGGGTGTTATGAACATCATGCGCCTCGGTGCCCGAGCCCCGTACACTTTGCGAGTCGACCCTAGTTGGGAGCATGTACGCCTGTCGGAGCTCTTCATGAAGGCCAGCACATTCGTCCCCACCGAAACAGGCCATCCGACCGTCGCCTTCCTGTACCAGACCAAGATCGACAAGGAGGACGCCAGATTGGCCATATACCGCCTCATGCAAGATGACAACAACGTTAGGGTCTCGAGATTTGACCCAGAAAGGAACAGGGAGTTTGAATTGGAGATCGAGGACCCCTACGCAAGGATCCTAATTCCCGTCAGTATCGAGGAAGACGACGTGAAGCGTTATCACAAGAGAGATACGTCAGCTGCCAGGGCGCAACTTGGTGGCCTCATCGTTGTTGGAGAGACACTGCTGGTTTACGTTGACACTTTGACCAAGACCACTGTTGAGGCTGCCTTGACAAACCCGACAATCTTCGTTGCGTGGGCCGAGTACGATGTCAGGAACTACTTCCTCTCTGACGACTATGGCAATCTGCACCTCTTGACAATTGAGACCGACGGCGTAATAGTCACGGATATGACTGTTACGCTCCTCGGGTTTACCTCTAGAGCGTCGTGCCTAGTATACCTGGGAGACGGCATGTTGTTCTTGGGATCACACTACGGCGATTCGCAGCTCTTAAGGGTCGATGTTGTAGCAGGAACAACGAAACTCGTTCAGACCATTCCCAACATCGCGCCTATTCTTGATTTCTCCATCATGGACCTCGGGAATGCCGGAGACAGTCAAGTAGGCAACGCGTTTTCCTCGGGTCAAGCCCGTATCGTGGCTGGATGCGGTGTCCACCAGAACGGCAGTTTACGCAGTATCAGAAGCAGCGTCGGTCTAGAAGATATGGGCGTCCTAGAGGATTTGAGCAACGTGCGAGGTCTCTTTTCACTGCGGTCGCACGGCTCTGACAAAGTCGATACCCTGGTTATCTCCTTCATCACGGATACGAGAGTCTTCAGATTTGATTCAGGTGACGACATTGAAGAAGTTTTCGACTATCACGGCCTCGCCTTTGACCAGCCGACACTGGTAGCGTCGAGCCTACCCAATGGCCAGCTCCTTCAGGTTACGCCTACCGGGGTGGCACTGCTCGACCCCGAAGGCGGCATCACCGTCAGCACGTGGTCAGTACCAGAAGGCCGCAGCGTCGTCAATGCGTCATCCAACGGCAAATGGGTACTATTGTCCATTGATGGCACGACATTGGTGTCATTGAATATCTTGGAGAATCTGGCGGCTCGGGAGCAAGTGCTGGGCACCGGTATCGGAGGCGCAGGAGACCAGATCTCATGCATTCATGCCGCAAAAGACCTTGAAGATGTTGGTGTGGTGGGATTCTGGTCCAAGGGCTCAGTATCCATCATCGATCTCCAGACTCTTAATGCCCTGCATGGAGAAACGATCAAGCAGACTGACGACAGTGTGTCCGTCCCCCGAGACATTGTTCTGGTGCAGCTTCACCCCGCTCATCTACTGGGTCCTACCCTTTTCGTCTCCATGGAGGATGGGCAGGTCGTGTCATTCAATGTCTCAAGAGAAGACTTCTCGTTGTCAGGCCGGAAAAGTGTCACGCTCGGTAGCAAGCAGGCAGGCTTGCATGTCTTGCCCCGACCTGACAGCGACGGCGTTAGCAACGTCTTTGCTACCACCGAGCATTCGAGTTTGATCTACAGTTCAGAAGGACGCATCATATACTCGGCTGCGACAGCGGAGGATGTCACACACATCGCCCCATTCGATTCAAACGCTTTCCCTGGTGCCATTGTTCTGGCCACCGACAAACATGTTCGCATTGCCCATATTGATGTGGAGAGGAGAACTCACGTAAACCCACTTCCGCTTCGCGAAACGGTGCGCAGGGTTGCTTACTCACCAGCACTGCGGGCTTTTGGCATCGGCACCATCCGCAGAGAACTCATTAACAACGAGGAGACAGTCACTAGCAGTTTCCAACTGGTTGATGAGATCGTTCTTGGCGTGGTTGGAAAACCCTTCCATCTCGATGGTGCCGCGTCAACGGAACTGGTCGAGAGCGTCATCAGAGCTGAGCTTCCGGATAGTTCTGGTCAGCCGGCGGAGAGGTTCATCATTGGCACAAGTTATTTGGATGACCCGGAGATGGACCAAAACAACGATGCCAAGGGCAGAATTATTGTCCTCGGTGTCGACTCTGACAAGAATCCCTATCAGATCGTCAGCCACGAGTTGAAAGGTGCCTGCCGGAGCCTTGCCATCATGGGGGACAGGCTTGTTGCGGGCCTTAGCAAAACGGTGGTTGTTTACGATTACTCCGAAGATTCCACCACATCAGGAACGCTCCAGAAGTTGGCGACGTTCCGACCTTCTACATTCCCGGTTGATCTGGATGTTAAGGGCAACATGATTGGCGTTGCCGATCTCATGCAGTCAATGACGCTTGTCGAGTTCGTTCCAGCTCAGGACGGCGACAAGGCACGTCTCATTGAGCGAGCGCGGCATTTCCAGTACATCTGGGCCACGTCTGTGTGTCATCTCGAGGAACACTCGTGGCTGGAAGCAGATGCACAGGGCAACGTCATGGTGCTGAGGAGAAACCCCAATGCGCCTACGGAACACGACAAGAAGCAGATGGAAGTCATCAGTGAATTTCACCTCGGGGAGCAAGTTAACAAGATCCGCCCGCTCGATATTCAACCAAACGAGGAGGACCCAATCGTGCCAATGGCTTTTGTGGCAACGGTAAGCACAGTGAACCCAACGGCGAAGATGGTAATCGCTAACGTTTCCTAGGTTGAGGGATCTCTGTACGTCTTCGCAGATATCCAACCTGCGTACCAAAGCTTGCTGCTGCAATTCCAGGAGAGGCTAGCTGAGGTCGTGAGGACGCTGGGCCAGGCGAACGAGCCCGGTGTGGGTCTGTCTTTCATGTCGTGGCGAGGCTTCAGAAATGCCAAGCGGGCAGCCGACGCGCCTTTCCGGTTTGTCGATGGCGAGTTGATTGAGCGTTTCTTAGATCTGGACGAAGAGAAACAGGCCGCTGTTGTCCAAGGACTGGGACCAACAGTTGAGAGCATGCGAGACCTGGTGGAACAGCTCAAGCGCATGCACTGAGGTGGCATATGCATATGTAGGATAGAAGATCCGCGGCGATGGGACATGGGGGATGGTCGCTGAATCTTACTAGATTATGGGTACATGAGTAATGTTATAAACTCGATGAGTTATAGAGGAAATATTCGTGTGATTCTTTCGTGTGATTCTGTGTTCAATTGACATGTACGTCGATTTGGACGGTGCATCAAGAATCCAGAAACCTCGAGTCGGACTTTGCTAATGGGGGCATTGCATCTATCGAGCACATTAAGTCATCACCTGGCGCCACTCCGGAAAGGGCCGGGTATGAGCAGCCCCCACCAGCCAATCACCAAGCACCAATTTCACAACGTTCTGCCTCAGGCCGCCAGCCAGAAAGCTTTCGGCAATCCTCAAACCACAGCATCACGAAAAAAGACGCTCTCCTGCCACCCGAACGTCATCCCTCCCCAATTGCAACTCGCAATCAGCCCTCAACCCTCTCCCCTCCACCTCCCGAATCCCACGAGATGGCACCCCTCGCACACGCTTCCCGCACCTGCCTGCGGCAACTGGCGCGCAGCACCCCGTCCGCCACGGCTGCTCGCGCCCTCAGCACCTCGGCCGCCCGGAACGACGCCACGGCCACGAGCTACTCGAGCCCCTTCAAGGGCGCCCAGAAGGGCAACCAGATCCCCGACTTCAGCAAGTACATGAGCAAGGGCTCCGCCTCCAGCAACCAGCTTTTCGGATACTTCATGGTCGGCACCATGGGCGCCATCACCGCCGCCGGCGCGAAGTCCACCGTCCAGGGTAGGGACCACAGCCCTTTTGCCACGAGTGCACTCCCGGAGGATCGAATCTCGAGAAATACGACTACGGATTGGACGCCGGGAACGATTTGGATGAGCATTGGCTGACGGGCGGTTTTCAATTGCAGAGTTCCTCGTCAACATGTCCGCCTCCGCCGATGTTTTGGCCATGGCCAAGGTCGAGGTCGACCTCAGCGCCATCCCTGAGGGCAAGAACGTGAGTGGCCTCATGCAACGGCAGGGGAATTCTCGTGAGGATATCTTTCGCTGACGTCCGGCGATCACAGGTCATCATCAAGTGGAGAGGCAAGCCCGTCTTCATCCGCCACCGCACCCAGGCCGAGATCGACGAGGCCAACAAGATCAACGTTGCCTCCCTCCGTGACCCCCAGTCCGACGACGACCGTGTCAAGACCCCCGAGTGGCTTGTCATGTTGGGTACGTGCTCTACCGACCGCTACGATTCGGATCCTGTTTTGTGCTTTGGATATACGGGCCATTGGCATCAAGCGGCGCAGGGCCGAAATTCCCTCGTAGCCTCAGGCTTGGCCTATCCAATCACACTCGTCCCCAGAGAACATTCAAACTGACATATTGATCTTTTAGGTGTCTGCACGCACTTGGGTTGTGTCCCCATCGGCGAGGCCGGTGACTACGGTGGTTGGTTCTGCCCCTGCCACGGTTCTCACTACGACATCTCCGGCCGTATCAGAAAAGGACCCGCCCCCCTCAACCTCGAGATCCCCGAGTACGACTTCCCCGAGGAGGGCAAGCTGGTCATCGGTTAAGCGCCGCCTTTGTACGAGTATAACGAGAAGGAGGAAGAGAGGGGAGGAAAGACGATGGCCGGGGTCCCCCCTTCGCGGGGGACGCGATGTGCTGTTGACGGCAACAACCACCAATTAGAGAACCGACTTATTTTTTCTTTTTTATTTTGCATCGGAGACCAAATGGGTGCCGGGGTTTGGGTTCCGGAGAGTCAAAGAGAGAGGTCATTTTCTTTTTTTCTTAGACGTGTCCCCGGGCGGTAATGCCCTTGTACAAAAAAGTCACAGAGCGTCCAGGAACAATGAGCAGCCTCGCAACTTCAAAGTAGCCGCATCAGTCATGTGATGTGATGTCGAGGTGGTAATGGGTTCTCTCGCCGAGTATACTGACGGCAGCAGTGAGTCCGGGCGCGTCGATCCTCCACGGCATGATTGTTCAAACATTCCGAGAAGCTCGGTACCGAACAGGAAAGGGATGAAAGAGCCTGCCACCGAAAGCTGCGAAATAGGACCAAGGCTGTTTTTATAAGATAGAGTTGCCTCGAGAGATGGTTATGGCAGATC
This sequence comes from Colletotrichum karsti, assembly GCF_011947395.1. Classification (NCBI taxonomy): domain Eukaryota; kingdom Fungi; phylum Ascomycota; class Sordariomycetes; order Glomerellales; family Glomerellaceae; genus Colletotrichum; species Colletotrichum karsti. The sequence continues at coordinate 508,469 of NW_024065925.1, forward strand.
AGACGCAGCCGTTGATGTGCGACGGCAATGGCATAACGCGACCAGACTTGTCGTGAAGCGACCGCAGAGTCCCATGGCGCGTAGACCCCGACCCAGGCTCCGGCAACCGGGCTCCCTCATACCAGCTTCATCCATCCACCAGTGATCGCCGACTCCTGGGGCCCGGCTAGATGACGCGTTGATGTTTTGGGACGAAAGACGGCGGGGGCTGGGTCGGTCCAGCGTGGGACGACCATGTCGAGCCGATCGCACGACGACTGTTGGTTGGGTCGGGCAGCGCGTGTGTGTTCAATCGCTCAGGTAAGATGAGAGTCCTAAAGTTGGACAGATAGCTGCCAGACAGACACCAGGTTCTGGGGCCTGGAAAGAGAGGAATGTTTCGAGGAGGGCTGGGCGTTGCAGGTGTTGTCGGGATCCGGGCGGTAAAGAGGGTCCAGATGTTTTGGAAGCGCGGTTGTGAAAATAGAGTCCTTGCTCGGTTCCCTGTTTGGCTTGCGGGGCGGCCAGATTGGCTATTGGGGATAGAGATGAGGTTGTTGTTGGTGGTCGAGGTGTTGCGCGTGTGTGTGTGTGTGTGTGTGTGATTTGAAGAGTTGGTGGCCGGTTGTTGACGTGAGAGAGATGGAGGCTCGTGGTTCATTCCATCTCGTGAGATCATCTGAAGTGTTTGGACTCGGGTTGGAGTGTGCTTTCGTTCGGCATGAATATGATCGACGCGGTCAAGTGCATTTCATGAGATGACACTCTGGGCATTGATATCCAGCGGCTGCATATGTCTTACCACAGCAAATAATGAAATCTATATTAATGCGTCCGGGTCCAGGCAACATCACGGCAGATGATGTGAATGGTAATTGGGAAAACTGAATACTGAAAGATGGTGATGCTACCATCGCCGACAGGGAGTTGTCACCCTCGATGGAAGACCCCGGTGCCCTGCGAGCTCCACATGGCCGCACGGATTCAAGCGAGCCAATGGCGGACCTCCGAAAGGCGGCTCGGAGAGTGGATGAGACGTCGTCCCGCGACAGCTGCCGTCTGATTTCCGCTTTCCTCAAACTCTGCTCAACTTCAGAGCCCTTCCGCCAAGAGCAGGGGGCGGATGGCGGATGGACCACAGCTTGATTGAATGCTGATCGGGTTGAGGCTCCTTTTGAGTTTTTTGGATTCGGCATCGAGGAGCCAACTATCCATATCAGTATCATCGAGTGATGAGCAAGTTGGCAAACGGTATTGACCAAGTGGTCATCACAACCAACTACAGTACACTGTCCAATATGAGAAGAACGCATTCGGGCATCTTCCATCACGGATTCCTCCAACGTGTTTGCTAGGCAAACCGATCTCAAACTTCGACTCCAACCTCCCGACGTCCCACCGCCACCGCTCCGAGCCGGACCAACCGCCGAAACAGGCAATCGACCAGTCGACCTCCAGCCATGACGACTGACGTCCACCCTCCGCCCGTCCTGGCGGAACGGACGAACTCTTGGCTCGCCATGGGCCGTGTCTCCTGTCTCCTTCACCCATGTGGATGAGCCGCATCGGAGCCTTGCCCAGCCGACAGCTCATACCCACAAACCAACTCCGGGTCGCTACCGCCAAGCCGCATCACAACCGCGGAGACGATCCAGTTTCCCAGAGGATCGACGCCCTCGCTTTCCCAAGCGAGTATCTTCAGGGGCGTGGCCGTCGGTCGTCGACGTTGCGAGCGTTGGGATGATGAGACGAACGGACTGGGAGACGCGGGCGGGCGGGCGTCTCGAGGGTTGATGGGGGGAAAGATCTTTTTACACTATCCCTCGTCAACATCTCTGTATATAACTCCCCGTCTTCTTTCGTTTACTAGACAGAAGAAAGGTTTTGTTTCTCCATCACGCCTCCTCTCCTTCGTTCAGTTCTGGGAACTCTTTCTTGTACACTTTCTTCACTTCCATTCTTTACTCCTTTTTGTCCTTCTCTCCAAATTCTCTGGGCCGGCCCTCCTATTTTTGGACCTAGGTTTTAAACTGTACTTTATCCAGCCGCTTTTTTTTCCCTTCTTCTCCAGGACGCGACCTGATCGAGACCCCGGATCACCATGAAGTTCCAGAACCCCCTCGCCCTCTCGGCCCTCATCGGCCTCGCCACCGCCGAGGTGCCCCAGGAGCACTCCCACGAAAAGTACCTCCGCGCCGTCAACGCGCTCCTGAAGCAGGACAACCCCCTCAACATCCAGGACGCCGTCTTCGGCCTGCTGGGCAACGCCGCCGCCGAGGCCGGCGCCGGCGACGTCACCAACCTCGACTGCCTGCACCAGTCCACGGCCGACTCGGCCTTCAGCGCCGCCAAGGCCGCCGGCGACGTCGACGGCATGGCCAGCGCCCTCGTCTTCCGCGCCGTCGAGCGCAACACGGGCTCCGTCGGCCTCAAGAGCGTCCTCTGCGACGAGACCGCCCAGAACCCCGAGATCGCCGCCCTCTCCCAGCACCAGGACCCCGCCTCCGACGGCGCCGCCGAGGAGAACAAGAAGATCACCCTCGAGCTGGCGAGGCAGCTCTCCGCCGTCGGCGCCGACCCCATGCTCGCCCTCGACGCGGGCACCTTTGAGCCTGGCGACGTGAGTTATCTCCCGGGTCGTTGACTGATGTGGGCGTGGGAAGACTGACGTGATACAGCCGAATGACAACACCGGAGCCGGTAACACCTGCGACGACGCCGACGATGCCGAGGGATGCATCTTCACCCAGAACCTCCTGGTCCAGGACGCCACCCCCGAGGAGATCCAGGCCGCTGTTTCCGGAGCCGGCGGCAACGCTGGTGGCAACGCTGGGGCCGAGGGTGCTGGTAAGCTACTTCCGCACAACCGCCTCTTGTATGAATATGACTGACCGATTGCCCTTCGAGGCTGTGCAGCCAACTCGACCGCGATCGCCAAGAGGAACCTTCGCCGTGCCACCAAATGGAGCCTCCTGAACCGCCGCGGCAAGGGCAAGGCCGCTGCCGCCGACGAGGCCGGATCCGCCGCCAACGCCACCAGCGTCTCCGAGAAGCTGCGCCGCGGTAACAAGAACGCCAACGCCGAGGAGGACGGGGCTGCTGCCAACGCTACCAGTGTCGCTGACAAGGTTCGCCGCGGCAAGAAGAACGCGAACGCTGAGGACGATGGAGCTGCTGCCAACGCCACGAGCGTCGCTGACAAGTTCCGCCGCGGCAACAAGAACGCCAACGCCAACGCTGGAGCCGCTGCCAACGAGACCGCCGACGCTGTTCAGTCTGCCGGCAACGGGGGCAATGCCAATGCCAACGGCAACGGCAACAACCAGAACGGGAACCAGAACAACAACGGAAACCAGAACGGCAATGACGATGCTGCTGATGATGCCACGGGCAACGGCAACACCAACAACAACGGCAACAACGGCAACAACGGCAACAACGGCAACAACCAGAACAACAATGGAAACAACGCTGACGATGCCGCCGATGACACTGCGGACGATGCTACTGGCAATGGCAACGCCAACAACAACGGAAACAACAACGCCGATGACGCCGCTGATGATACTGCGGATGCCGTCGACGACAACACTGGTAACAACCAGAACGGCAACAACCAGAATGGTAACAACAACAACCAGAACAACAACGGCAACCAGAACAACGGCAACGCCGATAATGCCAACGACAACGCAGGCAACGACGCCGCCACCGGAACGGACGTCCAGACCTTCACCGGCGACCTCGGCGGCCCTCCTCCCCCCGTCACCTCCGACGCCGCCTCCGACAAGCCCTTCTCAACCAACGGCGCCACCTTCGTCAACGCCGGCGCCGCCCTCCAGCGTTCCTGCGCCGTGCAGCACAACGCCTGCGCCGACGCCGCGAACTCGGGTTCCGAGGACATCACGGTCGCCGACTGCGACGCCCAGGAGGACGACTGCCTCGCCGCGGCCTCCCTCAAGAAGCTCCGCCGCTCCTCCAGCGTCGGCTCCAAGGGCCGCAGGATGCGCATCACGAGCAACCTCGTCTCGCGCCAGAACCTCGACTTCGGCGAGTGCCAGGACCCCAGCATCCAGTTCGCCGAGGGCCTCGACGGGCGCAAGGAGGCCTCCTTCGGCCCCGCCGGCGACTTCGAGCACGGCTCCGCGCAGAACATCAACATCATCAGCAGCTTCATCTGCGGTCAGCTCGGCTCGAGATGTCAGGCTGCTGACGATGCTGTTGCTGCCTGTGAGCAAGGACAGGCTGATGCCCAGGGCTTGCAGGGCCAGGAGGCCGCTGATGCCTTCAACACCGCCCTCGGCTTGTAAGATTTGTGATGACTGTTTCTTTTGTTGGAGTTTGCAAGATGACTGGATAATGACCGGGGCCAAGAGGGATAATTTGGATTAAAATAGTGCTTCGTCTTAAAAGAGGCTATAGATCAATGATGATGTGTCTGTCTTGGTTCCAACTCATGTTGAAGAAGAATATGTTAGGCTTTTCTGTGAATTTCGCCATCGCAACTAAAACAATAAGGAGGTTCATTTGACAATCAACGACAATATTTTATAATAAACTTTGAAGACTTTCAAATAGAGGAAAACGATTAATTGCGTATTAGTGTCACACTGGGTCATTGCTTGTTTGCAATCAACGTCGCACGGCCGCCAATGAAAATTCATCCATCCACAGTGGGAATCTTGATGCAGCGTTTTCCTGGATCTCATCTCCAACTTCACTCCACATCTCCAAAAACGATCACGAAATTTTTCACCTCACACATCACTCACCCACCTTGCACCACCAACAAAAAAAATCGACAAGCTCACAAGCAAAGCACACTTGAGCTTCCACCGATTTTTTTTTTCAGCATGGCCGGGTTCAACTACACCGCCCTCGGCGAGCGGGATTTCAGAATCCTCTCCCTCTCGCCAGGAAAAACCGATGAGCCCCTCAAGGGCGAGCTCCTCACCCGCCCCATCGACCCTTACATCGACGAGGCGGCCAAGCATGATGGAGATGACCTCCCCGAGTCGCCCGACTCGTACGAGGCCGTCTCGTACGTCTGGGGCTCCACCGACACCCCGCGCACCATCACCGTGTCCTCCGCCGAGGTCTCCATCACCGAGAACCTCTTCAGCTGCCTCAAGCGCGTGCGCCTCGCGGACCGCCCGCGCCTCCTCTGGGTCGACGCGGTCTGCATCAACCAGGCCGACGCCGGGGAGAAGCAGGCGCAGGTGATGCTCACGCACGACATCTACGTCGCGGCGCGCCGCACGCTCGCGTACCTCGGCGAGGAGGCCGACGGCAGCGCCGAGGCGATGGAGCTGATCGAGAAGTACTGGCGCGTCAACATCCCCAACGAGCTCAACGCCGGCGCGCGCGCGTTCTTGGAGGACTCTCTGGGCAAGCCCGTCCCCGACGCGCCGACCGGCGCCGAGGCGGAGCTCCCGCTGGAGGGCGACAAGAAGTGGTTGGCCGTCTCGCGGTTCTGGAACAGGGCGTGGTTCAAGCGGGTGTGGATCGTGCAGGAGTTCATCCTCGCGAGGGACGTGGTGATGATTTGCGGCGACAAGAGCGTGAACTGGGCGCAGCTCTGGCCGGCGACGATTGCGCTGGAGGAGCCCGAGAGCCCGCCATGGCCGCTGATCGATGAGAAGGGCGAGGAGGTCGAGAGCGCGGCGGATTTGATGGCGAACATGGCGCAGAGGCTGCGGTTCTACCAGCTCGGTGCTATGAGAGGAACCGCCGACGATGATGGATGCTGCGATGATGACGAGGACCACGACCACGACCACGACCATGAAGGAGGATGCTGCGGAGGAGACGACGAACACGACCATGACGATGAAGACGAGGCCCAGGAGGGTGAAGACGGCGAGTGGGAGTCCGAGGACGAAGACGAAGACCCGAAGCGCTCAACGGAACTCCTGAGCCTCCTGCTCTCCTTCCGCGAGGTCGAGGCCACCGACCCCCGCGACCTGTACTTCGCGCTCCTCGGCCTGGCCGCGGACGGCGACAGAGAGGAGTTCCGCCCGGACTACTCCGAGGCCTTCGAAGAGACGGCCCTCCGCTTCGGCCGCACCCTCCTCCACGAGCCCTTCAGCGAGGAGCTCCTCGACCACGCCGGCATCGCGGAGAACCTCAACGGCGGCGGCGCCGCGACAAAGTTCCCCTCCTGGCTCCCCGACTTCCGCAAGCCCTGGCGCCGCATGACCGTCGCCGACGCCGCCGAGTCCGAGGCCGCGGGCGAGACCGGCTTCGACTTCGGCTTCGACCCCAACAACGCCGAGGACGTCCTGATGCTCAAGGGCGTCAAGGTCGACACCATCGCCCAGATGAGCGGCGTCCCCCGCGCGGCCCACCTGCAGGCCGACCGCCCCTCCATGTGGATCAAGAAGGATATGTTCACGCTCTCGAAGCTGGTCGAGAAGATCCCCGGTTTCGAAAAGCCCGGCTCCTACCCCACCGGCGAAGAATCCGGGCTGGAGGCCGTGCTGCGGACCCTCACCTTCTTCCGCGCGGACGCCGAGATCGAGGACGAGATCCCGATGTCGACGCTGAAGCTGGCGTACCGCTTCTGCGCGGCCGTCGAGGAGGACGACCTCGACCCGGAGCGGCCCGAGCGGGACCTCCTGCGCAAGGAGATCCAGCTGTCGGGGGTGTCGGCGGACGAGGCGAACGAGGCGCTCGTGGCGGCGGCGCAGATCCTCATCAACCGGGTCTTCACCACGCGCTCGGCGCTGGACCTGGTGCTGGCCAAGGGCGAGAAGTACGTGGGAATGGTGCCGGACGGGACCGAGGCCGGGGACGAGATCTGGGTGGTCAAGGGGTGCAACGCGCCGTTCGTGCTGAGGAGGAGCGCGGAGCGGGAGGGGATGAGGCGGATCGTGGGCACGGCGTACGTGCACGGCATCATGGAGGGCGAGGCGGCCGGGGAGGGGGTTGAGTTTGAGCCGGTTTCGATTCACTGAGTTCGGGACGATCACCAAGTTTTGCTTATTCTCGATTGATGATGATGACAACATGACACGGGCCCGAAGAAGGGCTGGGCACCGGGATAGAGTAGAGTGCCTTCAGGGCAATGAATAAAAGTTTTGCTTTCTCTGAATGCTTGGACATCTCGCGCAAGTACCTTGATGGTCTCGGAAACGAACGATCTGACCGGGACCAAGGGCGTGGGTCTCGAGCACCGAACGGCCGGGAACGGCACGGACTTGGTTGTGGGTTGTGCCGGCCGTTCAGCGGTCCCAGCCGAGCGGGAAAAGTGGCTGATGTCGTGGGCGTCATACATCGTCATCATCCAGTGTAATAAGCTTGTTTTTGGCCATGACGATGCAGCAGTCCCAGAGCAACACTTCTCAGTTCAAAAGTGGGATCATCTGTGCCAATGCCAATGCCTCTGCGAACACTCGCCAAACAGCAAACTCGGTTTCAGTTGTTTCGACGACCCAATCAGTCCATTCCGAACAGACACTTCCTCACAACCACCTCGCGCAAGATGCCTTCGTCCAAGGGAAAGCCTACCGACCCCGAGCTGAGAGAGGAGCTCAAGGAAGGTGAGATTATCGCGATGAGAATGTTGGAGATTGTTCGTTGATTCGCTGCCGTTAGAAATCAAGCAAGAGCCCAACAAGTCTGGCGGCGGCGAGGGACAATGGTCTGCGTGGAAGGTACGTGTCTGGGACTGCGCTATGGAACACAGGAGCTAACTTCTTCACAGGCATCAAAGTTGGCCAAGGAGTATGAGAAGCAGGGCGGAGACTACGAAAATGAGGCCGGTTCGAAGAATGAGCCGAAGAAGGGAGAGCCAGAGAAGAAGAGCGAGAGCAAAAAGAAGGCCGAGACTGGGAATTAGCAGATCACAGTAGATGATAACTTAATTGCGTTGCGCTTCACACGACCAATTTCAAGTTCTGCTTTTGATCACTGACAAAGCGCTCCCAAATCTCTGTAGTGAGATACGCATGGAAGGATTCACATCCCTAACCAATGTCACGGCAAGACTAGCTAGGCTGCCAGATAGCTTAGCGTCAGTTTGGGATCTTCAAAAATCCCACCCTCATCACAAAAGCATCCCAGCATGCAAAATCTAGAGGAAGCGGACGGAGAGAGCGCGTCAGAGGATGACTGCTGGACTCCCCTCCAACAAGCCGCCCGCGCCGGCGACCTACCAACATTACGCACCCTCATCGCCTCCGGAGCCGACGTCAACGCACCGCCGCAAGGATACTACGGCCGCACCGCCCTCCAGGCCGCATGCTTGGCATCCCACGCCGAGGTGGTATCGGCGCTCCTCGAAGCCGGAGCGGACGTAGACGCAGCCCCGGGCAACAACGACGCGCGGAACGCGCTGCAGATCGCGAGCGGCCGGCCCGACGTGACCATCGTCGAGACGCTGCTGGCAAGAGGCGCTGACGTGAACGCGCCGGCTGCGCGGTACTACGGGGCCACGGCGCTCCAGTCGGCCTCGGCCGCGGGCTTGACGGACGTCGTGGAGTTGCTGCTGGCCAGGGGAGCAGACGTCGACGCGGCGCCGGCGACGACGGCGGGGAGAACGGCGCTGCAGGCCGCGGCGGCGCACGGGGAGGTGGAGATCGCCGCGCTGCTGATGGATCACGGGGCCGACGTGAACGCGCCCGCGTGTCGACACAAAGGGCTGACGGCGTTGCAGGCGGCGTCGCTGCGCGGGGACGAGGGGCTTGTTCAGAGGCTACTGGAGGCCGGGGCGGCTGTGAATGCCGAGGGGAGCAGGTTCAAGGGCGGCAGGGCGCTGCACGCGGCGGCGGAGGGCGGGCATGTTCGGGTGTGCGAGATGTTGCTGGATGCCGGGGCCGGGATCGAGGCTGGATCTGGGTGGGGTGGACAGACCGCGTTGCAGGGCGTGGTTGCGAGGGGTCACGATGCTGTCGTGCGGGTGTTGAGGGGCAGGGGTGCTACGGGAACGGAAGGTGGAGGGACGTTTTTGTTTGATAGAGTTTGAGGGCGATTCATTGCGGTGAGATACGTAGTACGAGATAAGGCATGGGATCTGGCCATGGAATGCTAGTGGAGGAATGGCGTTGATAAGAGTTGAGCATTTGGTAACAGTAACACAGCTACGAATACAACATGTAATGAAGTCGCCGTTGAGAAACATGGCTTGCTAATTAGTTCATGGATGGCAAGAGGCCGGACCCTTACTGCGGGCGGCGCATGAACACCGTCGACGACACCATCACCAGCCAAGGCTCTCCCACAAGACCACACAGACGTCCCGACATTCGACGCTCCGTCTGGAAGTTCAGCCAAGTCAGCCGACTAAGATGGACAAGGGCATCCCTCGCTTGAACAACCACAAGTCACGACTCTAGCGGTGGGTGTTTCCAGAAAGCTGTAACTATTCCATAAGTACCACACAGCGCGGGCAGGGCGGGAAAAGGAAGAGCGCTGGAATTCCACTGCGCTCTCTCTCCAGCTAAAATGAACTTACGCCCGCGTCCAACCGGGGACCGGCCCCGCCTACCATCGGCTTCCGCCGGCTCGGGATGACGCCCGGTTGGATGGGGCCCCGCCCCACCCGCCTGGCGCACCGCCCGGCGTGACCTGCCCATTGCGTCCGCACCGGCTGGCGGATCAAGGCTCCAAGACAAAACAATTACCTAAAAGAAGGCCCAGAGAGTTTCCGAGCTTTCGTAGAGAGAGAGACACGGCTGCCCACTTTTTGCTCTCTTCGAAACGGACGCCTCGGACGGAACTGAACTGAGAGTACTTCCTGCTAACACTCACCAGCGAGATCGAGGCTCCTCGTCAACCACTAGCCTCATCCCGTGACGTAAGATGACCATCCGCTTGGCTTTCCTTCACGGCCGCTTGTGGACCTGCTGACCATTCTTCCCGCAAGCGGGTTGGGGATGTGTATCACGTTTTGTACCTCCCAGTCCACGTTTCTCTACCCAAGTCTCGAATCTGAGGGCTGGCCTGGCGATGTTGCAGGTTCCCGTATCGCTGGGGCCCCATCCCTACCACTCCCTTGCCTTGACTTATGCCGGGTAGAGGCTTGAACTGGTCGTCTCAATCCTGGGGTTAACTGGGTCTTCCCCGCCATCGTTGCCTTCGTCTTGGTGGGGCACTCGTCCCCCGAGAAGCACGAGGTCTTGATAAGGACTGTGCTTTGTCCTTCCCATCCCGGACTTTGTCAAGCCGGTGTTTATTTCTTCTTACATTCCACATCAACTTGTCCTGCCTGGTGGTAAATAGACCCAATTGACCTGAACCAGCAAACCCAAAAGACAACACACAAGAACACACACACACGCAAGCAGAGCAACTCACAATGGGCTCAACCCAGGAAGCAGACCTCATCCTCACGCAGCCCACCCCGGCCGAGCGCATCCGCGTGTGGACCTCGACGCACCAGAAATGGGGCGCCGCCCTCGAGCTCGACGAGTACCTCCGCCGCGAGGAGTACCTCACCACCGTCCCCATGAGCCGCAACGGCGGCATCACCCAGTGGATCCTCACCGACCCCTCCCAGCCGCCCGACGCCCGCCCCATCCTCTCCTCTTGCGAGAGCATCCGCAAGCGCGCCCTCGCCGCGAAGCCCGACGGCACCGTCGTCGCCGACGCCGTCGCCCACGGCATCGCCTCCGTCTTCACCGAGCCCTCCCACCGCGGCAAGGGCTACGCCTCCACCATGATGAGCATGCTCGGCCCCCAGCTCGGCGGCTGGCAGGGCGCCCGCATGTCCAAGGGCGAGCAGTGGGGGGACATCAAGGACGGCGAGGTCGCCTTCTCCGTCCTCTTCTCCGACATTGGGAAGAAGTTCTACGCCAAGCAGGGCTGGCACCCGTACGACAGCGCCCACCTGTCTTTCCCGCCGCAGGCCGCGGTCGAGGGGAGGGAGGGCAAGGCGAAGCCGGTGGGGTACCACGAGCTCGCGGAGCTGAGCCACGTCGACGAGAAGCTGCTGCGCGCGAGGCTGTCCAAGGAGTCCAAAAGGAACAAGACGCGGGTGTCGCTGCTGCCGGATATCGACGCGATTTTGTGGCATCTGATGCGTGAGGATTTCATGACCAAGCACATTTTTGGAAAGACACCGACGGTCAGGGGTGCCGTGGTCGGCGAGCGCGGGCAGAGGGTGTGGGCTGTCTGGACGAGGGGATACTACGGCGGTTTGAAGAAGCCCGAGGGTAACACCATGCACATCTTGAGGTTGGTCATTGAAGACGAGAACAGCGGCGACGAGTACGTGCAGGAGGCCATCGAGGAGCTCTTGACTCTTGCGAGGTCGGAAGCGGCCGAGTGGAAGTCAAACAACATTGAGCTGTGGAACCCTGACTCCAGAGTCAGAAGGTTGGTAGAGAAGGCGGGCATTCCGCACGACTTTGTGGAGAGGGAGACTGATAGCATTGCGAGTTTGATGTTTTACGGCGACGGAGACGTCGAGTGGGTACTGAACGAGAAGTTTGGTTGGTGTTAGACTGTATATCATCCTACGCGGACTTGCATACTACGGCGGTGGGGAAATCATTACACGGAACAAGACTGGCGGGTACGGGACAACAAACAGTCCAGATTGGCATGGCAAGGTATCATTAACAAATGATCTATGAACCGTCTAACCTTGATCACTCCCCGTGGCCTAATTTTGTTTTATTTTCATACACGCCGCCGCTTCAGTGGCCGTGGCCATCGTCCTCCTCTCTCTGCTCGGGATCCAGCTTGATCAGGGTATCGATACGCATGATGCTGATGCAAGCCTCGACGGCACTCTTCAGCTGCCTGATCTTGCTGATGCTGGGCTCCAGAATACCAGCCTTGACCTCGTCGATAACCTTGCCGCGCGTCAAGTCGAGGCCGTAGTTCTTATAGGCCTTCTTGCGCGCGACAATCTTCTCGTCCTCGTTGCCCTCGCCCTCCTGGATACGCTGGGAGAGCGCGTGCCGAGAACGGAGCTGGGCGACAAGCTCTGAGGCGTCCTTGGCCGCGTTGACGGCCAGGGTCTTGGGAATAACGAGCAGAGACTGGGCGAATTCGCCGATGGCCAGCTGCTCGCGGGAGCCGACGGTACCGGCGAACTCCTCGAGGTAGATGTGAAGGGCGGTCTCGACGGCACCTCCACCGGGGACGATGCTGCCGCTCTCGAGAGTCCTCTTGACGGCGTTGAGGGAGTCGTGAATAGAACGCTCCATCTCGTCCAGGGTGAAGTCATTGGGACCACGGAGGATGATGGATGCCGAGGTGTGGGTCTTGGTGCCCTTGACGAGAATGCACTCGTCGTCTGAGATGCGCTCCTGAACAACCTCCTCGGCGTGTCCGAGGTACGCGGGGTCGAACTTCTCGTCTCCGTTGAGGTCGGACAGTGTGCTGAGCAGCGTGGCGCCAGTCGCCTTGGCGATTCTTCGGAGGTCCTCCTTCTTGCATCTGCGCACACCCATAGCACCCTTCTCGACGAACGCCTTCAGAACCATGTCGTCGATACCCTTGGTCGTCAGGATGACGTTGGCGCCAGCCTTCAGGATCATGTCTACCCTCTCCAGAATCATGCCAGACTCTCTCGCGCGGATCTGCTCGAGTTGCGTAGGGTCATCGACTGTGATCTGAACACCCAGCTTCATACGCTCTTTCTGCAAGTTCATATCCAACACCGCAATCTTGGCATCTTGTATTCTTGTGGGCATGGCCTGGGAGGCGACTGTGCAGTTGAGAGCGTAACCCTTGACCAGCATGGACTCCAAAGAGCCCTTTCCGTGGGCCTTCAGGATGTTGACGGCCTTGACGGGGTATTTCGTCTCGTTACGGTTGTTCGTGGTCTTGACGGCCAGCATGCCGTCGACGACCATGTTGGCGAAGAAGTCGGAGTCGGCGCCGATGATCTTGCTGGACATGGAGGTCTTGGCGATGTTGATGAGGGATTCGCGACCGAGGTTCTCGACCTTGATGCTGATGTTCTCGTTCATGTACTTGACGGCCTCACGCAGGGCGAGTCGGTAGCCGGTGATGATGGTGGTGGGGTGTATGCGGTTCTTCATGAGCTCGTTTCCTCTGCGCAGCAACTCGGCCGCAATCAGGACGACGGATGTGGTGCCATCGCCGACCTCCTTGTCTTGTTGTTGTGCCAGATCGACCAGAATCTTACCCGCCGGGTGCTCGACATCCAACAAGCTGAGAATAGTAGCGCCGTCGTTCGTGACCGTGACGTCCTATGCCGGGGTTTAGCGGGGTCCAGAGGGAAGGGGCCACCGAACCTACACCAATATCGTCCACCATCATCTTGTCCAGACCGCTGGGGCCGAACGAGCTCTTGACGACATTCGCGATGGCCTGGGTCGCGAGAACTGCAAGTTTGTCAGCACCATGAAGCTACAGGTGGATCGTGGGGAGCAGAGCAGCAACATACCGTTCTGGTCTCGAATATCGGCGCCGGAAATCTTCTGGCCGCCCAAGAAAAGGGTGCCGCTCCCTGACTGCTCGAACATGGAAGCCATTTTTGCGCCTCACTGCCTGCAATAATGGTGAATCGCGGGATGGGAGGTGGTTGATGGTGGATTTGGGGGGAGCTCGTCGGTGTGTGCCTGGACAGCAATAGAAGCTTCTGCGCTGTGCCTGCCAGGCCTTGTCCCCTCGACGCAACTTTTTATCGGACCCGAGTTGTTCCAGGAACCGGGAAAGCGGTGTGGCTGGTGAGGTGCACCTTCCGATAAGGACTGTGTGATATGATAAGGAAACTGTACCCAGGGGCGACTTCCCGGGTGACATACAGTGCTGCTTTCCCCAGTAAAACGGTAAACAGTCCCGCTTTTGATAAGCGCCCGGGCCATCTCTGTGTGGTCCCCTGTGGCTGCCAATTGACCCCTCATTCCCTCGCGCCCAACAGCTCGACACACGACTCACATTTTAGTGCGGGGCAGTTTTCCCGCTGTCTCTGTCCTGTCGCACTGCCATCCATCTCTGCCCGAAATCTCGAGTGACTCAGGCCGACCTGGGCACCACGCCGTCGATTCTTAAAAGCCGATACCCTTCTCGAGACGACTCTGCGATCCGCAGCTATCATCGCAAACATGGCCGACGCTCCTGCCCCCGAACAATCCAAGAGCGCCTTGAAGAAGGCCGAGAAGCAGGCCAAGATGGCTGCTGAAAAGGCTGCGAAGGCTGCCAAGCAAGCCGCCCTTCCCGTTGTCGGTGGCAAGAAGAAGACGGACGACATCATCGGCATCACTGTCAAGAAGAACGAGGACTTCTCCATGTGGTACCAGGAGGTCGTGCTCAAGGCCGAGATGGTCGAGTACTACAACGAGATTGCTGGCTTCTTCATCCTGCGCCCTGCGTCCATGTACATCTGGGGTGTTATCCGCAAGTGGTTCTCCGAGCGCATTGAGCACATGGGCGTCGACGAGACCAGCTTCCCCATGTTCTTGTCGTCCAAGTCTCTCGAGAAGGAGAAGGACCACGTTGAGGGTTTCGCCCCTGAGTTGGCCTGGGTTACCAAGGCGTAAGTCGATCTCTCCCTCCGAAACCGCCATGACCCCGACTGACAATGACTTTTCTAGCGGTGACAAGGACCTCGAGGTTCCCGTCGCGGTTCGTCCCACCTCCGAGGCCGTCATGTACCCCTACTACTCCAAGTGGATTCGCAGCCATCGCGACCTTCCTTTCCGCCTGAACCAGTGGAACTCTGTCGTCCGCTGGGAGGCCAAGCAAACGACTCCTTTCCTCCGTACAAGAGAGTTCCTGTGGCAGGAGGGCCACACCGCTCACCTTAATGAGGAGCTTGCCGGCAAGGAGGTCCTCGAGATCCTCGAGCTCTACGCTGGTGTGTACGAGCAATTGCTTGCTGTCCCCGTCGTTCGCGGTAAGAAGACCGAGAACGAGAAGTTCGCTGGTGGCTACTACACCACCACCGTTGAGGGTTACATCCCGTCCAACGGCCGTGGTATCCAGGGTGCTACCTCTCACTGCCTGGGTCAGAACTTCTCCAAGATGTTCGACATCACCGTCGAGAACCCCGAGAAGAAGGGCGAGAAGATCCACGTCTGGCAGAACTCTTGGGGTCTGTCCACCCGTGTCATTGGTGTCATGGTCATGATCCACGGTGACGACAAGGGTCTCGTCCTCCCTCCTCGTATTGCCAAGACTCAGGTCATTCTCATCGCCGTCGGTATCACTGCTAAGACTACCCCCGAGGACCGCGAGAAGCTCGAGGGCAAGACCGACGACCTCCGTAACGAGCTCCGCAAGGCTGGTATTCGTGCCGAGTCTGACCTGAGAGAGGGCTACACTCCTGCCTGGAAGTTCAACGACTGGGAGCTGCGCGGTGTTCCCCTGCGTCTTGAGTTCGGCCCTAAGGACATGGCCAACCAGGTTGTCAGCTATGCTCGCCGTGACACCGGTGAGAAGGGCACCCTTCCCCTGGCTGAACTCTCCACCAAGGTTCCCGAGCTCCTCGAGACCATCCAGTCCGACATGTACAACAAGGCCGAGAAGTCCTTCCGTGACCACCGCCTTGTCCTCAACGATTGGGAGAAGGTCATTCCCGCTCTGGACACCAAGAACGTCGTTCTCATTCCCTTCTGCCTGGACGGCAAGTGCGAGGACCGCATCAAGGAGCTCACCACCAGTGAGCCCCCTGAGAACGCCACTCTCCCCGAGGGCAAGAAGCAGCCCACCATGGGCATGAAGTCCCTGTGCATTCCCTTCGAGCAGCCCGAGGGCGGCGTTCCCGCTGACACCAAGTGCTTGAACCCCGAATGCCAGGCCAAGGCCAAGGAGTACGTCATGTTCGGACGCAGCTACTAAGGAAGGACGGTGAATTTGAGAGGAGTTGCGGGTTGAGCATTTTGGGACACTTTCGGATAACGAGACCCACGGCGGATTTGATTCATGTTAGAGCAGAGAGGTAGAGGAGTCAGCATGCCGTGATTTCTCAAGATGTTGCAGGTGGGGGTAGAGAGAAGCAAGTAAAAAGTCATTCGATACCAAGTTCATTAAACAACATATTTTCCCAAGCATGTCGAGTGTGTCATGAACAGAAGGCAGTTGTGAAGCCCACGACTCTGGAAAGCCTGGCTTCAATGTCGTGGGCTGTAGGATGTACTGGCTTTACGTGCAATCAATCGCCCACATCATGAGCGATTTCCAAACCAACGTAACATTTTCTAACCGGTCGTCCAACCTTGCCGATCTCGGTGTCTGTGGACGACGGACGTCAAGCCCGCAATTGAGTTCGGCACGGTCAACCGCGCCCCCCTGTCACTCGGACCGTAGTGGGGTCGACTCATGATGGCTCATCAATTGGTGGCCACCACGAGTCCCGAATAGGAAGGTCTTGGCTCCAAATCATGTTGGTGTGGGTGACTCACTTTCTCTTGCACCAATCTCGACTCTAGACTTTTGGTGAAATGTTGACAATTTGACATTGAAATTCTGCGTCAAGCAATTATGCACCTCATCGGAGCCAGGAAAGAGACATCATTGTCAAACGGGACCCACTTTTTGAGTCACTGAATACTAATGGATGATGCCGAACCAGCGTGGTGTCGGCTGTGTTTTGGTAATGCAGAGCTGCTTCGCCAATCAAGGATGAGATTCCTGCCAGAAACTCTAGGCGTCGCTGTGGTCGGCACGAGCTTTCGCTTTTCCTTGGAAGAGGTTTCTTCTTTACCTAGATAAGATTCGAGTATATAGCCAGCTCATTTTCCCCGGGAGGGATGTCTTTGATCAGTGAAATTCACATCAAGCAACTAGAGTCTATCGATCTGCTTCCATCGAATCAATCGACCACAGAAAACCAACGATCTCACATGATGCTGGGCACAACTACGACAAACAACACTGCCACAACAACCACTGCAACTATGGAAAACCAAAGCACTTCCCACTTCAAGCTATCGGCGACGTCCTGCGGCACCTGTGGCATCCACTTCGACAGCCCAGACACCCGCCGCGCGCACTCGAAAAGCCAATGGCACGTCACCAACCTCAAACGCCGCGTCGCCGGCCTAGAGCCCCTCACAGCGGCGCAGTTCGCCGCCACCGAAGGACCCACCGCGCCGAGCAGCCCCACAACCGCCGCATCGGAGGCGTCCGGGTCGTCGTCCTCGTCCGTCTCCGACGCCGAGATCGACTCTGAACCCGAGGGCGAGTTCGTGCCCGAAGAATGTCTTTTTTGCAACATCGTCTCGGAGGACTTTGACGAAAATGTCGCGCACATGCAGAAGACCCACGGGATGTTCATCCCGGATAAAGAGAGACTCATCGTCGATCTCGAGACGCTGGTGCGATATCTTCACTTGGTTGTCTACGGCTACCGCGAGTGTCTCCAGTGCGGAACGCAACGGCGGACTTCTGCGGCCGTGCAACAGCATATGGTTGGCAAGAATCATTGCCGCTTCGATATCAACGCCGAGGATTCCGAGTACATAGACTTTTACGAGAAGCACACCGAGGATGGAGGAGAAGGAGAGGGAGGGAGTGTAACAAGAAAGGCCATCGCAGATGCCGTCGAAGAAGGAAGCTCCATCCACCTACCCTCCGGCAAGACGCTCGCCCACCGTTCCGCCCCAGGTCCATCCCGTCCTCGAAACAAGACCACCGCATCTCCTTCCAAAGACCTCCTAGAAGCCGGACCCGAACTCGACGAGTCCAACGCCAGCTTCCAGCTCACAGCACCACCGGCCTCCGAGAACAAACCAGACAGCAAGGCGCTCACGCGAGCTCAGAAGCAAGAAACCCTCGTCGAGACCCAGCTGGCGCGCATGAGCCTCAACGACCGCGCGGCCCTCGCGCACCTCCCCGCCGCTGAGCAGAGGAGTCTTCTCGTGAAGCAGAAGAAGCAGCTTGACAAGGCCGAAAAGGCGGCCAGGAGGCTTCAGACAAGGCTGGAGATGAAGGCGAATGTCGCAGGGCAGGGGCGTTTCAAGAGTGATGTACCGGGACCGAAGAACGGCTAACCACGGAAATGGATTCAAGATGCAAAGAAGCTGTATTATGCACAGAAGTTCGGGGCACCTTGGGACAACCTGGTCATAGGTACATGGAGCTTAAACCAATGAAACTTACAATGTTACCAGTCAAGCCGTGTGGGAATTCATGAAGGGAAGTTTTGCCCATTAATAGTGTCGCTCCATCGTCTAGATGCGGCTGAACTACGGTGTCGATAGTTTGTGATGAATTCCCTTGATATATATAAACTATTGGTTCTCACAAGCCACTCTATCCACATATCATGCGACGAAGCTAAATATATCAACTCCTAGTTGCCCCTCTTTCCTCAAGCATCTCCACGATGTCACTGTAGCCTTTTTTGTGAGCAGCCTCCAAAGCCTTATCCAGCTCTGCACTCTGCGCGCCGAGATCCGATCCCTTTTCCAGGAGTAACCTCACTATGTCGGAATGACCCCTCTCCGAGGCGATCTCCAGAGCAAACCCAAACCCATTGCCCTCCGTGGTGGTATCCGCGACTTTCTTCAAGAGCATCTTTACGATATCGCCAAAGCCCTTGTTGTGAGCGGCCCGTAGGGCATCGTTGAGATTACCGCTCTCGGCATCAAAATCCGTCAACTTCTCAAGGACCAACTTTACGATACCGGTGTCGCCTTTCTCCGACGCTGTTCGTAGGAGAGGCCAATAATTGCCGCCCTCCGCGCCGAGAAATGACCCGTTCTCCAAGAGAAGCTCCACGATGTTGGCTTCACCATCCTCCAACGCTGTACGCAAAGCAGAGTAACCATCGCCGCCTTGAATGCTAGCCCCTCTCTTAAAAAGCAGCTCGGCGATGCTCCAGTGGCAATTGGACAAAGCGGCTTCCAGAGCATTGCCGTAAAAGCCGCCCTCTGCTTTGATTTTCGCCCCTCCCTGTAATAACAGCTTCGCAATATCAAATTTACCATCACACGAGGCAGTTTGCAGAGCATCGCCGTACATATCAACATGTACGTTAGCATCTGCTCCGTTCTTCAAGAGTAACTCCACAACGTGACTGTGGCCACTAGATACCGCAGCTCGCAAAGCATCGTCGAGTTCGCCATTCCGGGCGTGGAGATTCATCCTCTTCTCCAAGAGCAACTCCACAATGTTGCCATTACCCCTGGCCGCAGCGGCCCGTATGGCGTCTCCACTGACGTATGCCCCCTTCTCTAATAGCAGTTTGGCAATGCCGAAGTGGCTGCTAGACGCAGCGGCCTGCAGAGCATTGTCGAAGTCGCCATCCTGGGGGTTGAGCTCTACCCCCTTCTCTAGGAGTAATTCCATGATATCGATACAGCCGTAGGAGGCAGCGGCCTGTATAGCATTTGCTTTGACATTTGCACCCCTCTCCAATAGCAGTTCGGCAATGCCCAAGTGACCACTAGAAGCAGCAGCTCGCAGAGCATCGTCGAGGTCGTCATTGACCGCCCTCTTCTCCAAGAGCAATTTCATGATATCGGTGCGGCCGTGGGAGGCAGCGGCCTGTACAGCATTTGCTTTGACGCTCGCCCCTTTCTCCAATAGCAGTTTGGTCATGCCCAAGTGACCACTAGACACGGCAGCTCGCAGAGCATCGTCAAGGTCGCCGTCAACCGCCCTCCTCTCTAAGAGCAGTTTCACAATATCAATACGGCTGTGGGAGGCGGCGGCCCGCACAGCATTTGCTTCAACGTTCGCACCCTGCCCCAAGAGTAGCTCCGCAATACCGAAATAACCTCTGGACAAGGCCATCTCCAGAGCAGTGGCATTCGTATCGTTGTGCGTCTCTTTTTGTGCCCAGAACGAGTAAAAGTCCGAAGTACTCGCGTACTGGCCGCTTCGCGCATTGACATCCGCCCCCCTCTCCAGGAGCAGTTTCACGATGTCGTCGTGATTTCCCTTGATGGCGGCACACATAGAGTCCCCGATAATTGCCCCCGAATCCAGAAGAATCTTCACAACCTCAAACCGACCGTTCTCTGTAGCAGCCCGCAGAGCGTTTCCGTACTCGCCACCTTGGGCGTTTACGTCTGCCCGCTTATCCAGGAGTAATTTCACAATGTCGGCGTGGCCGTTGGAGGAGGCAGTCTGTAGAGCGTTACCGCCCTGCGCGTTCACGTCGGCCCCAATCTCGTCCAACAACAGCTTCACCATATCTCCCCAACCATGAATCGACGCCTTTCGCAAAGCATTGTCGTAGCCATCATTGCTCGGCGTATTGGCATTCGCTCCTTTGTCCAGCAACAGCCTGGCGATCCCAATCCTTCCTTCACACAACGCGATCTGCAGAGGACTATCGTACTGGCGGCCCTGTGCGTTGGGATCGGCGCCCGCATCTAACAATGCCTTGACAACATTGTCATGACCATTTTGCGAAGCGACTGGCAAAGCGCCACCAAAGTAGCCGCTCCGTGTGTTAGCATCCGCCCCCCATTTCAGGAGCAGCTTAACGGTTTCGGCATGACCGTGTCGCGAGGCGATGTACAGAGGAGTGCCATCACTGTACGTCCTGTTGACTTCTGCCCCCCCTTTTAACAAACGCTCCACGATCTTCCTGTGGCCATTTTCTGAGGCAAACCACAGGGCGTTGCCGGCGGTGACGTCCGCCTCATGTGCCAAGAGCAGCTCCACAATGTCGGTATAGCCTCCATTCGACGCGGCGGACAGGGCGGTATGGTGGTAATCGTCGCCCGGCGTGTTGACGTCCATCCTCATCTCCACGAGAAGCTTCACAATGTCGATGTGGCCAAATGTCGAAGCAGCCTGCAGGGCATTACCCCAACGACCGCCCCGCGCGCAAATGTCTGCCCCCTTTGCCACAAGCAGCTTCCAGACGTCGATGTGCCCTTGCTTTGAGGCGGCAGAGAGGGCAGTGCCGTGAAGTCCACCTAATGCGTTGACATTCGCCCCCTGCCCCAGGAGCAGTTTCACGATGGTGATATGGCCTCTGTATGAGGCCGCTTGAAGTGCGTTTCCATACTCGCCGCACCGCGAGTTCATATCCACCCCCTTATCCAGGAGCAGGTTCACAACGCCAATATGCCCCCTGTGCGAGGCCGCCTGCAGTGCGTTTCCGTATTTGCCGCCCTTCTTATGAGCATCCGCGCCCTCATCTAATAATATCTTCACAACATCGTAGTGACCACCGAATGAGGCGGCCTGCAGCGCATTATTGCAATAGCCACCCTCCGCGTTGACGTCCACGCCCCATCGCATCAATTCTTGCGCTACCCTCGTCAAACCCCCAAGGCAGGCGTAGTAGAATCTGGATCCTTGCGGAGGGGAGGGGTCCCCCGGCGATTGCCAGTCAGCTTGATGCAAGTGGCCCCATCGCTGAAAGGTCTCCTCTTCCTTTATGAATGCAAGCGATGCCTGAAACACCTCTTCGCAACTCTGCGATAAAGCAGCATGGCTCGTCCAGATTTCTGCTGCTAGTTTTGCAAAGGGATAGTCACCCACAATGGTTTTGTGGTTCCCGGAAACGCCCCGTAGGTATGTCAGGCAAGTCTTCGTGATAGTAACGCCGCTCACCGAAGGGCCGAACCATTCCAGAGAGCGAAGATACTCCTTCACCGAAAAGTGGGCGAGATGCAGCTGCTTTTTTGGTTCTAGCTCAAGGAATCCCCCTCCTGAATAATGCATACGCTCCGTCACTTCAACGATGGACATCAGGCTCGGGCAATGGCCGAGTACTTCGCTCTCCCCGAATACTCTGCTTTCCTTGTCAAAGCCTGGCTGTTGCGTCCTTATGTCCGTGGCCAGAATCTCAATGGCCTCGTTTACCACGAGAGGCCGAGGTGTGTGAACGAGAAAATGTAACAGGCGTATGGCGTTGTCTTTGTCGCGTTTAGGGATATTGGACAACATTCTCTCATAAGTTTCCTCCAGATCCTTCGGTAGGTGTTGGAGCGCGTCTCGGATCATTCTGGGGCTTTTGCATTCGGCAAGACTGTTTACCTGGCAGGCGGCCCATCTGAACCTGCGGCAGATGTCAGCGACCAGTGGAAGGCATGGTCTGAAAGTACTTACATCCCATCGGCTCCGCCTCCAACCTTCTTCGCGATCTGTTCGATGAGGTCCTGCGATAGATGTTTCTGTTGGAACTCCCATCGGGCCGCGAGCTGCCCTGCAACATACGCCCGGATGTCGGTGTTGACCGCCTCTCTATCAAGCGAAATGCAACTTTCCTTCCCCATCATGCGATCAAACCGCACCAGGAACTCCGGTTCAGGGCGGGCTGTGCAAAGCAGCTGTACGTGGCCCAGATCCGGCCTAGCTGCAACGTCTTCCAGCCATTTCAGTAGCTCGCGTCTGGTCGTTGACTCATCCAAGGCATCTAGGACGACACAAACCCCTGTGCTGGCAGCAAGCATCTCGCAAACGACACCCGAGATCGCCTTCGTAGCAGGCTGGCACCTACCATTGTCATGATTCTTGAATAAGTCGTCCAATCGTGATGTACCAGTCGTCGTGCTTTGGTACAGTTGAAAAGCCAGAGACCGAAGCATGCCATCCAAATTCTGTTTTCGGGTGTCGCTGAAGTCGAAGAAGAAACTGAGGACCACTCGATCTTCGTCACTGGCGAGATGGTCCAGAATCGTCGTGCTGAGAACCGTCTTGCCGCATCCAGCAAGTCCATGTAGCCACGAGTACCGGCGTGGGCCGGTGCTCCACGACTTGAAAGCCGGATGCTCCAAGAACCACATACACGTTCCCTCATGACGGAGCTTTCTCGCTTGATTAGCATTAGTAGACGGGTCAGGCGGCTGAAGCCAAGATGCGATCTTATCTGCGTGGCGTTCGGATGCAATGCAGACAACAGCGGCTTTCGTTTCGAAAGTTGTCTGCTCCAAGTGATCGAGTTTGTGATCAACTATAGATCACAGAGTCTGTCAGAGCGCGTCCGAGTGGGCAAACTCAGGCCATGCAGTTCGATTGGTAGACTAACCCGACTCAAGCACATCCAGTGCTCGCTTGGTATCCCGCACCTCTGCCACCGGCACATATGATAGGAGCTCTTTCCCATAGGCGGCCGCCGTTGCTGACGCATACTGTTGCCACTGGTCGTTTTTGTGGGAATCAGCGTAGTCGCAAATGCCCCGGATCACGAGACATGGAAACTGGTTCATGAGGCCGGCTGCCTCCATCTCAAAGCAGAGACAGTCCTCGCCGACATCAGCAACAATCTGGTCGCGCGCTGTCGCGTCCTTGATAAGCGTGTTTCCTGATGCGATGATGCCGTAATGAATCTCAGGGTCGGTAGAGTCTCGGGCGTCACGTTGGACTTCGCCAGCGGCGTCACAGTCCTGACATCCCGGCCCGGGAACATGGTCGTACAAAGCCTTGAAGAGACGATCGTTTTCAGTACCTTGATAGGCAAAGCCGGGATCCTTCCTGCTTCTTCTTCCCATCTTGGGATACTTCTCCAACATTTCTCGCACGAAATCGGTGACCTTCGAGTCTTCCCGCTTATGGCGAGCCTGGATACTAGCAAGCGCACTGAGCAGCACTGTCGGAGGCTGTCTGAGGAACCCTTTACGTTCCCTCTTGTTACCGTGCTTTGCCTTGAATAAGTCGTACTGACAGACCCCACCCGTCGTCCCATCAGGCTGGCTCACCACGATATCGCCGAGGCGGATATCTTGGCCCTCGTCCGGCCGGGCGATGCCACCGCCTATGCCAACCAAGAGGCCAACGCGAATAGAAGGGAGAGAGGCAAGGAGGCTCAATGCAGTTGTCGCAGCCGATGTGGTCCCGTAGACCCCAGCCGGGAGACTGGCGACAACGACGTTGTGCTGTCCTATACGGCCCCATGTGTAGACGTTTTTGTCGGTGTGGTGTTTGATGAAGCCCGCCGGTGTCGCATGTTCCTCGTCTAGCATCGCCTCAGCAGCAGCTCGTTCGATCGAAAGGGCAGCGATCCAGGCGACGGTATAGTGGTCGGGGCTGTCGAGAGCCTGGGAAGACGCCATTGATCGTGCGGGCCTATCGATTGCCAAAGGAGGGATGGGCTCTGTGGTTCGATTCGAAATAGCCCGTGAAGAAGAAGTCGGGTTTGTGTTTTTTGCAAGAGTAGTAGTAAAGGGCAGAGGTTGCGACGGGAGCAGGCCGATCGTCGCCTAAGGTATCGAAGGTTGCAGACTGCTAACTTTGATGAAGAGGAAGGCACGAATCTGGTTCGCGACCCGAGCTTCAACTGGCCAGGGGCCGAAAATTCCACCACTACGACAACAAAGTGGAAAAATGTGGTCTTTTGGCTGCTGGTGGCTTGCATCAGACATTATAGCGGACACCAATAGACACACAAGTGTCACCACGTCATGTCATGTGAGGCTGAGACAGTGTTGTCTGCCTTGCGCCAAGGCAGCTGAAGGACCGACGGCCTCGCAAGACGAACACTGCAGGAACTGTGGTCTTGTCGGCAGTCACGTCAACGACAGACGCGACAAGCCGGCGAACCAAGAACACACGTAAACGCCCACCGAGGTCTTGGGCTGCTGAGGAGAAGGTACAAATCCGCACAGAAAGAATGGCGAAGAAACTGGCCAAGAGAGAGTCAGTGCCTGAATTGGGGCGAGGTGCACAGGATACACATCACCAAATGACTTCGCGAGGCATCTTGACGGTTCTGCGGGTATAATAATGACCACTTTCATGTCGGAATCCTACTCTTACTGCCTTATTTGAACCTCAGATTCTTTCTCCTCGTTCAGCCGTCCCGACTCCCCAAGTGGAAATACAAGATGCAGCTCTGCGCCAAGACCAGCACATACGATCATACCTTCCAGAAAATACGGGATCCCGTCCGCTCTCCCATAGTCAAGCTGGAAAGGGCCGGACTAGTACCCAGGTCGGTGACGACTGGGGAATCCCCGGTGTTGTATGTTTTTTGGTCTCATCTCGTCTCTGTCCTGTCTCCGTCCCGTCGTTTCGTATGTTTGAGGTTTTTCGTGAAAAGAGGGAGACAATACGGCTTATCACCCAACAACCCAATGAAATTGCCTGTTGCCTATTGCCAATGTTTTGTGAAACCAGTATGCTTATTATTTCGCTGGCCTGTCGTGGTGGGGCTATCTCCAGACACCCGATACGTCACCTCGGACTCAAGAGCCTGGACAACCTGGGGGGCTTCTAGGTATCGATATTATGTTTCCGTGATTGGCAACAATAATAGTGAAATCAGAATAGTCGTTTTCAGGCTGCAGGCTGCGGATAAAACCTGCTGCTGAATTGGCGGGTGTACTACTCAAATAAGGTATGCCAGGCTCCTTATTTGTCATTCGACTTCCACCAAATCTGCGCGTATATATAGCCAATTAGATACCTTTCAGGGACCGAGACCTTTAGGTAGACGTTTAAGCATCAGAGCCTGGTCAAAATAGACTGGCAAATCTCGGTTTCGAAGTTTGAGATGTAATGGAATGCGAGCACTGCATGTCTGATTGGAAGCTGTACCAGCTGCTTCTTGATGTGGCTGTGAGGTAAGGCTGGAAGGCGGGCATGAGAACAAGCTATTTTTGAATATCGAGCCAAGTCAACCAAGATCCAAATGAAGCCCAGTGATAGGTATGAAGACCAGCTGGAAGGAAGACCATCTGGAAGAGTCTTGGCAGGCACAGCATCACAGCCTCAACTTTCGACCCTACCCCCAAACCACGTATGACAAGGGGCTATATGCAGCAGGAACTAGTGCTTACTTCCAATTCGACAAGGAGGATCCATGTTCATCTCCAAAGTGATCCGTTGGATGGTAGATAAGTACGGCGATGATCGTCTGGCATCACCTTTTTGTTGATCCGCCTCCTCCGACTCTCTCCAGTAGCACAAAACACCGAGCTGTCTGCACCGACAAACAACATGCGGGCGACACTTCTTTTCTTACTCGGCTTTCTGTCACCGGTGTGGGTCCGGGCCGAGTCACGGTTCCGTCGGCCACCCGGCCCCGGCTACGTCCGAGACTACCGGGACAACAACGCCTATGTTCGCGGCGAATACTTGGACATTGGATGGGATATGGACTTCAAGTCGGCGAAGTTGGTGTTGTGGCAGGAGTACGATACGACGAAGGCGCTTGACTATGTCATCCTACAGGGTAAGTCACTTAACCGGGACACGACTATTGGCGAAAAACATTGATGAGTTGAAGCTGACCTTTTGTTTTACGTGAAATAGAAAACACGACAGACAGCAAATACAAGTGGAAGATATCCGATGAAGGCTTCGTCAACCCGAATCTAAGCAACGTCTACTACTTCGAACTGGTCGAGGCGGGAAAGGACATGGCAAATTGGGCAGTCACATGTCACTACTTCAATATCACCGACCCAGTGACCGCCACAACGAACACGACGGAAACCACAGAGCCCATTGAATCAGACTCTGTCAAGGAACAGGCGTTGTCAGCCGGAACAGCCCTCGGGATCGGGATCGGAGCGACTCTCGGAGCGGTTTTGCTGATTGGCGTCGGAGGCTGGCTGATCTTTCGCTGTCTCCGGAACAAAAAGACATCAACAGAAGGACAATACATGGAGCAGCCCATCATGACAGGCAGCAGTCCGTCGTATCAAGAGGTGCATGGGTATGACACCCAGCAGACGGCGTCACCGGTGGCACCTACGGAGTGGACCTTGCAGACTTCACAAGTGTCATCCATGGGCCACCATCTCCATGAGGCCCAAGCCAATAATGTGGTTGTTAGGCATGAGATGTACGCTGAGCAGATCGATGCTCATGGCACGAAATCGCCAGTGGGAGTAGCAGATCGAGTAGTGTAGACAGGTACAACTTTCCAATTTCCAAGATGGGAGGCGGCAACGAGGTTGCACCTTTTTGAAGTTACAACCTATGTAAGACATCATTGCTCTGCTTGGCCTCCGTTGTAGGTCGAGGGTTCCAACAAACATCAGAAAAAGAGCATGTGTACGTACGCCAGACTCAATCGATTACCTACCTCAAGGCACGGTGAATGCTACCTATGGAAGAAAGAAGAAAAGGCAGGTACTGCTCCTGGGGTCAGACCCAGAACGATGGCTCTTGCCTTTTCCCCAAGCTTATACGAAAGAAAATATCGATCCAGCCCCTTCAGGGCTCCTTCTATCAGAAACAGTTTTGTTATCGCGTGGCACGTGGCATAAGGTAAGAAAAAAACAAGAACATTGTATCAAGCAACACCTTAGGGAGTAACTTTCTCTATTGTTGGCTTTTCTTCTAAGCCTGCCTAACCAACTAAAGAGTCAACTACCTTCAACCACCTTCATCACAGTTTGTTTTTTTAGTCTTTTTTTAGTCTTTTTTTTTTTTTTTAGAAAAAAAAATCATATCTTTTTTCGGTTTTTTTTCGTCTTTTATTTTCGTCTTTTTCTTTTTTTGGCCCGAGACCGACGTCGGCTCTTTCGCTACAACAATACCTTCGCAGCACTCACAATCCACCTTCCTGCCTCTTACCTCACCATTCCGAATGGCAAATTTGCCGCCAATCGCCAACGATCACAAACATGTCTCTCAAGCGCAAAAGAGACATGGATGAGTGAGTTTCATTTAAGTATCCGGTCTCTACCTCCCCAGCTAACGGAGGGCGCAGGCTCCTCACCTCCAGAAACATCACATTCATCATCGGACCCGACAAAGTACGCTACAGTGTACACGAGAAATCCATCGCCGGCCTTTCCGACCCGCTCCGAGCTCTCGTCACTGGGCCCATGCGAGAATCCATCGAGGCCAAAGTCACCTGGGAAGACGTTGAACCCGCGGTCTTCGTTAACCTGATGGAATACGCCTATACCGGCGACTTCTTGATATTGGGCTGTGTCGACAAGAACGCTCCGGAAGGCGGGATGAATAATCTGTCGAATGAGCAGAAAGAGGCGAGCGACCAAAACAAGAAAGCCAAGAAAAGAGATGACAAACTCCCCCAAAGTCTTTTCGAAGCCGTCGTGAGCGCCAAAAAGGCAGGAGGTATAAAGCTCGCGGCGTATCAATTCACGAGAAAGTCTTTCAAATGCAGCAAATCATGCAAGTTCAGAATCACCAACGACATCCAGACTATCTACAACCAAGAGCAAATCGAAGCCTCAAAGAAGATCATCCCTTGCGATCTCGAACATTACATGTCACTCGCGAAGCTATACGTTCTCGCCGAGAAGTACGACATCAGCGAGTTGAAAACCCTCTGCGCCTCTAGGTTCAAACACAGCATATTCCACGCCCCGGGAGCAGCAAACTTCATGGATGACATGATATTCGTTCTCCGATACCTCAGCAACCTCACGAGACCCAAAGACCAGCTACGGAAAGTCATGCTCAAGTACATTATCACCGATTTGAAGTGGTTTATGGATCAAAACTGTTTTCGAAACCTTTTGCAGGAACTACCGGAAGTTGCAACTGAGCTTTTTCTTATGATACCCTCCGAGTATTGGCAAGAAGTCAGTCGTATGTGCTGAGCACATGCAGTGTTGGTTACTGGGATGGGATTATGGGCTGTGATTACTGGATAAGAGAGACAGGTCAATGGAAAGTCTCGCAAAACACGGTATGCTTATTGTCAGAAGAAGCGAAGGCAATAAACACAGGATAGTGACGAAGACAACGCAGGCGAGGAATCAAATTGACAAAATTACCTCTATTTTAATTATAAGTGCCGCACATGCAATTATCAAGCTCGAACCACAAAGAAGGAGTGAACTCCAACAGGACATCGGCCATAAATTCCGGCAGCTCCTTCCGCATCCGTTGAAGAAACCCGCAAACTTTGAACCAGAAGACCCGCGCAACGCAATATCTGACTAACAGACGACGGAGTTCGTCAGATGCCGTGGTGTTGTCGTACACGTAGACAACAAGATCGCGTAGAACATCCACGAATTCCGGGCTCCCGGGAACATTGCGCAGGCTGACGCGCACTCGCTGAAGACACAACGACTTGAGCGTGACAGCCACGTACTTGTCGGCCAGGACGTACAGCTTGGCATGGTGCATGAAGACACCGTGATATCCGGTACGGTCGTTCTTTTCCATATCGCGCGCGAAGGGAAGGTTTTCGTGCGGGTTCTCTCTGCCCTCGTCGAAGTGCTTCTCGCAGAACTTAAGTCTGGTGTCAGTTATCGTGACATAAGCTCCGGCACTCCGGTCGCTGTTCATCTCGGAAAGCATCGAGGGGAAATGCACTCCAGGGTCATCCTGCTGATCTTTCTTCGAAAAGGATGCCATAGTGACATGTTTTGGTCGGGGCTCGTCGGTCTGGCGAAGATCGGGCACAGAATAGTCACCGGTGTACGCGAATTCGACGAGTCCGAGAAAGGTTGAGGACTCGGTGTCATCCCAGACAACGATCCCCTCTAGCGATTCTTTCATGCCGCCCGAGAGAAGCGCTTTGAGGGGTCCAGACACGGCGCCCAAAGAGGCCTCGTGGACGCTAAACTCTTTCCCCTCGGTGCCGACGAAGAACTTGATCGACCTCGATTGGAAAATACTAGAATGAAACCTTAGCATCGGACCCTCAGAATGAATCCGAGGAAACCACAAACTCTTCCATTGTTCCCTTTCGCTTGAGAGACATGATTGTGGTCGCTTGACTTCGCTTGAGTGCTGTTGCTGTCGTTCTGATCTGGTCAGTTCGACCCGCTGGATGGCGATGAGAACGGAAGTGCAGTGCTTCCCTCTCAGAAAACCCGAGAACCTTAACAACGACGGGGAGACGATTGTCCAGGCCGTTCCGAATTCCTCAGTTGCGTAGGAGGCCAAGTGGACGGAGACTTTTGGCGGCGGGGGGCTGCGTTGCCGCAAACGTCCAGTCCAAGACAGTAATGAATACTAGGGTAACTTTTTACACGCGAGCAGCAAATTATTTGTGTCACTTTCTGGCGAACTTGTTGGATGAATTAGTGTCGTTTTTATGCTATGTCTTAACAAAGAAGGTCTCTCTGGTTAAAGCGACAGGTACCATCAACTGTCTCTGGAAATTGAGAGTCCACTTGATCCAAGGACATACGGGAGCAGCCGCCGAGTGCCAGACGGCTCCTCGCCCCCAATACACAACCGAAATCAGAACTCGCTACCGACAGCCTCAAGGTTTCGCCTTCAGCTGATCACAAAGCTTCTGCGGCATCTCCGTCAACAATTCTTTGGCCATTTCAGGAATGCTCTGAAGAAGGCGGAGAAGGTAGTCGTTCCGTTTGATCCAATCAATCTGCGCGATGAAGTAGCGCATGAAAAGCCTTCGGATGTAGTCCTCAGATAGCGTATTGGCGTTGACGAAGCAAAAGGTGTCGATCAAAACGTCCATGAGCTCGGCAGTAAGGGGGGCGAACAGGAGAGCCTGGCGGATGATGTCGCAGCTGGCTTCCTTGAGGCTGTCGAAGCTGTACTTGTCCGCGATGACAAGGACCTCGACATGCTTCATGAAGTAGTTTGCGATGTCTTGGCGATCTTTCTTCTTCATGTCTTTCTTCCAGACTTTATAAGCCTCTTCGCGCTCCTTAGCGTCCGAATCACCGCAGAAGCTTTTCGTACAAAAATGATGCATGTAGGTTACATTGTAACGACCGAAGCTGTTCATCCAGTCCATCAGAGACTCGGCATCCTGGTCCGGCTTTGAGACTTTGCGGGAGTCTTTCTTCGAAGCCGCATCAACAGCGACGCTGTCCTTCGCCGAGACCTCGGCGCGTGCATCGGGGCCAATCGAGCCGTCGTATTCGCCGTTGTAGGCGAATTGCAGCAGACAGTCAAAAGTCTCAGGGTCGACGTCCTCCCAAACGACCTCTGCTTCGATTGACTCTTGCATGCCGTTGGTGAGCATGGCTCGAACGGGCATGGAAAGATCAGTGAAGGCCTCTTGGTGAACCGTGTATTTCTTCTTGTCCTGGCCAATAACGAACTTAATCGGCCTCGACTGGAAAATGCTGCGTTTTGTTAGCTATCTCCAGTATATTAACTGAGAGGTAATTCGCACGAATCCATGGATCTCTTGCGCTTCTCGGGCATCTTTGCGTTTTGGAGCTTCGTTCGTCTTGCGGTAGGTGGCCGACGTGAATGATGGCAGACTTAGTGGGCAGTGGCCGGGGACGTGGATAGCGACAGCGGGGTAAACAGGAGTAGAAATGAAGAAGATTTGACGTAAATCTGAGTTCGAGCTCTTAGGAAGCTTTTTCTCAGTTGAAACGAAGGAAATACCTTTTTGGCAGGTAGAAGAAGTGGTAGGGCAGCCCCTTGAATTCACATTTACAATGAACAGAAGGAGCTACCGAGACAACAAGCACGGCTCATCGGCAAACAGACTGCACTGTATTGCATGACTAAGCATCCACACCCGACATGCCAATAACTAATCAGTTATCCGGATCATTCTCAAACCTGACTTCTCTCACTCTTCCCTCGAATTACTCGGCTTAGGTCTCCTACGGGGATCTCCAGCGGAAAGTCCACAGACGGAAGCAAGATGGCGAAAATGAGCCACCAGCCAGCCATGCACGTCACGAATGCACACGCACCAGCAGCCTACAACACCCTGTGGTCAGCCCCCAAACCTCACTGTCGAGCGCGTGTGCGACAAGACTTACCTCCAGAAGCTTAGCAGCATAAGCAGAGTTGCCGGTGAAGTCCATGGCAAGGAACCAGTACGCCGCCGTGATGAGGCCGAAGACCGCAACGAGGGTCAAGAAGATGACGAAGAAGACGATGTTGGTCCGCAGCGAGCAGACGAGAAACACGAGGCAGATCATGCCCATCGCGAGGGTTATGAAACCTGTCATGACGCATCAGCATATCTCGTTCTTCTACAGCAGTCATCAAGATCAAGACCCACCGAAGCTGGCGTTGAACCCCTTCGTCGCCAGGCCATCGGCAGGGTTGGTCGACCCCGCGGGGGCATACGACGAGAAGGCCGCAAACGAAGGGTTCAGAGTCCCGCCGAACGTCGCCCAAAACGCTCCAAAGGTCGTGAAGACGGTCGCGGGGAAGGTGTTACCGAGAACCCATTCGAGGAGGCCGCCGACGAACATGAGGACACCGCCGAAGAAGAAGTATGAGGGTCTGAGAGGTCACGATGTTAGTCGTGGATTATCGAGAAGAGCAGGCGACCATTCGACTTACATGCCAGCCGCACCGTTGCCACCTGCCCCCCGCCATCCCATCAAATCGATACAGAGCGGCGTCAGGGAGATGAGGAAACCGACGATGGCACTGTACAGGGTCAGTCGACGGAGTCTTGGACAGCAGGTATTCCCTATGGGTCTCACATCGGCGTCGGGTTACCAAACGTCTTCCGTAAGTCGCCCTTCACTTGGTTCTGCGGCGACAGGTACAGCTTCTCGAATAGCTCCGGGGATATGGAGATGGAGCCGGCCGTCTTCATCCTCTTCAATGCGTCATCGCGGCTCATCTGCGGAGAGATGTACTCGTCGGCGTAGTCGTACCCGTTCGCCTGCGGAGGCGGCCCCCGAGGTCGACGGTGTTCATTATGGTTGGAGTGTGACCGAATCTCGTGGATCTGTTCTTTGTGGTCCATGGTCGATAAACTTATTACAGGTATCTGTGTTGATACAATGGATGGTAGGCTAATGATACAGAACAATTGGACGAACAACGAACGATGACAGAGATGTCAGGGACGAAAGACAAAGATGAGCTGAACCTGCCAGAGCCCCCATTATGAATGTCGAGGCGGCCACAACAGGTCTAGTCCTCGCATGCTGCCTCGCACTCAAAGGTGTGGACTGCTTCAGCACAGGATGTTTGTGACCGGACTGGGGTAGGATGACCGGGCATCTTGGCATGGTCCTGCTGGCAAGCCTGGTCCAGTCGGAAGGCTGGCAGGAGCACTCCATGATGGAGGACAAGACGATGCCTGTCCGCGATCATTGGAGCACTAAGGACCCCATGCAGGCGTCGTGAGGAGGCTTTTCACTAGGGCCACCGGCAGAGAGCGAGGAGGGTTCGGCAAAAGGGATGGTCCTGCACCCCGGAGCCCGGGCATGGGAGTGTCATGATGTGGGATCTACGAGGATGATTCGTCCTTGTCGGAAGCTTTCTCGTGTGGAGGGCACGTTTGGGGTTCGAGAGAGGGGTCCTCTTTTCCCACCGGGGGAGGTTTTCTGTCAACGTCTCAGTTGAAACGGTCCACCGTACGGCCGGGTCTGCGAGGTGAATTGACGTGACGACGCAACGGGGACCAATCTTCCCAGTTGAGGCTTTGGGGTCATCTCGCGTGGACGTAAGGGGGCGGGACGTGATGAGGCGCGGCCAAGGGGAATTTTCTGACAGAGACAACGAATCAAACGGCCAATGGCGTCGTGTTTCTCAGTTGCCGGATCGAGACCGGCGAAGGGAATAACACGGCGGACGGGAGGCACGCGGAACCCGGCTTGCAGTAGCGCAGGCGGCGGACGGTCTTCTCCTCCCCACGCGCGTATTGTCACCCGCAGGCGCTTCGACTTGACCCAAGGAGGAGGCTATTACGCTACCGGTAGCCCCCAAGGAGGGAAACTAAAACGACGTTTAGGTTGGGTTTTGGGCCATTCTGAGGCATGAAGCTTCAGCTTGTGTGGGGTAGAGGACGCGGCGAAGATGCGGGGAAAGCTTTGGGGATGCGTGGTGTTGGTGCGGATCAAGGGAGCAGAGGTCGGGGTAGCGGATGAGGCGTGTGCATTTTCCGTCTTGTTTGGACGCAGTGAGGATGAACAGGGGGCTTGAAGATGAGATGCATTGACATCGGTTGAGACGTGTTGAGGACTGGGTGTTAGAGGAAACACTCACGACGTCGAATTCGACAATCGAGAGTGAGCGGGTGATGTCGTTGAATAAGAGAATCGAGTCTGGGCCGGTCGTGACGGGATCACTTGAGGCTCATTCACGATCCGTCGACCACACTAGTTCCTTACCCCAGACTTGGCAGCTTCGTTGGCTCCATCGCACCGGGGAATAATCTACGAGACCATGAAGCCCCCCTCTCACCCAGGTCAATCCCGCTGCGGCAGGAGATCCGCCGCGAAGGAGGAGGGGGTAGTGTGACCTACTTATGCCCGCCGAGCCAACGATCACGAAACCCCTCGCAACTTTAAAGGACGGAACCATCCCCGGGACGGAGCTATCTCGGAATAGCCTCGCCAACGCGGATTTTCTTCACGATGGATGATCCAGGCGAGCTTCATGACCGGTTTCGGTCTTGACACAACTCAAAGTAAACGTAAATCTCAAGTCATTCGCATCTCGTAGTACTTTACTTCTAGGGTAGTGACCACCACCTCCAGCGTCTTGGCAAACAAACACGCGTTGCTGAGCAAGTCATACACACACACACACACAAACACACGCTTCCGTCTCACAGCTTCCCCGCAGCCCCCAGCGCCTTGTCGCCGTCCACGAGGACGCACCAGCCCTCGCCGCCGACGGTGCCGCCGCCGAAGCCGGCGACGACGGCCTCGAAGCCGCCCTCGCCGCGGGCGTACTCGAGCACGGCGTCGTCGAAGGTGCCGGGCTGCAGCCAGACGGCGGGGACGCCGAGGTCCCTGGCCTCGCGGAGGACCTTGAGGGTGGCGGCGGGCGGGGTGATGATGGAGACGGAGGTGGCCTTGGGGTCGGGCAGGGCGGAGAGGCTGGGGAGGGCCGGGTGGTCCTTGCCGAGGGCGTTGACGGTGTCGGAGGTCGGGTTGATGGGGGTCGCGGGGATGTTGTGGCGGAGGTACCAGGCGAAGACTGCGGGATGAGGTTAGTTTTGTGATTGATCGTGAGATAAGTGATTGTTGGGTGAAGGATGAGTGAGATCAGTGCGGTGGTGATCTTATCGATGAGGGATAGAACGGGACGGCGAGTCAAGGGGCCGAAACGCACTCTTATGCCCGAACTTTGCGGGATTCGAACTGGCGCCCACGACAGCGAAGAACTGCGAAGAGAAAAACGCGCGGGCCGTGGCTTCGGTCGACATGTCGGGCAACGGTTTGAGAGTTTCTTATCGTGATGGGCTCGTTCAAAAGTCGCGCGGAGGGCTGGCGAGGAAGAGCGAGGTGGTTCGGAGAAGAGGGGTAGCACGGCTCGGAGCAGCGTCGAATCTCCATCGCCATGAGGAGCTCCGAGCACGTCAGGTGGGTCCAGGCGGCTGTGTGGGCCGAGGCCGGGGCCGCGCAGAATGGGGCGCCTCAGTGCCCGTCGCCGATGACGCGATGGAGGCCGCGGCTGTGATGCGTTTTGGGCATGGCGGACTTGGTCATTTCTGGATATTCTGAGGCTCGTGGGTTGGGTTGTGGCGACGAGGTTCGGCTTGGAGTTGCCGTGAGAATTTTCTGAGCTCTTTGGAGAGTAGCCGAATAAGCAGGATAAAATCGAAGGGGTCGCCCGGGGTTCAGAGGACAAAGAACAGACAGACAGACTCATCATCAACCTCACTTGGGAAAGTCAACATTGCTTCGACATCAACACATAATAGCCAATCAGATCTCACCAATTACACATTCACGATGTCTGTCTTTGCGTATGAATATCCTCATCACAGACACGGGTAAAGACAAAACTGACAGACATTAGACGCTCAACGTTCTCCGCAGCCGGATATGCGGCGTTTCGCCCGTCGTACCCGGCGTCGCTCTACAAGACAATACTGGCATATCACAACGCGCAATCAGCAAACGGCACAGCGCTAGACCTGGGCTGTGGCCACGGCCTCATCTCGCGAGAACTCGCCTCGCACTTTGGCAAGGTGGTCGCCATCGACCCGTCGGCGGGTATGGTCAAGCAGGCGTCCGAGTCGACCAAGGACCCCAAGATCACGTTCCGGCAGGGCAGCTCGGAGGACCTCTCGTTCCTCGAGGACAAGTCGGTCGACCTCGTCGTGGCGGGACAGGCGGCGCACTGGTTCAACTACGACAAGGTGTGGCCGCAGCTCGCGCGGGTGGTCAAGAGCGGCGGGACGCTCGCGTTCTGGGGGTACAAGGACAACATCATCGTGGGGTACCCCGAGGTCAACGCCATTTTCGAGCACTTCTGCTACGGGGAGGGCGAGGCGTCCGCCGGGTTCTCGTACGAGACGATGGGGCCGTACTGGGAGAAGCCGGGACGTCAGATCCTCCGCGACAACCTGTCGGTCGTGAAGCCGCCCGAGTCGGAGTGGGAGCGGGTGAAGCGCATCCTGTACGACCCGGACCGGACGACGTCGCAGGTCGGGCCGGATGTGGCGCCCGAGGCGGCGTGGCAGCGCAAGAAGCTCAAGCTGGGCGAGTTCGAGGGCTACGTGCGGACGTTCAGCGCGTACCGCGGGTGGAGGGACGCGCACCCGGAGGTGACGAGCCGGGCGGAGGGCGGGAGCGGGGATATCGCGGACGCGTTGTTTGACCGGTTGCTGGAGACGGTGCCGGAGTGGAAGGCGAAGGGCGGGGAGTGGCGCGATGTCGAGGTCGAGGCGGTCTGGGGGACGACGATTATCCTGGCCAAGAGGAAGTGAAGGTTGGGCTGGGTGGAGGAATGACTCGGGGCGAGGTCTGTGGTTTGTGTCGGGACGAACCGCTGGCGGATCACAACGTGTCAATTAGCATCATCCGTATCGCCCGTCCCGTCGACGTCGCCGTAGGAGATATTCACATGCGATGTCATATCTTTGGTGGTTGTGATGCATAAGTTTGAAGCAAACAGGAGGACGTGAAATGAGAGTCGATAGTGCAAAGCCATTGACAAGATTGATTGGCAGCTGGCAGGCCCATCGGGCTGAGGCGAGGCGTCTTGGACATGTCATTGGCCCACGGCCTTTGGTAAGCGTCCCCACTACGCGTGGTTGCCCCGTCAGGTTTCAGGAGTTTTGGCGGGTGTATCAACACCAAGTGCACTGTGTTCGCTGACCGCCCGCCTGAGCCGCCCACCTCCACCACCCCAAGGCAAACCGTCCAGGGGCGACTGCCAGTGTCTCCAATAGTGCGTCCAGCAAGACTCACCGCCGCATGAATAACGGTGACTGGGAATCCCCATCCCATGGGCCATGTCCATGACTTGAATAAAAAAGCCGAACATTGGATAAAAAACGGTAGACGGGCAGAATAAGGAGACGGGAGGGGAGGGGAGGAAAGTGACATAAAGTGTTTCGACCGCCAAACATCAACTTCCAGAAAACATCATCGCCAACTCTCGTCCGTCTCAATCAACAAAGTTGCCTCTTGTTTTTTAATTTTTGTTTGATTTTCCCTCCAAAGTTCTACCAATTACATACACAATACAATGGTGAGTTTCCCTACCTACCTACCACAGCCCACATACCACACACACCACTTTGCCTTGCTTTTTTGTTTTGTTTTCATTTCTCTCTACCTGACATTTTACTCGTTCCCCCACCCCCTAAAAAATGTAAACAAAGGGGGATGGCAGCCATTCAGCGAGCTCGCCTTGCCTTGGCCCCCTTTGACTGCTGCTGCCACCTTTTTCTAGCGCCTGGTTGGTTCCAGCGGCGAACCTTGTAGAACGATTAATTGCAGTGGGAGCGAGACAAATGCGGTGCGGCCGGTCATCCACCCGCCAACAGGTCCAACCCAAACAATCCGGCGCCCAGCCACGGGGCCACGGGGGGCGAGGGCGAGGGCGGACGTGGAGTGCAGTGAGGGAGGGGAACTTTCCGATCCGCGGCTGCAGTTGGTGCATCACGACATTTCTCACTCGTTCTTGCCCAACTTCTACAACCTCGCAATTTTCCACTCCGCTTCGCGACTTTCTCTTTTCTCACTCCATCTCCGCGAAAACCGCATCCGAACACTTTGCGCAAATCTTACACATACACACATAATCCACAATGGCTTCTAACCAGTACGACGCTCAGGCTTCGACCAACTACAAGGAGGCCTTCTCCCTCTTCGACAAGCGCGGCAACGGCCGTGTCGCCATCGACAGCCTCGGCGACCTCCTTCGCGCCTGCGGCCAGAACCCCACCCTCACCGAGATCCGCGATCTCGAGAAGAACGTCGGAGGCGACTGTGAGTTTTCCGTCCACCGTCCAGATTATCATCCTACCCCGGCCGGCGAGTCGAACATCATTTGCGCGCGGCGAGACGCGAATGCAATGCGACGTGATCGGACCGAGACAGCGAAGAAGACATTGAGGAACACAGTTGACTGACCGAGCCCCCGAAACAGTTGACTTCGAGACCTTCCAGCGCATCCTCAACCGCCCCGGCGGCTTCCGCGACCCCGGCGAGCCCGAGGAGTACTGCCGCGGCTTCCAGGTCTTCGACAAGGACATGACGGGCTTCATCGGCGTCGGCCAGCTCAAGTACATCCTGACCAACCTCGGCGAGAAGATGACGGATGAGGAGGTCGACGAGCTGCTCAAGGCCGTCGACACCAGCTCCGGCCAGGTCAACTACACCGGTGAGTCCCCCTCCATCCTGCGCAAATGCAACATCTCGTCATATCTAGTGACGATGCTAACGCGCCCCGAACAGAGCTCGTCCGCACCATCCTCGCCAACTAGACTTCCGATACCACTGCGATAGACGGTTGGAGGCATAGCATCGAGCGTTGTACGACATACACACCGAGAGAGACGGGCTGGGATTGCGAGAGCAGCTTACGAAGACATTTTGCATGGCTGGCACGATGGGATGGCGTTTGCTTTTATCAGTTTTGACGTTGGCGATTGTTCACTACACTTCGTAGGGAATTTGGGTATTTGCCGGAGTTGGCTCGTCAGAGGCTTTCTCTGGATCACGGTGCGGCTTCTCATGGAACCCATACCGAAAAGGAATAAACTACTTTGATACCAGTTGTTCTCCGGTCTGTGATCACTTTGACCAGTTGAATTGTCTATGCCAATGTCGCACTTTGGCCCCATCATCTCGGCTGGCGCATTGTCTCTGGTCTGTTTTCTCTACCTTATTTGTTGTCCTCTTTTGCGACGTAGTCATCAGGCACACCAGCAGGACACAAAGTACTTTGCTGTCTGCTCAGCAACCATGAACCCCGCCATCCTGGATACATTCCAGGTTATGTAATCCATCGTTCTACGTCCTGCATACTTGGACTCCTCTGCTTCGACGGCTTCCTAAAGTCCCATTCCTTTTACCGTCTTTGCTTCTTCTGTTCCCATCTAGTCTTGCTCTCTGCTATGTTTCTGTTGTCGTCCGATATCATCCTCCATGTACCTCCGTAGAATGACCTGATTAGATAGATACCTCTCAGCTTACCTAAGCCTGACACCACAGCTGCTCCAGCGTGGGGCGGATGTCGTAGCACCGGGACAGCTGTGCTTGAGCTCAGCAAACGAACGACCACTTACACACCCGACACCACATCTCCCCGCCCTGAGCTTCTGCAAGAATCCTGAACTCTGCTTCGCCTCTACCTGACCTACCCGCCCTGTACACCAGACAAGTTTACCTTTCGTCCCCAACAGCCAACCGAGCGCGCTTGCCCTGCAGCAGCGCCTGCCCCTCCCCCGCTTCCACTCCATTCGCCGTGGCGTCGACCGCTCCCAAGCGCCGTCTACCCCTCCTCTCGCTACTATCCCCTCTCTCCTTCTTCCTCTTATTCCTCGTCGTATCTCTCATCCTGGCGGCCCCACGAGCAGTTCCGAGAATCACCTCTCTCTTCGCACAGCTACGCTTCAAGCCAACTCCCTACGTTTCTACCGCCACTGCTACCTACACATACCGTCCATTGGTGACCGCCGCCATGACGGTCCCCGACAAGTACAAGTCGCCCCCTCAGGCGCCCCCCGTCTTCACGGGCACCAAGGACTCCATCGTCAGCGACTCCAAGAAGATTTGCGACCAGACACGCGCCCTCCTGGACAAGCTCGTCGCCGACCACACCCCCGACAAAGCCACCTTCGACAATGTCATGCGCCCCATCGCCAAGGACGAGAACGAGAGCGGACTGTCTACGAGGATCCTCGGCTTCTACCAATACGTCTCCAAGGATGCCGCCCTGCGCGAGGCGTCGACCGAGGCCGACAAGATCATGGACGACTTCTCCATCGAAGTCAACATGAGGGAGGACGTGTTCAAGCTGATTGACGCCATCCACAACCGAAAGGACTCGGAGGGTCTCGACGCCGAAAGCCTCCGTCTGCTCGAGAAGGACTACAAGAACTACATCAAGATGGGATTGGGTCTCCCTGCCGGCCCCCAGCGAGACCGCTTCAAGGAGATCAAGAAGCGCCTGAGCCAGATCCAGATCGAATTCCAGAAGAACCTCAACGAAGAGAACGGTGGTATCTGGTTTACGCCCCAGGAGCTGGACGGCGTCCCCGAAGACGTTATCGATGGGCTCGAGAAGGGTACCGGCGACAATGAGGGCAAACTGAAGCTGTCCTTCAAGTACCCCGACTTGTTCCCCACCCTCAAGTTCGCGAAGAACCCGGAGACGAGGCGTTCAGTGTTTATTCAAAACGAGAATAAGTGCAACCAGAACGTCCCGTTGTTCAAGGAGGCCATCATCCTTCGCGACGAGGCTGCTCGCATGCTTGGATACCCCGACCACGCCTCTCTCCGCATCGAGGACAAGATGGCCAAGACTCCCAAGACCGTCAATGACTTCCTGGGTGACCTCCGCTCCCGATTGGCGGCTGGTGGTGCCAAGGAGGTCGAGCACCTGCTTGAGCTCAAGAAGGCCGACTCGGAGGCCCGGGGCGTGTCGAACGACGGCAACTACTATCTCTGGGACCACAAGTTCTACGACCGGTTGATGATTGAAAAGGAATACAACATCGACGAGAACAAGATCGCCGAGTACTTCCCAATTACTTCTACTATTGCTGGCATGTTGAAGATCTTTGAGGAGCTCCTGGGCTTCGTCTTTGTCGAGCTCAAGCCCGAGGACCGTGCTACCTTGAGCCCTACTGGCAAGGCGGAGGACATTGCTTGGCATGAGGACGTCATCATCTTCAGTGTCTGGGACGATGCAACCGAGGGCGATGGATTCGTCGGTTACCTGTACCTCGACCTTCACCCTCGCCAGGGCAAGTACGGCCACGCCGCCAACTTCAACCTGCAACCCGGTTACCTGCAAGCCAACGGCTCTCGCAGGTACCCCGCCACTGCCCTGGTTTGCAACTTCAGCAAGCCTACCCCCAAGAAGCCCTCTCTGCTCAAGCACGATGAGGTCGTGACGCTCTTCCACGAGCTCGGTCACGGTATCCACGACCTCGCTGGTCGATGCACCTACAGCCGCTTCCACGGTACCAGCACTGTTAGGGACTTTGTGGAGGCGCCCTCTCAGATGTTGGAAAACTGGTGCTGGACCCCTAGTGTGATCAAGTCTCTGTCGAACCACTACCAGACTGGCGAGAAGATTCCCGACGATCTCATTGAGAAGCAGATCTCAACGAAGCATGTCAACGCCGCTCTCTTCAACCTCCGTCAGCTCCACTTCGGTATCTTCGACATGACAGTGCACACCCCCAAGAGCCATGACGACATCAAGAACATGGATATGTCGTCCATCTACAACGAGCTTCGCGGTCAAATTGCTGGAATCAAGGGACCCGAGGCTCAGGGTGAGAAGAAGTATGTTGAATCCAAATACCCTATGAATGACCGCGCTAACATAAACAGCACCTGGGGTAACGGACAGGCCTGCTTTGGCCACTTGATCGGAGGCTACGACGCCGGTTACTACGGTTACCTCTCATCAGAGGTCTACTCGACTGACATGTTCTACTCTGTCTTCAAGTCGGATCCCATGAACGGAAAGGAGGGCCGTCGATACAGGCACACCGTCCTCGAGAAGGGCGGCAGCCAGGAGGAAATGTTGACCTTGGAGCAGTTCCTGGGTCGCAAGCCCAGTACCGAGTCCTTCTACAAGGAGCTGGGTATTCCTCAGTAAACTGGGTGGGTGTCGCTGGATGAAGCAAGAAAAAGCAGTGTTATACTTTGTATCCTTAGTATGAGGTCACCGAAGACGTGATCATCACAGACGCACAGCGTCTCAAACACTGCTCAAGTCCTACGCCCCTGTTTGCATGATTTTATCGATCATGATTGTGAAGTGAGTAATCGGTGAATCACAGCGGATGACAACATGAGCAAAAATCGCAGAATTATCGGAAGCAACAGCAGCAGTAATCAATAACAACAGCAAAAGTCACGAAAACACAACAAGTGTGCATAGCAATGAGGTGCAAAATGCCCTGCATACGCTGAGCTTCAGCCACAGCTTCAGAGGTCCCCGCCCGCACCCCGCCAGACCCACTCATCACCTGCATTGCCCTGTGCTGACAGTGCCGCTAGCAACGGGAACCGCACGAACTGAATGTAATGTAAACAAACGCGCCGGAACTGGCCAATGCGATTGGGGCTCTGTTGATCTAACCCACGCCCGGCGTACTCCCGAACACGCTTTTATCACCACCAACGTCGGCATTGCGCTTTTCACACTCGACGGATCAACAGCTCTCTACTAACCTCAGCTCCCTCAGCATCGCTACCTTTCACCGTCGTCGACGCGACTTATTCTCGATTTTTCCACGACCCAATGCATACTTGCAGCGAATAGCACTTCCTTTCTGCGATTGACGCGCCCGTCCCTCATACCTTCGCAAACGCATCGCGCCCCGGATCGCGACTTCCACCCTTTTTACAACCCATTCACGCCCAGATACGACGACTACGATGGCAGCCTTCGAAGGCTTTGTGCCGGCCGAGTTCTTCACCTACGAGGGTCGCCTGGGGTCTTTCTCGGAGAACTATCCATTCCCGAAACGACGCGCATCTGGGGCGACCAAAGGCGCAAAGAACCTGACCTGGCCGCACGCCAATTACCTTTTCGCCGAAGACGTACGTTTTATGCGCGAGAACAGAGAATATACTCCAAGGACTCGGAAACGCTGACCTCGTACCAGCTAGCTAAAGCCGGCTTCGTCTGGAAACCTTGGCCCGATAACCCCGACAATGTTGTGTGTTTTTTGTGCAATAAATCTCTTGATGGCTGGGAAGAAGGAGACAACGCGCTTGTGGAGCATATTAAGCACTCTCCCAGCTGCGGATGGGCCATTGTCGCAGGCATTGAAGCGAACGTTGGTGATCTGGCGGCGGAGGACCCCTCAAGCACCCGTATGATTGCCGCCAGGAAGGCGACTTTCGGTGGCCGCTGGCCCCATGAGAACAAGAGAGGTTGGAAATGCAAGACGAAACAGGTACGCCGCGTCGTGCCCGCCAGTGTGTTCTTTCCTGTGCTGACCTGTGTTAGCTGGCTGAGGCGGGGTGGAAGTACACGCCTTCCCTGGAATATAATGACATGGCGACGTGCACCTACTGCGAACTCGCTCTGGACGGATGGGAACAGGGTGATAAACCTATGTCAGTACCTTTCTTGTTGCTGACAGGACTCCACTGACTTTCAACAGGGACGAACACCGCAACCGATCCCCAGAGTGCCCGTTCTTTGCTTTGAAAGATCAGTACAGCGCGACCAAAAAGACCAAGGGCAAGGCAGCTAGGGGCTCCAAGGCCACTAATTCGAGGTTATCTGTACAATCGGTTGCCACTGCAGCATCAGACATTACGTCGATCGCCGACGCCACCGCAGAGGTTGACGACAGTGTTCTGACCACGGCATCAATGGCTAGCAAGAAGGGCACCCGCGCCAAGAAGGCTCCGGCAACGAAGGGCAGGAAGACAAAGGCCAAGAAGGATGAGCCTGTCGAGGTTGTCGAGACCGAGATGATGGAAGACGAAGAAGTACTGCCACCGCCATCTAAGCCTGCTCGTGGCCGCAAGCGCCCGAGTGATGAGGTAGACGACTCAGCCCTCACCGTGTCGGAAGCACCCGCCCCCAAGAAACGTACAGCCCGCGCCCGCGCAAAGGGTGCCGCTGACAGCTCCGTCATCGAACAATCGCAACAAGACATCAGCATTGCCGACGCCCAGCCACCAGCAAAGGCCCCCAAGGGTCGCAAGACCGCCCGTGCTTCTGGCACCAAGGGAACACGGAAAGCATCAGGTACATCTCTGAGGTCTACTGCTTCGACTGCCTCTATGCGAGCTGCACCGGGCGCGTTCCCCGAGGACGAGGACGAGATTCAACGCCAGTTGGAGGCAGACTTGGAACGCCCGTTGACAGACGACGAAGACATCATGCAGGACTCCGATTCTGAACGAAAGAAAGCTCCCGTGGAGAAGCCCAAGACAAAGAAGACGCGTGTCCGCCAGGATGAAGCCGCCAGCCCCGAGCATGCAGACAGCCAAATGTTCGACGCTGAGCCTTACGTTGCAAACGATGAGGACGTCGATGAAGAGTTTAAGCAACTGGAAGCTGAGATGACGATCGACGAGCCTGAAGTTCTCGAAGTGCCGAAGAAGGGACGTAAGGCTGCCGGCACCCGCAAAGTGTCGAAGCAGACGAAAGCTCAAAAGGCCAAGTTTGAAAAGGCCCCGGAAGAAGAAGAGGAAGACGAGTTGTCGATGACCGTCGAGCCTCCTGCGCCGGCTGAGCCGACTCAAGCAGAAAAGCCGGTCGACATGGAAGAAGACGAGATCAGCACCGCCACTGTTATCACGACGACGAGCAAGACCGCCCGTACGAGTACTGGCAAAAAGCGTGGCCGCCCGTCCAAGAAGTCCTTGGAGGCCCGTGCTTCCCTGGAAGCTAGCAAGACAGAAGAGGTTGACATGGTGGAGATGGAGAAAGCCAGGGCCGATCCAGAGCCGGTTGCTGAGCCTGAAGTCGAGCATGAGGAGCTCGTTGAGCCGGAACCCGAGGCTGACGCCGAACCCCAACCACAACCCGAAGCCGCAGTAGAGGTCGAGGTCGAGGAAGAAGCAGAGGA
Source organism: Colletotrichum karsti (assembly GCF_011947395.1). Taxonomy (NCBI): domain Eukaryota; kingdom Fungi; phylum Ascomycota; class Sordariomycetes; order Glomerellales; family Glomerellaceae; genus Colletotrichum; species Colletotrichum karsti. Next base: position 553,083 of record NW_024065925.1, read on the forward strand.
AGACGAGGAGGAGGTCGATGAGGCTGACGAGGTCGACGAGGTCTCCGCTAGTCAGTCATTCACATCCGCTCGCCAGACACCAGCACCTGCCCAGCCTGAAGAGAAATCCGATGGTCCGCAGGAACCTGAGGACGACCACGAAGAAACTGAAGCAGAAGAAGAGGAGCCAGAAGAGGAGCCGGAACCACAGGCCGAGCCTACTCCTGAAAAGCCAAAGTCAAAGAAGACCAGCATTCCTCTGGCAACATCTTCACCAGTAGTCGCTGCGCCTGCGCGCCGCAGTCTGCGACAACAATCTGGCACTCCACGAATCTCCCCTGCACAGTCGGCTCGCCAGGCGGCAGTATCGCCATCCCCATCCCCCCAATCTTCGGATGCTGAGAACCAGCCTCCTTCCTCAAGATCGGCGACCGCAAAGAAGCGTGTCACGCATGCAGTCCCCTCATCCACGCCGGTCCGACCCAGCTCGCCGACCAAGCGTAAGGTGTTGGCTAGCCTCCAGAGCACAACGCCCTGGAACCCGGTCGACATCGACCTCATCTTCGGCTCGCCGGAGAAATCAGACAAGAGGAATGCTGTCGACAGGCTGTTGCACAAGGGGACAGAGCTCACAAGCCCCGAAAAGAGGATGACGGTCGAGGAGTGGATCCACTTCAACGCGAACCAGGCGGAAGAGAGGCTGCGCCAGGAGTGCGAGGCAATGGTCAGCAAGTTTGAAAACGAGGGCACCAAGGCGATGAATGTTTTGGAGGGTCTGATTGTGGAGTAAATGTTTGCATAGCGTAGAGAGTCCGGAGCATTGGGTTGCTGAATTAATGATTGGTTTATGTCATGACACACACAAAACAGAGAGAGCAAGCAGATGGTGGTGTACGCGCGCTCGTCTTTGGCCGAGCCACCGCGTGGTGCTGGAGGTGGGCAAGGATGAGTGAGGCATGGTCAGCTTCGACCAATTCGGGTCGCGTTATTTTAACAAGGCATTTCAAAACACTCAACGGAAAGGGGAACCATTCTTGACAGTACTATGCCATTATTATTATCGGTTTGTTAAATAATGAGGGTGTTCGTCTAATCTATGGTCATTAAGAAGTCATCCTCCTGAAAAGGTACGTGAATATCCCAATTCGTCTATGTCATGATTCCAGTGGTATCGTTCCGGCATGCAAAGCTTCTTTCTCTCATTCCTTCCTCACTCATCCACTCTTCGATTTTCTTTCAAACGTTGTTCAATGGTTCTCCCTGGCACGCAACTTAGACGCAGTGGATGACGCCGTCGTCGTGGGTGTGGCACTCCTGAGGAGCGGAAGAGGTGGTGGCAGCAGGGGTGGGAGGAGTGGTGGTGGCGGCGGGAGTGTCCTCCTTCTCCTCCTCGAGCTCGCCGGAGCATCCGACGCCGGGGGCGGCGACGTCGTAGGCCCAGACGTCGATGGCGAAGTACTGGAGGGCGTCGCTGTCGACGACGGAGTAGGTGGCGTTGTTCCTGGCGAGGTCGAGGACGGAGGCGTAGTCCTCGGCGTAGTGCTCGACCTGTCCGAGGGAGACGGCGGGGACGTGGAAGGCGCGGTGGAGGAGGTCGGTGGCCCAGAAGGTGTTGAGCTTGGAGTTGGCGACGGTGTAGCCGAGGCCGCAGACGGAGGAGAGGGGGCGGCGGATCTCGAAGGAGAGGGGGCAGATGACGGTCTCCTGGGTGGCGTTGTCGCCGCGCCAGTGACCCGCCCAGCCGGCCTGGGTGGCGCAGTTGCGGTCCGGGTCGTCGCAGCGGAAGGTCATGGCGGACTTGTCGGCGGAGGCGACGCGCTCGTACCAGCCGACGGCGGCGGCGGTGGAGGCGTTGCCGAAGTACTTGCGGACGTGCTCGGAGGCGGCGCCGAAGCGGAGGAGGTGGTCGCGGGCGTGGGCGGCGAGCTGCTGGGTCTCGGCGAGGCCGACCTCGAGCTGGGCGCGGAGGGTGGCGTTGCAGGACTGGTGGATGGGGAAGGTCTTTTGCCAGCCCTTGGACCAGGAGTAGGGCTCCTGCGGGGTGGGGAGGGAGGCCGGGACGGAGGTCGAGGTGGCGGCGGCGGCCTCTTGGCGGCGGGCGAGGGGAGACGCGGAGCCGGAGGTGGAGGAGAGGAGCAGCAGAGCCGCGGTTGCGAGGGTGTTGTACATCATCTTGAAGGTGAGGCTTTTGAGTTGAGGTTGATTGGCTTTTCAAGAAAGAGCTTGTCTGGTGATGTAAGGTTGAGCTGGGAGCTTGGGAAACAGCTTGGAGCTTGGAGCTTGGAGTGATCGATGGAGAGGGAGGTATGCGGGTGGTCTTTTATAGCTGCGAGATGCCGCGTGGGAAGGAAAACTCTGCCTTCGCGTGGTCCCGTGTGTCTGGATCGTCAATGGGGGAGCTATTCGGCCAAGACATCGAGCTAGCCGTCCATGTCTTCCTCCTGCTTGCGCAGTTTGCTCGCGTGGGTTTGTCGACAGTAGTCGAGTCGGCTACTAGGCTGATCCTTCCCATGGTCCCAAGCCGGCCGTATGTTCTGATCGGGTCGTTCTTCCATGCCACTCTCCATCCCGCGCCGTCCATCTGCAGTCATCGCCAGCCTCCAGACACCGGGCAATCCCTCCCGCGACCCCTCTTCTCGCGGCTGACGAGCAAGCTTCTTTGATGAAAAGAACCCAATAAATCGCCCCAGTGGAGTCCGTCATGTTCGGTCGTGACTGCGCTTCTGAGAAGAGAAGCTCAGAGCGAGATCTTGGCAAAACCTGCGAGATTGGTGTTAGTCGGGTGATGGATGTGCCAAGGCGCGGGCAGCTCGACGCCAAGCTCGCGAAGCTCACGATCATATTGACAAACGGGGTTCGCCATTGGTCAATGGACGAAAACAACGAATGGCGAGGCCGGTCGTTGACAGACGAAACCCCACGGCCAAGAGGTGCTAAGTTGTTGTTGGCTCGAGGACTCGGTGACGTTGGGGGGAGTTTTTACTATGTAGAACTCTGGAGGCTGAGTCGGCGGCGGCCCTCCGGGTTCTCAAACCCCGCCCGAGTCCGGGACATCAAGGTTCTCGGGACCGGGGTCCCGGAGGATGGGGTCCGCTTTTTGTTTTTCCCTTTGTTTCTCGCTCACATCTTGCCATCCTTGAACAGCACTGCTTATACCGTCCTCACTCATTTTGTTTTTCTCTTGCCTTGCTTTTCAGCTCGGAATCGGAAGGTGGTTGGAATCATGTCGTATTGCTTTGAATGACAGCTGACAGTTGACATCCCCCGTCTCTGTGCCGTCCTTGTTGCTACCATTTCCAGTGTCGCCCCTACAGCGATTATCCCGCACTTCTTCTATTTCTCATTGAAGCCTCTATTTCGTCCTGGGCGTCTTCTTTCCCTCATCTCTATGTTGTTCCTAAAACTACCTCTTTCCCAAGTGCATACCCAATGCTGTATTCATCCTTCATTCAACCGGCGTGTCTTACATCCACAACCATCGTATTGGCTCTGAACACGCCGCGGAGACTCTAACACGGCTCGTCAGAGGTCCCAGCCGCTTGGTAATGCCATCTTCCAAGTGGCCGCCTTTCCGGGTGCGACATTATTGCGTAAAATAAGCGTCAAATACCTGCAGGACCTTCGACCTCGCGCGGGGGGCATCCCCGACCTGCCTCTGCCGATCGTGGTCCAGAAGCCGAGACTTGGACTCCCACACCGCGCGATTCCGTCCCATGCTGGCCTTGAGGGATTTATGAATTCCCTGGGCCGGGTATCCCACCAGCCCGAACAGTCCTAGCCGACATCCCGGGTCAGCTCTGCCCGATATATTCACCGACGACAAGACTCGTCTTCGCTGCTCAGGCAACGAGTGCGAAAGGGTTCTTTTCTTTGGGTTTGCTTACCTGCTCCCGGTTTGGTTATAAGACCGAGGGACCCTGTGCCCACACCCCTCGCCAGGCCGAGGGCCCCCCCTTCCTTCGCACCTTTGTACGGATCGACGAAGACGCCTGTGATTCCATCGTAGAAGCCGGTTCCAAAGGTCTGAGGCGCGGTTAGAGAAGAATATGGATGATATCACTTGTGGAAGGACGTACCTTGGCGGCAACAACGCCGCCGCTCTTCCAGTCTTCAACCTTTCCATTGTCTCGAGGCTGGCCACCCAAAAGTTTGGGGACGTTGTGTAAGCCATCGGCCAGAGCCAAAGGCATGTTCACGAGGCCGCCTTTGGCGACAACCCCAGTCATGGAGGCGATTCCCTTTCCTACTGCCATCGCGGCAGCGCCGCTCGCTCGGCCGGCTTCGCGGCCGGAAGCCCTGGCGCGTTTATACTCTTTCCAGGGATCGATGAACGTGCCCCCAAGGGCGAAAGTGAAGTCAGTCACTATCCCCAAAAGGGACGAGGCACCGCCGGTGATGGGATCCCACCGCTTGACGTCAGTGTTATACTCCCTCGTACGAAGGGGCTTCAAGTCGTTAGCCTTGAGTTTCTTCGCCTCGATCAAGTATGAGGCAGCCTGGTTCGAGATCTTGAGATGTTTGCGGCCCGACTTAGACTTGGTCTCGTAGGTCCACGCTGCGGGCTGGTCGGGTAAGAAGTCGCAGGTCAGGCTTGTAGCCGGTATGTTGCGGTGGAAAGACGCGACTGCGGCGTCGACGCCGCGCTCCTGGCGCATCACGTCTGCCACTCGACTCACGGCCTGATTCGCTTCTGGGGACAGGCAAAACTGGATGGCTGTCGAGAGTCTCTCGACGGTCAATTCCTTTTGCGGGATGGGGAGGGGTCCTGCGCCTGCATTGGCGACGACGCGGCCCCAGAACGGCTGGTCGCCGAAGAAGGGTACGATGATGGTCGGTCGTGCGTTGATGAGGCCGCAAGCCGTTGTCCCTGCTCCTCCGTGGTGCACGACAGCTGACACTCTCTTGAAAAGCCACTCGTGAGGACAGTCTCCTAAGTAGAAGACGTTCTCACTGTTGGGCTGGCCCTCGCCGAGTTTGCTCCATCCCCGAGAGATGATCACGCGGGTATTGCAGGCCTTGGAGGCTTCGAGGATGATCTCCGTCAGACGCGCAGGATCATCAACGACGATACTGCCGAAACCCACGTACAACGGTGGAGGACCCGCCGTGAGAAAGGCGTCTAGATCTGCCGGTGGCTTGAACGACGGCTCATCTCTCATGAAGAAACCGCAGACATCGATTTCCGGGCCCCAGTCTGCCGGTTTCGGGACTACCGCGGGTGACCAACAGTACGTGTGCGGAATCTTAAGGAACGTCGTGATGCCCGGACCCATGCTAGCCGGCACGGGCTCCAGCTCGAGCTCTTTTCTTCTCCAGGAGTTGATCACGTCGCCGAGGCCCTGCCACGTCATCAACTCGACGACTCCGTAAGACAGCCAATTCGTCGTCGCCGGCTCGAGGTTGTCGCCGCGCTGGATATTGGCGAGCGGGTGGGGGAAGGCACGCGTGGCGGTCCACGGCATCGTGAACATGATGTGCGCCGGAATGCCCAGGGCCTGGGCGCAGTGGACGTGGGCGAAGCTCGGGGGGTTGGCGATGATGGCGTCGGCGACAAATGGTTGCTTGGTGACGGGATCCGGGTCGATACAGGATTTCCAGCAGCCGCGAAGCATCTCGCGCATCATTCTCCGTTTCCGTCCCACGTCGCCTCCTCTCAGGGATTCCATCGAAGGTATGAGGCCGGGATTTCGGACCATGTACTTTTGGAGTCAGCGATGAACACTCAACACGAGGAAGAAGGCAACAACATACCGACATGAGGTCGGCGGGATCACCGCCGATGGGGAAGAACTCTAGACCGGAGTCTCTCACGAACTTGTCAAAGGTGTCATGTGTCGCTAGCCGTACACGATGACCATATCGACGGAGGGCTGTCCCGTATGCGATGAACGGCTGAACGTCCCCTTGGTAGGCATTGGTAAGGGACGAGTGCGCGAGATTGGATGACGGTAAGATACTCACCACGACTGCCGACAACCTGAATGACGATGTTCAGAGGAGGCACCGTTTTGTCGTTGAGCACCAGTGCGGTGGCATCGTCGGCAGTGGGAAAGGGCGGGAGTTCCTCCGCCAGCTGCTGAGGATTCTCTGACTGGAAGTTGATCGTTACATGACCGTCGGCTGCTCGAACGTCAGTTGTTGAACACGTGGATTGGATCGGTGTACGAACGCGATATCGCGGCTTCACTGGACAGCAGCGGGCCTGAAGAGTGCAGTTCATAAGGCGGAGGGATGTCCGACAGAGACTCGGTCGTATCCACGCTGAGGTTTCGTTTCGATTTCAGTATAGACATTTTGAAGAGATGTGTTGCGTGGGAGATCGCACATGGGGCTCAAAGCTTTTCGAGAACGTCAAAAGATGCATCGTATCTTATAAGTTTCATTTGCACATGGATATGGAATTCCCCGAAAAGCAATACATCTGCCGCAGCGCAGGAAGGCTCATCCCGCCGGCGTTTTCTCGCCGCAATAAGCGGCTCCCAAGCGGAGTTTTCACGCGTCGCCAGATCTCCGTCTGGGGCTGAGGCTCACCCGCAGCACCTCTAGCAGCTATCTTAGCCTACTTTAGCCATATAAAAAGGGGAGATAAAAGGCGTTCAGCTCGGGCGCGCCGTTTCTGCGCAGCAATTGGAATGCGCTACGCATGAAAAATTGCAAAAGGATGCGGATCTTACGAGGGCCTCGTAATCCTCCGCGGCTGGGATGTCGTTGGTTTAGTGCTTCGTGCGTCGTACAAATCGTATCCATCGTACCGACCTCGGCTTAGCTCGCTCGAGGTGCCCGGGATGCAATCCTTTGGCGCGTATTGACACGACGTACGCGGCTGATTACGTTGTAGATCTGCACATCGCACGTGGGACTCTAGAGATGGGTTTTAGGCAGCCTTTTAATAGTTGCGGTTTAGGCAATCAACTGAGTCGGTAACCCGTCCAATGAAGTTGACTCGAACACAAAAAAGGATGTGACTTTTCGACAACTTGAACAGCAATTGTAACGACTAAACAAACTAACAAGACTCCAGAGATAAGCCATCGCAGAAGGCAACCAATTATGTTTTTGTTTCAATATAAGAATTCTCAGATTTTCCATACGTAAGCTCGCTCCTCCTACCTCATCAGGTGAGACGACTATTATCGCGTAGCGTCAGCTCCCGAACAGAACGACAACTCGATAGTTCTTTGCGTGCCACACAAGACTAGGTAGGAAACAACGTATGATTCGCCATCCACACACTAGATGTAGTCGCTGTTGCTGCTGGGAGCCTCAAAGTCCTTGCTGCAGATCACGCTCCAGTAGTACTCCTGAGCGAACCATCGGTACTGGTCGGCGTTGAAGCGGGTGTCGAACTTCTTGTCGTCCTTGAACTTTCTGACGTTCAGCGGCCCGGTCCCGTCGAATTCGATGTCGTCCGTCCCCTCAAGGAAGTCCCGAACGTGCGTTCCGGTTGCCTCCTTGCCGATCCAATCGATGAGACTGCGTACTATCATTAGCATGACGAGAACCTCACGGAAACACACACACACACACCGACTAGGTGTGCATCGGTGGGAGGTGGGAAAGCTACTCACAGGAGTTCGTGGAGGATGAGACCCGGCAGCGAGCTCATCAAGCCGCTCACGTTATTCCCCAACTCCTCGCACGTCGTCTTGCCCAGGAGGGGGAACCTCCAACCCCTCTCGCAGATCTTGAGCCTGTAACGATTGTCCCTCAGATCGGTCCACGCGTTGGCCTGTGCAGTGCTGTTGCTGCAACCGACCCCGGGGATCGTGTCCTGGTTGACGAAGGCGACCTTCTCGAAGACGGCCGAACCGAGCGGCTCGCCCGGGTCGTCGAGGCCCGAGGCGCCCATGATGAGCGCGAAGACGCGCTCGACCGAGTCGCGGTCCTTGGTGTCGAAGTAGTGGGCGAAGACCCGGTTCCATCTTTCGGGGTCGACCTTCTGGTGGACCATCTTGGCCATGAGGATGAGCTGCGGCCACGCCTCGAACTGCAGGGTTTTGGACTGTTCCTCGGCGTTTTCGAGATTCATGTCGAAGTTTGGCAGTGGAATGGCTCTCTTGTCCCTGCTTGCACGGTCAGTTCTGTTCACAGGTTGGCAAGGGGACGTGTAGAAGTTTACAGAGGGTTCGACACGGCCGAGCCCCCGGCCGGCATCGCGGCTGCGGGACCCCAGAGGAGGGAGACGGCCGAAAGGACGTTGGTGATAAGTGCGGCTCGGAGCATGGTTGCGAGGTGGTCTTCTGGGTCTTGCTTGTATCGCGTGTTTCTTGTTGTACAGAGCGTATGTTTTGGTTGCTAGAAATCAACCGTCTTCATCGCGGAGACATTCGTTATTTTATAGCTCTGTAAGTGACCAAGGTTTCTTGTTCCAAGTACTGTGTTGGTGCAGTCTTTGAATAGCACCATTGCCAACAACATTATTTTTGGAACTTTGGATCAGTGAACATCAGCTTTGACCAAGACCCCAAAGCTGATTTGTTGGCTATGTTCGACATCTTCCCTAAGCTGGGGGCTAAGCTGGGGGCGAAGCTATGTTGGTTGGTTCACTAATGCGATTTTCTGTGCAATACAATGCAGCCACCCTTGTTATTTTGGCTCGCCATACCCAACGGCAATACATTTACCAAGTTCGTTGGTTCACGTCAACGCGAAGCCACAATGGCTACCACTCCGGCCGTTGAGAGTGTAGCAAAGTGATGCGATAATATTCATTTCCCCTTCCATCTTGCTATCGCAAACGCCCGCCAATCATTTTCTTGCGTTTCTGCTCTTCCTGTTGTACCGTGCCGGCGACTTGAGTAGACTCTTGCCGATGTAGATTGAAGCAGGTCGCGCCACTCATACTGGCATCGCCATGATTTCACCGACATCGACCGAGGTCGTTGGGGGCCTACAGCTCCCCCCGTTTTCAATGAAGTAAGTACGTGTTTCTCTGGCTACGATAGGTGGACATGTCTTGTCTGTTGGGTGTGCAGCGGCCAAGTGCAGTGTATGTTGGTGTCTGCCTGGCGGGTTGGCGTTTCTTATGTCTGCTCGTTGGTCCTGCGTGACGTCGGAGACGCGTGGGCCTCATACGTCCATCTCTTCTTGGCCATCTCAATCTTGCAACTCAAAACCTCGACTTTTTCATGAACGTTGTCTATCTCACCCCAGCATCCAGCACAACTCAAGCCACACAGCACTGCCGCCCCCCCTAACATCATCATCGTCTCGACTCACATAGTACAACCAAAACGACGAGAACGAAAATGGGAGGCTTCTTCTCGACCCCAACCCTCCCCCCGGCGGAAAAGACCCGCACGCCATACATCTCAGCCCGCATCTCCGCGTCCTCGGACAAACTCGACATCACACCCACGGCCGGGACCCCGCTCACCCTCACCATCGAACACACGCTCAACCACCCGCACCCGATCACCTTCCTCCCGCCCCTCGGCTCCGGCCTCTTCGCCAAGTCCGGCATCTTCCGCGACGAGGGCCTCACCTTCACCGACACCGCCTCCGGCGAGCGGGTCCCGCGCGGCCGCATCCACATCTGCACCATGGGCAGCGAGCCGGAACAGCCGTTCTCGAAGAAGACCCAGGACCGGTGGGTGACGCTGTACCCGGGCACGCCGCACCGCGTCGAGGCAACGTTCGAGACCGTGTTCAAGCACCCGTTGTGGCTGCCCAACGGGACGGATACGACGCCGCCGGCGTACGGATCGCAGCCGAAGAGGTTCATGTGGCTGCACGTGGGCGGGCTCGAGGACGGGAAGACGTACCGCGTCGGGGTCAGCGAGGGGGCGGGGATCCGGGGTTGGCACGAGGGCAGCAAGGAGGATTTCCTCGGGTGGTGGAGGAAGATGACGGACGAAAACCGCCGTCATGACGCGGTTGAGTATCGGGTCGAGGAGACGGTCTCGTTTACTGTCAGCCGGCCGGACGAGGATGGGAGTCTGACGTACTTGTTGTCGTGACGTGGTCGCTCTTGGTTGCTGTACTTCAGAGGCTGGGCCGTGGGTGTGACAGGACCAGATCAGAGGATAGGTTCTTTACAACCGCATTAATATTATTTCATGCCACCTTGGTTACCAATGGATCTCAAACCTTCATCTGCTGCATTTCGACGTTAGAATGGAAACCGAAGCTTCCGTCGAAATATCTTGGAAACGGTCAAGTTTAGCTCAGTAGTGGGCGGACGGCGCCTCGCATGGCAAGCACTCGTAGAGACACAAAATCATTCCACCCCATCACAATGTGAGTTTTCACCACATCAAGCCGAAAAAATCTCAGGGTATGGCATCTCATTGTCTACCTAGCTTGCTCGACACGAGAAGCAGCTCTAGTCAGTCGAGGTAAAGGACGACATACATCCTTCCTCCATCCGCCCGCACTGCGATGCGCTTTACCAGCCCCTTTCTCGTGCCCATGTCTCGATACAAGGCATCCAAAAGGACCAACGCACCCGCATCGTTCCACCCTATACAGTCGCCAACTTGCGACGACTCCACCAGCCACCAGAGCTGCAAGAAAATCAAGAACGAGAAGTAAGGGGAGAAAGAACAAGAGTGGCGCAATATACATTAAGCACTAGGCGCTTCCCTTCCCAGCACTCATTACGCCGGTAAACACATGTGGCGTTTGGTCGAGTCCGGGACGGTATATGAATCGAAAAACAAAGAACATCTTTGAATGGGTGTTTGAATGAATGTAGAGAAGGGGAGAAGAAAAGAAACCGCGAGCCTGGTTGGTTCGCAGAGGGTGTATCAAAAGTTTGTCGTTAAAAGAGTGACTCGAATGGTATAAACGCGTTGATGTCGGTTTTATTCCCATCGTCGGATTCGTCGTGAGAGTCCAGGTGGGGAAGAAAATCGATTTTCCCAAGTTCTTTTTGTTCGTTCACAGAAACGCCGTGTTGTCCAGAATGCATAGCAGACCCCAGTCTATCGCCAAATGAGAATGATGAATCCCTAGTCTTTGTGCCAAAAGACGTTATATACGCAGGGAGTCAATGTATATGAACGGTGGTTTTGGTGACGTTTACACAGCCTGGCCAGGCGGAGGAGACTGGCTCGGGGGCGGGGGAGCTTGACCGGGGACGGGCTTGCGGCCGACAGGTCCCATTGGCGGGCCTGGACGACCGGGACCCTGTTGTGGCGGGGGTCCGGTAGGGTTCATTCGGCTGGGCTGGGGGATTCTACTAGGTCCCGAAGGAGGGCTCGCCTTGCGCCCCTGTCCTCCGGGGCTCTGAGGTCTCTGTCCCGGGGGTCCTTGGAATCGGGGGCCCGGGGACTGAGGTCGGCCTCCAGGTCCGCGGTTGCCGGCCGGGGATTGGGGTCGGGCACCGGCAGTTCGAGGACGCGCAGGCGACTCGGGGCGAGGGTAAGGACCGCCCTGGGGGGTCATGGGGCGTTGCCCGGGAGGGTAGTGGGGGCCAGGACCCCGCGGGGGGCCGTTGGGACCGTTGGGGCCCATGTGAGGACCGCGAGGAGGTCCTTGAGGCCCCTGAGGTCTAGGCTTGACGGCACGAGTTGACAAGCAGGTACGCGGTACAACACCCTGCTGGGATCTATCCAAGCGAATGCAGAGCGCCTAATGACGTGTTAGTGTGATTGTGATACATAGTAGCGTGTGAAAACTTACCCAGCCGTCGTCATACTCGTGGAGAAGGCGCACAAGTTGACCAGCTCTCAATTCCATCTCATCCTCCAGAGTAGGCTTGAAGTCGAGTTGCACGCGATGAACAGTCGTGTTAGCGGGTCCGCCAGCAGCAGCAATGGCGGCAGATCCGGTGGAGCTGTTGGAGTGGTGACCGGGGCCAGCAGACGTGGCGCTGAACTCGGTACCAGACGGGCTGGCGGGGACAGTAGACAGGGGCGCGGTCGCGGGCAGGGTGAGATCGAGGGCCTTGGGGCCGTCCTTGCGGGTTGACGCCTTGCGGACAAGACCTCCAGCGGCAACAGCACCAGCTCCGGCGGCGGCTGCAGCACCAACAGCTACTGCGGCTCCGTTGGCAGCATGGGGAGGTCCGCTCACGGCGGTACCAACAGTGGAGGCGTCGACGACAGAAGGCAGAGGCTTCTCGTTGAGGCTCAAGGAGCTCGCAGTTTCCTCGACAATGGTACCGTTGATCCTCTCGGCGCCGGATCCGAAGGGGTTGGAGGGGTTGGAGTTCTGGCCCGTGACGGGTCGCTCCCAGGCACTCTGGCCGGGGGAACGGGCACCAAGGGCAGCAGCAGGGGCCATGTTTCCATTGACGTGGGGCTCTCGGCTCTGGCGCTTGTCGAGGTTGAGGTTAGGCAGGAACTGAGTGACGGGACGGAGGCTGACACGAGGAGCGCGGGGGTTGTTGTTATTGTTGCCAGCAGTGACAGCGGCAGCGGTTCCGAAGTTGCTCTTCTCATCCTCATCAGCCAGGCGTTGCTGTTCCAACTGCTTCTTGCGGCGGTTGAAAAGGAAGAAGACGAGCAAGAAGACGACCAAAACACCGGCCAAAACACCAATAGCGATGCCAGCTTTCGCGGCGCCGCTGGGCTCGGAGGCGGACTTGTCGCTGGCGGCAGTGGCGGTTGCGGAAGGGCTAGAAGTGGCGGTGATTTCGTTGGCAGTGGCAGCAGACCTGGTAGAGCGGGCGAGAGTGGGAGCATCAGTCGCGAGAGCAAGGGTCGTCTGAATGCTCTCAGTAAGAGGCTCCTCGATGACGGAGGGGAGCGAAGTCGAGGTCTCGTCGGCAGCAGAAGTGGTGGTGGAGGCGTCGGGAGTCACAGCAACGGCACCGCCCGCTCTCGCGATAGTGGTACCGGAATCGGCCGAATCGGAAGACGAGGTGGTGATTCGGCGGGTGGGGAGGGCAGAGGGAGCGACGATGAGCTTCGTGGAAGAGGTGGTAGCAGCAGCGACGGCGCCATCGGTGACGGTTTGGTAAATGGTACGGATCACAGTTGATCGACCTTGTCTGTTAGCGCGTCTGCGCGTAGAAGTGGGCTGGTCGTCGTCGTCGTCTTGACGCCTGATTTTATCATTACCTCCATTGTTGCTGCTTCCTCCGCTGTTGCTGTCGTCGTCATCGTTGGAACCGAACGGGTTCTTGAAAATGTCGCTCCAAAAGTCCGGGTTGCGAGGCAGATGCCTGTGGCTACGGTGGTGGTGTGCCATTGTGTGAGCTGTGTGGGTGACCGTGGTCGGGCAAATCAAGATGAAATAATCCAACTAGGCTCAGCCAGCAGTCGTCGTGTAAAAGAATGAAGGTGATGAGGCGGTTCGGCGGTCGGGTCGTGAATGTCGTAGTCGTGGGTCAGGCCGGAGGGTATCTGAAATGTGAGGGCGACTGGCGTGCGCGATAAACACTGATGATGGCAATGATGGATGGCGCGGCGTGGTCGTGGTCGGGTGAGAATGGGTATTTTCGGATCGTGATCGTCAAAAGAATGAACTGGCTGATGTGTAGGTCCAACCAGGGAGTCGCGGTGCCGATTTTCTTCGTGGAGGGAATGGCGTCTGTGTCTCGAATGTTTGTATCGAGAAAGTCGTGTGTCGTGTGGTGCGAGTTTGTTTTTGATTCTTTGAATGAATGTAAAGCGGCGCTGGGCCGGGAAAAGAGAGGAAGGTGAGAGGTAGGTAGGTGAGGGGGAAAAGGTTGAAGTTGTCACACTACCGGCTCACAGTGATGGGCATCAAGACAAGACTCTGTTGGTGAGTTGTCATGTGTGGGTTGAAAGAACGGATGAATCTGCACCAGTCACTCTGCGAGCTGCAGGAGAACACTGAACCTCAACCAGGGGACGTGGAAGCGGTGGTGTCGCAGCAGCGGCAGTGAGAACAGTCCCAGCGAGTGCAGTTCGGACGGGATAGAATGGGATGGGAAAGGAAAGAAGAGGACGAAAGTGGGAAGGGCCACGAGAAGAAGGGAAAACGGGGACGGGGATGTCGAGGTTGCAGTCAAAGTCGCAAGTCAATGCAGGTGCATCCTTGACGAGTGGACGAGGACCCAAGCAACGTCGGACGGATGACAAGGATGAGGGGGGTGGGTGTGAGGGTGTGACAGCCCGACTGCGACCGAGATCCTTGCGTGACAATGTGCTGATTGGTTCTACTGCCTTTTTTTTCCTTCGCGCTTGTTTCCTACCGTATCTTCCCTCTTCTTCTTACATAGTAGGTCTGTCTCTCAGTCTCTTTCCTGAAGGCTTCTGTTGCTAGTTCTCGCCTGTCGCTTTTTGCTCAGGCACTTTTCAGGAAAGCGCGGCCGTGCGGGAAGGCGTGGCTTGCATCTCCTGCAGACTGCAGTCTCTTGCCGCGTTAGCGGTTCCCCCAGGCCGCCGGGAATTCCCACTTGGGGGTGGCTCAGATCACATTTTGCACAAATACTACCACTACAGAGGTAAGGTACACTACCACCAAACTCAACACAATGGAGACCAACACGTCTGGCGCATTCCACGGCCACCTTATTCGACAATGCATCTGAACCAGGAAGCCACGCGCCGAGTCAGCGTTTCACCTTGCAGTTTGTTTCTGGGACACACTGCTTTTCGGACGAACGTGACCAAACATTTCGCGATGGTGGCACGAATGCCGCGTAGCATGATTCACTTCCTCAACATCATCAACACGGCAGAAATCACTCCTTCACCTGTCACCCATTTGCCCAACTCACTTGGCAGTTGCACAACTCCCATTCAATTCCCGCACTCGGGCCTTGCTCCAAGACCAAAATCATCCACACCGGCGCCCATCTTCATCAGCGTCCTGCACGGCCCGCGCTAACTGGGATCCCCCAGCGTCCTTCTGTCAGGTACCGCTGTCGTCTGATTGGGCCTCCGACGGTTCCACCACAATCCCACAGGATAAACGAAATTGTTTGTTCAAGGGTTTACCTCCATTTCGTCCAATCAGAAAATCGGATGTGCACCAGGAACGACCGTTTGCCCGGCCCGAGCTCCAATGAACAGCCCCCAAATCCAACTCCCCTGGGCGTCTACCGCAGTACTTGAGTACTTCTCGTCAAGTCATCACAAACCAACAGGGGCGCCATCCTGCCGTGCGAATACCTGCAGGATGCGTCCAACGGCCTTCGTGTGTGGTGACGTTGTCACCCAACGCGAGACTCTCCTTTATCCTGCTTTTCGCGCATCCAATGGGCGGCAGTCAGCTCGATTCCCAAGACGATGCTGAATTCCTTCGAGAAGGGCGGGAGGCTGCTTACGGTCCCCAATCCAGGCCGGCACACCTCATGGTCAACCACACCTGAAGAGGCAAAGACCAGAATGGATCAAAATAACTCTGTTATCGCGTCACTCCGGCCCTTCTCGAGTCTCTTCCCTCTTGCCTTCAGTTGGAAAGGCTGGCGTCTCTGTTGATCATCGTCATCTCGACATTCGGCCCGCAGCATTCGATGTAGCCAGCCACGCCAACACATGTCGCGCCTGCCAGCCACAACACCAACACCGTCAAAACCTCGTTTTTTCCTACCGAGGACGAGAAGAAGCAATCCTACACCCAAACCGGCATCTTCCTCTGTGCTCTGCAGCCAGCTGTCTTTCAGAGCCCTGACTTCCTCGGAAGTCTGGCAGATATTCCCCGGCCGCAAGAACTTCAGGTCAGTCAGTGCCTTGCAGTTAGTTGGTGCACCGACAGTACGAAGGAGACAATCCAGCCGGTCTACCTGTTCACCTGCTACGAGACAGGTCAGGCCACGTCGTCAACAGAATTTAACCTCTCGAGCCTACCCAGAAATCGTCCTATTCAAGTCAAACAAACACGAATGCACTCACCGTTCGATTCTAACCATGTGCTTGCTTCTCCTGCCCGACCGCCTAAAATCTAGCGCACAAAAACACCCGCTCTGAGACGGCACCAGATGCCAATAAGAAAGCAAAGAGAAAATCGCCCGGGGAGCGTTGAACGGCGCCGTCTAGCGCCCTGAGAATCTTTCTGAAACAGCCGACTCCTCCGCCCGAGCCGTACTTTGTGCTGTTCCCCCCTCATCGCAGATTGACAAATGGGGGCCATGATGAACCCCATGTTCCCAAATTCCTGCCAAGCCGCTCCATTCCCCACCACTACCGAGATAACTCGCCCTCAGGACCTCATCAGCCTTGCCCGTCATCCATGCAGGAACACGCGGAGCCAGAGGAGAAAATCTACGAGCAAGATTAAACTCTTGAAAAGCCCTGTTCGCAGGCAGAAAAAAACACCGCATGGTCGGCAGGCAACCAACGTCAACAACCTTCCCAGCTGGAGCCCTCCGTCTTCCGCGGGAATGGATGTGGGCACCGCAATCACGTCAAACACGCGTTCCTACTGGGTACCGTCGCATTTGTGACGGAGGACGACTGTCCAGCAGGTGCAAGCACCACCCGGACTTCGACGAACGAGATCTGCGCTGCCTCATCTTACTCATTTCTGGGTGAAATGACGAAAAACAAAAAAGGCTCCAACCAACGAACATGTCTGTGTTTCAGACGGTCCGGCATCTGAGTTTGTTTCTGCCCGGTTATTTGGAAATACTATCGCCCGCTTAACCGAGATCGTCGGCCTTATGCAGCCAGCTTGCTTGTTTGCCCGCCTGCGATCTCCGACCTGAATCTTCTCGATCAAGTGCCGGCGTGCGGTACGGATAGACCAGAACGAACTCGCGATCCGTCGAGAACGTTATTTGGAGACTCATTCTCGATGCGTTCAAGCGTCCAGCACCGGTCACCAGCGTTCACCACAGAGGCAGCGGGATCGTCCTCAAGCCCAATAAGCCACCGACTCTAAAATTGTCTCGCCTCTAGCCCACGACTGAACCTGTCTCGTCTCGCATTGTTTTGCGGTCTCAAGTCTAATTATTACAAACAGTTGCTTTTGTGAAGGTCATAGCTTCCAATGGTTTTTCCGACCTCGTCTGGACTTGTACTTATTTTCACTTAAGCCAAGCTGGCAGCTAACTCACGCCACCCGACACTTTCCAGCCCCTGGCTCCATTTGCCCAAATCCGCTCTCACAGTGCTCAATTCTGTGCAGCAGCTGGGTGCCGTATCATAGTTGCACACGACCGACACTGAGACGCGTTACTGCAGCGTTGTGTTGGTCTTCTGCGAATCTCTTACTCCCAAATGTTCAGCGCGGTCACTCACTTCTCAAATCAGCCCTTGCCCCGCCCAGCTTATTGCGGAGGAGGCTGCGCGCCCCATTGATGCGGTGGCTGCGGTGGCTGTTGTGACTGGCCTTGTTGCTGTTGCGACTGCTGACCGGCTGGTCCCTGGTTCTGCTGCATCTGTCCCAGCAACGCCGCGAAGAAGGCCGGGTTGATATAGGCTCCCGCCGCGTTCTGCCCCGTCTGCCCGCCCTGCGCCGGCCAACCAGGCGGCGGAGGAGGCGGCACGGCAGGGAATCCTTGCGCGCCAGGCTGCGGAGGCATGCCGGGGAACGGGAAGTTGAAGGTTGGCGCAGCGGGGGCCGGCGCGGACTGTTGCTGCTGCTGCTGCTGCTGTTGCTGCTGGCCGTACTGCGGCGCCTGGTAGTAGTTGTTGTTGTTACCACCCCATTGTCCCTGGGGCTGCTGTTGTCGTTGCTGCTGCGGCATGGAATATCCATCCCTGCCCTCGCGCTGCCCGAATCCACCGCGTCCGCGACCACGACCTCCTCTGCCTCGATCGCCGCGTCCCCTGAAATCGCCCCGTCCTCTGCGCCCGGCAAACCTTCCCGGCTCGGGCTCCTGGCTGAAACTCTGCTGCGCAGGCGGGACCTGGCCGAACCCGGGAGGTCTCGCAAGCGGCTTGTACGGCCCGTCGTCCTCGTCGTCGTAGTTCAGCCCGCCGTCGCTCGGTCCCGCGGCGCTGATCTCGTTCCTCAACGGGTGCGGCTCCCGGCCCCCTCTCGCGGGCCTCTCGCCGCCGTTCTTGAACCGCGCCTCCTTCTTCTTCTGCTTCGCCTGCCTCTTGTGCTCCGCCTCCTTCTCGTCGTCCGAGAACTCCATCTCGTCCTCGGCCACCTCCTCGTCGTGGATGTTGCTCGCGTCGGACCCCTTCAGGTTCTTCAGCGGCTCCGTGAACACGAACGTCGCGTGCGCCGGCGGGTAGTACACCTTGGATCCGACCTCGAGCCCGGCCTCCCCGATCTCCTCGGCCGTGTTGAACAGGACGGTGTACATGGGCTGCAGGACCTTGCCGATCGTCTCCCAGACGGCCCCGAACACGACCCTCTCCGCCGTGCACAGCGCCGACCCCGTGTCGAGGACCTGGTACTCGCCCGGCGTGAAGGCCTTGACGACCATGATGTTCTCCACGATCTGGTCCACGGCGCCCAGCGCCTCGATCTTGTCCTCGGGCGTCAGCGTGATGTCGGGCTTGGGGATCGCCTCGGCCGCGACCTCGTTCTTGGTGCGCAGCTGGCCCGAGCCGCCCGCCTTGGCGGCGCCGTCGCCCCCCTCGTCGTCGGAGCCGCCCTCCATCTCCATCAGCATGCGCGCCGTCTCCTCGACGCCTAGGAGCTGGTAGCCCTCGCCCGACTCGGAGTCGTCGTCTGAGGAGTCGTCGGAGGACGAGGAGGATTCGGAAGAGGATTCGCAGGGGGAGGAGTCGATTTCCCATTCGGGGTGCTCGCCTTCGGCGGCGGGTTGCTCTTCGGCGGCGGCGGCGGCGGCAGGTTGGTCGGTGGTGGTGGTTGTAGCGGTAGCGGTAGTCGTAGTCGCGGCGGGCTCGAGGCCGTTAATCATAGCCTCCAGAGCGTCGGTAAGGGAAGGTGGCTCGGCCGCGTCGATTTTCATAGCTTCTGAATTCGTGGGCTCGGGCAGGGGCGGCAGTTGCGGTTCACTGGTAGAGGGATGCGCAGACTCTTCCATCTTGACGTCCTCGTTCTTCACGGCGGCATCTTCAGTCTTGACCTCGGCGGTCTCGACGACCTCGCCGTCCTCCATCTTGACATCCTCGTTCTTCACCTCACCCTCCTGCTTGACCTTGACGTCGTCGGCGGTCTGCACGCCCTCGAAGCTCGCGGCCGCGGCGAGCACGTCGGGGGGCAGCGGCGGGAGCGTCTCGTTCGGTTTCGCGAACCCCAGGCCGGGGATCTGGAAGCCGGACATTTCTGAGTGTCTTTGTCTTTCGTATACCAAACGGTCGCCTCAGTTGTAGTGAACGGATCTTTTGGGTTGCAAATATTTGGAGGTACGTTTGAGGTGCTGTTGTGAGGAAGACGAGCAGACTTTCGACACTCGGCGCAAGAAAGAAATCGAGTCTTGGGGGGATGGACGGGTGAAATTTTAGCGGGGCGATAACGATAAAAAATTAGAATGGGGTCGCGCTACCTAGTGCACGTTTCGGTGGTCGGTGAGACAAGTGCCGCCCCTCCTTCACCGAGCTCACCGAGCTAACATCACAATTGCCAAGTAGCTTGATCCCCCCTTCTTTCTTCCTCCCCCAGTCGTGTCTCAATCATGCAGCTTTAGCCTAAACGGCTTCCAAATACGAGTCTCTCAAGGATCACTAATAAAGGAGGTCGGTGCGTACAGTCCTCCACCGTTATCCTTTCCTTGCGGCTACTTTCTGCTACTTCTGTGCCTATCCCTGCTACTATTGGCTCTGGTGCTGCGGTTTTTATCCTTTGCTGCTGCTGTTGTTGTTGTTGTTGTTGTTGTTGTTGTTGTTGTTGTTGTCGTTGTATAAGTATTCGATCAGGTATAATAGCCATGGAGCAGCGTAGTTCAAGTAGGTCTCGGTGAGGGACAGCAGTAATAGATCAGTCAGAATGGGAAGTACTCTTGGTAGGCTTCAGCATAATCGTTCTTAATCATAGCAATTTCAATTGAGTAGATCTTAAGAAACTATCATAATCAGTCAAACTAGCAACTCAGTAGGTCATGTCTAAATCGCTCTTTCTCGGAAAGAAACCATCCATGTACGTGATGGCCTGTACGTGATGGCCTGTACGTGATGGCCTGTACGTGATGGCCTGACCTCTCGATGCTTCATTCGCTTGAATCATCGGACTCATCAGAATCCTCATCAGAATCCTCATCAGAATCCTCTTCAGAATCCTCTGGAGAGTCCTCTTCAAGCACTTCATTCCAAAGGTCATAGAGAGATCTATAGAGTCTTCTGCGGCCGTCCGCCGTACTAAGGTCCATCCACTTGCCTTTTCTGACCGTCAAGTACTTAGTGAACCCAGGAGGTTTTGCGATCGAGGACTTGAGAGCCGTTTCCAGCTGCGTCAAGTAATCCTGGCTGATCTCAACTTCCAGGAAGATTGCGTGAGTCCCAGAGACCGCGATGACACGTAAACTAGAACTGTAAGAAGGTGAACTATAAGATCACATGGAGACTGACTTACGACTGGTTATTCACAACTTGAGTGGGAGGATCGCTACACTTTCGTGCGGCCAGAGCCTCGGATACAATCTGTGCAAGCCATTTATCTTGCATATTCAAGCCACCTGCGCCATCCGACGTTGTGGCGCTTCTCTTGGCCTCCACGGAGAGGACGCGGGAATCTCCCCAATTTTCCTCCTCGAGCGTCACCCCGGCTTGGCGAATAATTAATCCGCCGTCATCGATCGATGTGTATTTGAGACCCCCCAACTCGGCCTCGAATTTCTGCTCCCCCGAGTCCCATTGTAGGGTTGAGCTGATGCCCTCCTGCTTCGGCATGTATAGCAAGCAGAGCCTCATACACGCGCTGAGCAGCTCGACCGTGATGCGCTCCAACGGAATGCGTTTGGCACTGGCTTGGACCTCGATGAAATCCCCATCGGAGGTTCCAGTCTCCTGCGATTCTCCTGTGTCCATGCTTGACGGATATTCACCAGAAGAACGGGATTCGGTGTCTGATGGGGCGTTCCCGGTATTCGAATCTCTAGGCCGCAGCCCGTATCGTCCACCAGCACCAGCCGAACCAGAAGCACCGGAAGAACCAGCAGCTGAGGCGTTTGCCGTTAGGCGGCCCAGAAGAGTCGCTATGGTGCTGATGCTCTCTGACTTGTATTTATCAAAGAGCTTGCGTTCGTCCATGCACCTGATGTCTTCGTCTTTCAAGTTGATGAAGTCCCGAATAGCCTTAGGCACGTCGGAGTCTTTCAGCTGAGTCAGGCCCGAGGAGTCCTGGATGTAGGTACGAAGACGCAGCAAGTGTTCTTTGCCCCATCCTGAACCGCTTAGATTTTTGTTAAAGAGTTTCTTGAGAGAGGACGAGGTCATCTTTGGGAATCCATCAAACTCCTTCTCATGTACATCTTGTGAGATGACCTTGGTGAGGTAACTTGAAGAGGAAGAGGTTTGGGGCGCCATCTTTGTTTAAATAGATGATAAATAATTTGCGTTAGAGTGCGTATTTCTTAGTTGAGTATATCTCTTTGCGTCACAGGACAGGCTGGAGATGTTAAGTGTGAAGAAGAATGAATACAGATAGCAAGAAGGGGATGCTCATATACAGATATAAATAACACAGGCTGAATGTAATTGCAATTTGAACAGTTCTCTTGATCACAATCAGTCTTATTTGTTCTGAAAGGCACACTCACCATCATGTGGATCATGTTGGACACCAGACCAACATTGAACATAATTTTTGTCACTTTCACTCAATCAGTCTGTGCAGAAATAAGAGTAGATAAGTCAAAGAAAGATAGCTTATATACAGGCTGTTCACTTCTACCAGGTCAGCTCCTTCTAATTTGGTGAGGCTATAGACTCATAAGAGTCACAGTTAAGCTATAATTATAAGTTATATTGAATACTTGCTGCTAGCTGCATAAGCAAATATATTGATAGTATTCCGACCCAATACGTCTCAGCTAGGGAGGGAAAACAGTAACAAAGATGACAGCAGTTATAACGACAACACCAGTAGCAGAGATAAAAAGCAACCTGGATAGCTCCTGCTGTTTGATCTGTTTGAATAGCTGAGTTTAGGTAAATGTACGGCCCAGGCAGTAGGTAGCAAGTCCAAAATTTCGAGTGATGCAGACATTAGTGCATTTCAATTAACGCAAACATGGACACCGTACGTTTGTCGGATGCGCTTAGCAGCGTCGTCGCTCATCCTCTCACCCAGCAGCAATCAGATGAAAGTGAACTCTTATCTGCCTTGGTAGATCCAGCAGTTTACGCAGATCTATATGACCTCACCGACGAGATCATGGATTTCTATAGCTCAACTTCATCGTCATCGTCCGACCAAAACTTGCCAGTTACTCGGATCTTTTCGGCGAATACTTTCCAAGGAGCTAAGGATAGCGCTGATGACCGACATCAATACCATTGGGATGGATGGGCCGAAGCTCCGGTCATTCACAGAGTACCTCATCGGTACCATCCTGAAGCCCAGTTTGTGAAGGTCCCATTCGTAGTCCGGGTCCGTACGTTAATATGAGCCTCTCGACCACTAGTGAAGCTTGGAAGTCGGATCCGGCCTGCCACATGATGCATCTCCATCGCCTGACTACTATGCCGCGACCGGATTGTTGACTGAGTTTCAGACATCAACCAGCCGCCAATAACAAAAGCTCCAAGTGGAGTGTCTGAGACGAGACGGGTTGCATTGCGTATTCAGTCACTTCTTTGATCGCCACTGCGTCCTGAAGCGCGGTGTCGTGCCGCCTGATGGAGCTTCTGCCCGGCCTACTCGCCTTACGCATACATTGCCGCTGGCACTTGGATATTTTTACAACAACACCAGTGAGAGAGACGCCGTGGGTGTAGTATGCATCGCCTTTTATCGGTACTTCCCGGGTTTGAGGGGCAAGACAGGCCCTGGCAACTCAATCAACACCAAAATCTCGTCACGTTTAATGACTGCACCCAGACCGACTACAAGGAGTATTTACAAGTTTTCCATCCCATTGCTGGTCAGGCAAGTCAACTTCATATTTTTCGTGCTAGTTTTCTTTCAAATGCTCACCACAGTTCACTCGCCAGACCAACCGGTATCGGATCGAGAACTTGTCACAATGGGGTCTCGGTGTCACACCTCCACAGGGCCGTCAGGAAATCATGACGCTGGTTTCCTCAGATGACGGGTTTCCGCTTCCCGATCCGGAGTTCTTCAAGGTACACTACCAGATCGCAAAGATTCTGCAAGAGACTGGGATCGGGTGGAAGATCAGGGTGGAGATGGAGGTTTTAGTGGATGACCCTGACAACATACCTTCCAATGGCCCAGTCGACTTATAATCAATACTCAGCTATAGATGCATAGATATCTCAAAGGCGCCGCATCTGCGGACTGCTGTGATTAGTGGTATGTCTCCAGGGGCAAACTGTGAAACATTGAGCTTGAGACATTGACAACCAACTAAGTAATTTAAAACCAAATCTAAATTCTAGTGCATGGGAAACCTTTAATCTCAGCATGCACCCAACTGAATTGGAAGCTGGGCTCAGCAAACAAAAGAAATATGCCGCGCAATACAATGCAGCCATCCTTGTTCTCTTGGGTTGACAGCTCACCATACTTACCCAACGAGTACACATCTATACCCAACATCTATACCCAACGAGTGAAAGATAGGCTCAGCCCTCAAACCAACAAGTAGGGTTTCTTTGTTTTCTCCCCAACTTGGGATGCAAGACTCTGCTTACCTAAGATAAGTACCTAAGATAAGGTACCTTTTTTTAAGTACTGTGGCCAAACCCCGCGCGACCCGCGTCTAGGCTTTTGTCTTCATTCATTGCAAACGACAGATCTGCGACACCTTCATCAACTACAAATCGCAATGGCCATACAAACAGATGGGATACAAGGCAAAGTTCCCGAAGATCTTCCATCTCTCTCGATCGACGAGATACTCCGCCGGCACCCGAGACAAAAGCTCCTGGTTCAACCGCTTGCATGGACTGCTCGTCACCTCGAACTCCTCCGCTGCAGCTGGCTTGAGATGCCTAAATCATCGCGACCGCCGCGGATTACAACTCGATCTCCATCTCCAGAGATCGCCACGTCGTGGGCCAAGAAGATAGATCTCAGCCCGGGCTATGTAAAGACTCCATTTATTAAGTCGCTCTTCAGCTTCTACTCATTCAGGAAGCTTTCGTGAGTAAAAGCGTACATTCCGGTTTGGTATACCCAAGCCATTTGCTAACATTGCAGCCAACCTCTTGCGTTCCGTTACGGACGGTACGACTTCCATCTTCCATGCGACACCTTCCTTTCCCCAGTGTCTTCGGATACAGACTGTCCGCTATCTGTCGCATATGTCCATTACAGGGACATGATTCAAATCCCTCGCTTCGACAGACTCAGGAGAAGACTCTTCCATTTTATTGGCTGCGAACACGACCCCTACATCGCCGCCGTAATGATTGCGCAAGCACAAGCTCAACAGAATCGAATGGCCAAGACCAGTTCTAATTCAGACAAGCGTGATGCTGAAGCAGGGTTCTCCTACAAAGTAAGATTCTCTCTCAAGAGAGACCAATCTCAGACTTCTTACTTCATTTCCAGGTATCCGTTTTCATGGTTTGTCTCCCAGGTCATGACGACCATATCCGTGTGTATTCGGCTTGTATACACAACGCCTTTTTGGACAAGTTGGCCTACCCGGGAAGAAAGCCGAAGTTGCCTGATCTGTCAAGTCTCGTTATTTGGCATTCACCTGTCCCAATTAAACCTAGAAAAACATTTCCCTCGCGGCTTGTCGAGGCAATGCATCGTTCGCCTAGAAGTGTGAAGCGGCAACAAGAGACCGAGGATGAATCTGGATGCACTTGCAACCACCTTGCCATCCGTCCAGTTCAGGCCGCTGGCGGTGACGACCCTCCGTCATGTCAAGTTTCAAGTACAATAAAAGCTAAGGTGCGTGACACAGAGAGAGAGGAGGGCGATGACATTGATGCGCAAAAGCCGCCAAAGCTAATGTCAAGCAGGAAACTCCACGACTCGGCTGCCAGCAGGACGCCGAAATGCTGCCCGCAGACGATCTTCCGCGACGCTGAGAACGCGTATAAATACATTCATATGGTCTTGATCCTCTGGCAGTACCTTCAGTTACCTATTATCAAGGCCAATCTCATCACCGTTTACATGGGAGGTCGCTTACTTCCTTGAGGACTTTGAGGAGCTCTATTGCAGGTACCTTCGGGCACGGATGGTGCTAACGGGTGCGGATAAATCGTTGCGGCTAGGAAGAGCTAGGTTGATGTCCGGATGAGCAAGATGCTGGAGGACTGGGTCAGGCACATTGAGGAGCTTGAGGAGCTTGAGGAGCCTTTGGCCAAGGACGCCGACTTGTCGAGTGATCTAGCAATTGGAGCTCTCGACGTTCTCGGCAAGCCGGAGCTGCTGGTAGCAGTACTACATTCTCTTCTTCATGTGTAATTGCGCCCAGCTGTTCGTCCCACAGCTACTGTTTTCAAGCCATTCAGACTCTACCTGATGATGGGAATAAGGAAGCCTCGAGAGAAAATACCCCTCTCAATAGACCATAATGAATGAAAGAATCATGATAATTGGATTATATGGGTCATTGCGTACGGATTCTTGTGTGGAGTTGGGGAACTGCAAACGAAGCAGAATCGCCCTCAAAATCTTCGTTAGTTGACTACAACTCAGGCTCAGACTAGTTCAGCTTTGGCAAATCAGGTCCACGTCAACCAGGGAATGCTGGGAATCATCGAACCGTGTATCCTGCGCGGGTTTTCATATCCTTTTGAGTCCTCAAATTATGACAGGTATCTGTCTAATCGCGGGCGTTGCTAGATAACTGTAATCCAGTTATTCAATAAGCTTATCCTGTGGAACTTTCCAGACGATCTCATGTCGATCGGATTGATCACATTGGTTCTCAAAACCCAACTGGCGTCTTTGACAACGAGCAACGTGCACGCAATGCGTTCGCCATGAGCGGATCAGATGAACGTCGGCGACGCCTAAACGGAAGAATGACATCAAGAATGCCCCGGGTCACGGCGGCTTTGAAAGACACAACGGCAACTAGGCGAAACTCGTGGGGTTTTGCTGGCGACTGAATTCCCCCGCACGGTTTCAGTTCATTAGGGAGACAGTTGACCTATCGTCTGGGTTAACGATTCGGTTGTTTCCCTTGGTCTGGAATTATGGCTATTTCATGCGCCTTGCTGACATGTAAAACCTCGACGAGGGTTACATCAAACATATCGACTTGAGTAATGCAGTGTGTGTGTGTGTGTGTGTGTGTGTGTGTGAAAACCCAACCGACGGCTTGGTATTCTCGGCGACGTGTGTCAACGAGGTGCTGGGAACCAAGTCCAAACAAGGACCCAGGCGACTCAGCGGGGGATATGACGATGCGAAAGCGAGCTGGGGACATTTATATAGGCCCCTTTGCTTCGTCCGAAGAACCAGACGAACTGACCTCCATCTCACCTACCTGTAATCTCCATCTCATCTTCTGATCTTTATTTAATCGCAAAACCTTTTGCAATATGAAGGTTACTCTCGCGTTTTTGCTTACCCTGACTGCCGTCGCATCTGCGGCATCCGTCGATGTCGGCCTGGTCCAAAGGCAGAATAACTGCGCTGCGAAGGGCGGTTAGTCTCTTATCTTCAATCCTTGGCCTTTAGTTTTCCGGTTGAGACTAATTAGTGAGAAGCCAACTGTGGTGGCCCTGGCGACCGCGGATGCTGCGCTGGCTCGACCTGCCAGGCCACTCGTGGCGATGTCGGTGGCGTTGGCAGGGTTTGCCAGTAAGCTTGGCGATCTTTAACATGTACGTATGGACCAAGGATATCATTAGTTCACGATTCAGAGGAAATGGCTCACTCTAACCGCTGTATCAGATATTTTGCACGTTGAAGCGTTGGGACATGAGTACCGTGCCGCAAGCGGCGGAGCCCCCATAGGTCTCAAGTCCCAAAATACAAGTTATGTTCATAGACGCATATGCCGAACACTTTTAATGCCATGATTTCCATAGAAGTATGTGTATCCCAGAATTTTGCATGAGCGAACATGTTGAACAAGGAAGCCAAGCAGAGGATTAGCAACAAGCAGTGTGCGTGCATAAAGGTGGAATATGTTCAACTCAACAGGAAATAACAGGCCTATTATGTATTTATACTTATCTGCGTTAGAAGAACAATAGTCTGAACTTACTAAAAGTATATTATGATGCTCAGCTGCACTGCTGGCGGCGTTCCTACTAAGAGGATAGTCAAGTGTGAATTGAGGGCCTTCAACTACTTGCTGGCGGTAGTTCTTAAGTTCTTGCAATCTGATTATAATGACGACAGATCTGGGACTCAAATTAGCTATACCGAGACTGGTGAAAGTCGTGGGAAACATAAAAATGACAAGTGCAGCATCCACTTCCGAAGATGAACTGGCGCTCCAGGCGACATGAGATGGTTGAAGCCACATCTTGCTAGAATACGATAGATGAGGAGGGGTGTCCATTTTCTGAGACTGCTATGCCGCAAAACATAATGTTTTTTAAGAAAAAGACTTCATATTGGGAATACGTTTCATTATGCAGTTATGGCAATAAATTCCAAATATAAATAGCACGTATACGGTTGAAACTCCATAAGCCCACAACGATACAGAAGATTGGAGCTGTAATCATAACGACGCATGATTAGATAAGAGAAAATCTCATTTTTCTCGCGTAAGAATGATTTCGACTCAGGCCCAGCAGTAGTAAGAGCTCAGCACATCATTGAAGTCGGCGTCTACCACAGGGTACTGACCCCAAAGGCTGTAAACCTTCCCAGAGCACGCCGCGTCTCTAGTAAAGCGCAATGTTATTTAGACATCCATCTTAAAGTAGAAGTGCAAGAAGATGTACTTATAGACGAAACACTGATGTTTTTGTGTGTCGATCGAGCTGACAACGTCGTTCCAGTCTGGCGGTACAGCAGCTAAGAACAAACAGAGAAGATCAGCATCGGCAGATGAAATACCATTCGATACGGCTGCAGATGTTAATATGAAATCAAGAAGACTGACTGCAGACATAAGAGCTGAAGAAGAACTCTTGGCAATTTCTGAAGTTTGAATCCTTGCAGAGCTTGATATTGCCATCGCGAGCGTGAAGATTTCCATCCCGAGGCGACATCATGGGACTGGCAAGAGCCAGCGTTGCAAAAGAAATGATCTTAGCAGCGAACATGCTGTTGAAATGAGCTGCGGCAAACTGTCTTCTGGCAAGGAATTGCTGGTGGCATCATGCTCAGAAGCATTCAAGTAAGTCGGGTTTCCGAAGCTGGCTTTATATTAACGCGAGGTCACGTACTTGAACTCACCACTAGCTTTAATGCTGCATTTAGTAATGTTTCCATAGATACAGGCGTGCCTCGTTTCTCAGTTGTGGTCTGCTGTAATTGGAGCGGTGAGGATATTCCTCGTGTATGTAGGCAAGTCGTATAGGCGGAAGTATGATTCCTTCCAAAGGGGCCGCGCAAGAGTAAGACTACGCTGACTGAACTCCATCACCCAAATTGGAAGAGTTTCCCAAGATAGATAGTCAGGGTCACATCATGCTTTTGTGCCGTAGATGAGGAAAACGATACACCATGTGAGTGGTGAGAACTTGCATTGGCGAAGAACATGGATTGCTATTGAGCCTAACGCAAGGACCTGAATGCTGAACAATGCTCGGAAGCAACACCAAGCACACCATGAAACAACCCTTGAGCCCGGAGATATTTCTTTCCCATCAATCATCAGATCCGCATGAAGAAATCCCCCATAGACGTTGACATTTCCCCCAAGGAAACCGAGTCACTGCTGCAGATTTGTGAGCCGAGAATCGTTCCAACCAGTTTGTTAACGTACCAACTTCCTCCCTATGATTTGATTTCCCATTTCCACTCGTAGAATATATCATGGCAGCGACAAATACAAGCCAATCGTGTCCGCCAATGGAGCGGAGGGGTGATAAGACTTGATATGCCTTCGCAAATTGTCGCGGCGACTGCCCTTCATAATGGCAGAGCAGATGCAGCATTTTAGAACTGCTTTTGGGTGAACCGACTTGCGACGACGCTCCAGATCTCTGAGAGTACTGAATCGTCGACTGCGACCCGCTGAAGAGCATTTGTGCTGCCGCTCGTGACATCGCATGTGTTCCCTGTTGAGTGACCATCAATTAACCCGAAATTTCGGCATATTCTGTGTATGTGACGAACCTCAGGCTTCTGACCTCTCCTTTGAAGTTGTTGCAGACAGGACAAACATGGATACCGGAGATGGAGGCAGGGCTGCTGATACATGAAGCTGTCTGGCTTTGCGTGGGTTCCAGTGTGAAGCCACCTTCTGCTGACCTAGAGCCGGAGAGGTAGAGGGGAGAAAGTTCCACTCCGTCATTGGTATCATTATCGAAACCGATCAAGGAAACTGGGTCGATAGTGCATGTCGCATCGTCCAGTGGAGCTGCTTTGTTCCTTTCAAGCTCGTCCAACGGCGTAACTTGCTGCACGCCAACAGAGCCTGGGGATTGGGAGGTTGGAATCGTAGACCCATCATGATATAGAGCAGACCAGAGTTTTCTATTCTCTGACTGATCCCAGGCAGTGAAATGCTGTGTAGAAAAGTTATTTGCACATAAGTCAATGCCGCTGAAGCTGGAGCTGGTCGGCTGTGGATTTTGCGTGCTTTCAAGCCACGCACGGTCGAAGGGTTCGGCGCGAAAGTAGCCCCTAGTGAAGGACCGTCAGGAATGAGGCTGGCATGCCACGGGGTCTGAGATGTATCGTCGGCCCAAGAATATGAATTATGGGTCAAGGGAATTCGATTTCGGTTGGTCTGACTTGCTCCTGGATGCGGCAGAAACTGGCTGGCACGGTCTGCGACCGCAATCGTCTGCGGTTGGATCGGAATAAGAACACTGACCAAGTAATCTTCAAGTCAGATCACAAATTTCACCATGTATCACTTTAAATACATCATTTATAAAAAGAAGTCGGCAAGACACACCGAGTACCGGCCCAAAGACCTATTTGCAGCAGTTGGCTTGGTAGCGCATGGTATCTACCCTTCGAAGTTAGACCGAAGTTTTTTGTCAACTCATTCATCGTGGGAATCGACCGACCTCAATACACTTCCTTTCTTTCCAGCTCTGTAGTTCGAACTTTTCCCTTCTCGGAAGTCTGATGAAGAAAGAAATCGTAAATCGAAGCAACTGGGTTTTGGCTAGTTCTTATAATCAAGCCAGTAGAGCCTCAGGGCCTCAGTATTTCACAAATCATTACTTTGCGCGGCAGCCTAAATCAAAGCTAATATTGGTGGTAAGAGAAAAGCTTCCCCGCTCGGCTCGTCGGAGGACCACTCACGGAATGAACGACGAATAGGGCGCGTGGGAGCAAGACTGATGGCCGATAATGTGTACCGTTGAGGCCACGCCAAGAGAAGTTGCAAGCATTCTAACTCATCACACCCTCCATTGGTGCAGAGGCGTTGATGAGGTGAGCTCACACCGCCACGGCGAGGCAAACGGGCGCCTCGGCTGGGCAAACGGGGCCTCAACGGATCGGAGAGTCTCAGGGACAGGCTGCTTACCCACGCGGCTCTTCATTGATTTCGAGGCAAAGGGTAGTATGCCACAATTTTCCCGTCAGACAGTAGCCCGTTTACATCCTTTGCCGCTATGGTAGAAAGAGTGAGATCCTTCTCTGCTCACAAAAGTGACAAGTTGCGGAAAGAGTGTGGCCAATTCTCAAGAGGGTAGTTGTTGAGTCTTATATAGGTCTTCTCTGAGAGGTGGAAGTGGGCTTGTGTATTGGGCAGTAGACTACGTTATCGTCTCAAATGGTATTGTATAGCGAGTGCTCAAAGTGTGTAATGATGAAAGTTCGACCAGGCGACGACATGGAATGGTCTCGCGGATATGTCCGGTATGACACAACTTCAGGGTGATGTTTTGCAGTCGAATTCAGAATCGAGGTTCTCTACAAGTGCTAGAATTGTCGCAAAAAGATATGAGGATTGTGCATCCTAGACTATGTATATCTTGGCTGAGCCATTCCTTTGAAGACTAAATTCCCAGAAAGACCATCGCTACGTTTGACCTTGGACTTTTGACTTGGAGTGTAATCTTGGAGGACTTGTGAGTACGAGTGGATCTTTAAGTAGTCGACGACAGCAGAACTTTACCTTCAAATGTTGTAAGTATCTGCTGATCATTTATGTCGCGTGATTTTCTCAAAGTGTGAAATCAAATCCATCACAAGTTGACGAAGACAAGCTCCCAGGAGACGGCACTTGAGCCAGCAGCGCAACGGCCTCTTCAGGGTGGCTGTTCTTGATATGCCTCGACAAGTTATCGCCACGGCTACCCTTGAACTCGGCTGAGCAGATGTCACAAGTAAGAGTAAACTTCTCGTGGACTGATCTCTGATGTCGCTCAAGATCTCTGCGCGTGCTGAAACGGCGATCGCAGCCCGCCGAGGTGCAGCCGTGGGGTCGTCGGTGGCAGCGCAAATGTTCCCTTTTTTCGAGTCAGCTTTTGCACATGAATAATTCACGGGCAATACAAACATCAAGCGATCGACTTCGCCGGCGAACTTTTGGCAAACCGGGCAGGTGTGAATATCCGAGGTCACCAACCGACTGGCTCTGAGACGCTTGGATTTTGCTGGAACTCGACGTGTTCTGGTGCGGCCTGTGCTACCGATCTTGTGCTCATCTGACATCCGATTGGGTTGAAGAGGCCGGAGGGGACTCCCAAGTTCTCCTGGATTGCCATCGATGAAACTTTGCGGTGCATTGTTGCCACCCAAAGACTTCGGAAGGGGTTGAAGTGTAGCAGACACCAAGCCAGTCAACCATGGATCTGTGGGATCAAGTACAGGCTGGTGACCGATATCTTCAGCGCAGAAATTGGACGGCAAAAGCAAGCTGAACTGGTCCAGCATTGACATAGGTTGCGAGGGTTGCTGAAGAGAGCCACTGATGAAACTCTCATGCTCTGTCAAGGGAGCTCTCTGCCAAAATGTCTCGTCAGATAACGCGTCGATGTTATGGCCGTGTTGAGTGCCATTCACTGAGCTGTCGCGAGCGTTGTGAGTCTAACACAACGGGGTCAGATCATCAGCAAGTAAAGGCCTATCATCGTCACTGACCTCGCTGGCACCGTGCAAAAAGGTGCTATAATCCTCGAGCGCATTTTGAACGGGATAAAGGCCTTCTGAAAACAGAGCGTTGTGGCTGCGATCCGTGGAGGGTTCCAGGGATGCTCTCAGCGAGGCAGCATTAGGTTGCCAGATGCCCTGACGGTAAACTGAGCCAAGATGCCATTGTGCATCCTGATGAGCGGCACTACTGGATTCACCAAAACATCCAATGCCGAAACCGTTCCAGCTCTTCTTGGAACTCGAGTGTTGTGCAGCGTTGGGAGGATAGAAGTCGTTGTCTGCTCCCACTTGCCGGGGAGAGGTCGATTGTCTCAAGATAGCATCGTAGTTTCTGGCAAGATATACACCTTTAGAACGGGGTCTGAATGAAAGGGTCTCAAGGGCCAACATACTTCAGACTCGGCGAGAGTGGGTGATCAAGATGGCTCGGCCTCGAAAGGTGTTTGCCTGCAACTGGTCTCAAACTGTCAGCCATGATCGGGCAGTTATCCGCAACAATATCACAAAGAGTACTAAAAAGATCCAACGTACGACAACTGAAGCCATATCTATAATTTATGTTCGTCAATGAGCGATGATCAATGAGTCTGTTGCCAGAAAGGACAGGAAGAGGGCGATTTCCGTGCCACTTTATACAACTTCCCAGAAGACCCATTAAACCATGATGAACTGGAAATGGATGAAAAGGTCGCAAGAGGCAGCCAGAAGGCAGCCACTAATTCCAAAACCCATGAGAGCCAAGATGCCATCGTACAGGAAAATAGCCAATAAGAACTATCAATCTCAGCCCGGATCGCGTGTTCATTTTCAGAGGCCACACCGCTATACCCTCAAAGCACGACGTGGAAGCTACTTACTGGAGGTTGTCGGCCTTCGTGCGGCTGATTACAGAGGCCACTATGAGCCTCACGTATGATTCTCCCCGCAATGTCGAGAACGTGGAGGGGGAAGGTAAGCGCTAAATGCCCTATCATTGCCCAGCTTGGGCGAATTTGTCCCCCCCTGCATCAGCCCATGCATGATTTGAGGCCACCAAGTGCTGGGTATGGGTTGTCACCAGAGGCCCAGACCCTTCAATTGTGAGGCTCTGGGCCTCAAACGCCAGACATCGACTAGAAATGAGGAGGCTCTAATCAGCCAACTCCCGAAGGCTGCTGGCATTTTATGGATTACCCAGACTGGATACACGCAAGACGAAAGCGAGAGGCTGATCTCAAAATAGTGACGTGTTGTTCTACTTACACAAGCGATGCGATTCTTTTGTAATCCAGACAAATGTACGGGCGGTGGGTCTCTGCCGACCGCCAAAAAGAGCAAGTTTCTTCCCGAAAACATTCCAGTTTTGTCCCACGGGGTATCTTTTCCGTCCAACGCCAGGGAAACCCTCAAAGAAAAATCCATCCCCATGTCCTTTCCTTTCCTTTCCGTAGGTATATACATACCGAAAAGCCATAGCCAAACCGAAGGGGCGGGGCAGTAGCAGTAGCAGAGAGTCGGAGCCGGTCATGTTGAAGTAATAGAAATCAAGAAAAACGCGGGAACAGAGACAGAGAGCAATGCAGTCTCAGTAGTATCCGCGACCCTTGCGACGATCGTGGTGACGACGACCTCCGCCGCCGCCGCCGCCCCAGCCTCCTCCGGCGTCGTGACGCTTGTTCTCGCGGTGGGCGTGGTTGTTCTGCTGGCGCTCCGGCTCGACGGGGACCTCGACCTCGACCTCGTAGTCCTCGTACTCGTCCTTGAAGTAGGGCTCGACCTCGCGGCGCTCGCGGCGGGCCTGCTCCGGGTCGAAGACGAAGCGCATGGTGCCGTCCTGGCTGCGACCGTTGCGCTTAGCGGAGTTGCTACCAAAGAAGCTGATGTTCTTGAGGACCGAGACCCCGTTGGAGAGGTTCTCCTCCTCGCCGCCGTCGCAGTTGTTGCACCAGTGGGCGTAGCGCACGAGCTTGGGGTCGTTGTCGACCTCACTGTTAATGACGATCTTGACTTCGATGAACTTGTTGAGGTCGAAACGGTTGCCGAGCTTGGTGGACTTGCCGTGCTGGGTGTAGAGGTCAAGGAGGTCGAGCATGGTCTCGACGACGCTCTGGCGCGTGGTGTGGTACTCGGCGAGGTCGATCTTCTCGACCTTGTCGACGCCGGTGCCGAGGAGGCGGGCGGTGAGCTCAAGGACACCGAGGGCCAGGGCGAAGGTCGGCTGCTTGATGGGCGCAAAGGTTTTGTACAGGTCAATGCTCATATCAAAGGCTGTGACGAACACCTCCTTGGCGTCCGCGCCCATGGTCTTCTTGGTGACTTTCTGCAGGATGCCCTGGGGGTAGCGGCAACGGAAGTCAAAACCGATGGTCTCGAGGATCAAGCGCTCCAGACCGATGACAATCTTGGACGGCTGCTCGAACATCTGGATCGTGTCAGTTTCAAGCCTCTAACGTCGTGAGGAAGCGTAACAACGTACCTTATCATCTTGAGTCGTGGGATGGTCCGGATTCTTAATGTTGTACGCGGCACACAAGAGCTCCTTTGACTTCTTGATAGTGTCCTCGACCTTGCAGGCGAGGAAGAGGCACGCCATAGCAGCGTCCTGGTAGTTGTACTCCGCATCTCGGAACGACAGACGGAACCAGTGGTAGTAGACACAAGCAGTGTCAAACGTCTTAACCGGGCTGGAGGAATGTTAGCCATGATCCTGTGCACAAGCGGACATCTCGCAGAACATACACATGGAGAACGGTGCGAACGTTATCGAGCAGCTGGACGCCCTGCAGACGGTAGCTATCCTCCCTAGCTGGATCGCTCTTGTTGTCGCGGAGCATGCGTCTCAGGCGCTGTTCGCTGGTGTACTGGCACGACACCTGCATGTGGCCCGGGTGAGGTCCCTTGGGGATCTTGGACTCAGCCGCAGCCGCAGGCGCGGGCGTGGAGTTGTTCGTGGTGGCATTGCCCGAGGCCGTAGCCTGCTGGGCCTTGGGGCCGGAGGGAGCCATGAGGATGAATGCGTAGCGGCGCTCGAGGTAGAAGGGATCGTCGGAGCTGTCGCTGCTGCCGCTGCTGCCGCTGCCGTAAGCAGAATCGACCAGAGTCTTGGAATCGTCGGAGGAGTCGTCGCCGTGACGATTTCCTTGGAAGGTCTTGTTGTCACCAGCACCGTCGTGACGGGTATCTTGGTTGTTGTCGCCCTCGTCGGCCGTGCTGTATCCGGCACCGAAGTCGCAATTGTCCTCGTCGTACTGGGTGTCCTGGTAGCGAGGCTTGTTGTTGCCACCAAAGGGGTTACCCGGGTCAGGCTTGCCCTCGTCGTCGCGATCGCTTCCGTTCTTGTCGTCGCGGTGCGCCTCCGTGCCCTCGCCGACAAATGTAGTGCTCTCCTCCTCTTCCTTCTCTTCCTCGGACTCGCTCTCGCTGTTGCGCTCGATGTCGGTAGGAGGGTCCTGCTCGTTGTCGATGTGAAGCTGTCTAATGAGATCGCGAGTAGCAGGAGCGGGTTGCTCGTTGTCGCCGGGCTCGTCGTTGAGTTCGTCGTGGGTAAGAGCGTCACCGTTGGTCGACGTGGAATATGCACGAGGACGGTAGAGGTCCGAGAACCAGGTATAGTCGTCAAAGAAGACCTCGTTACCTTCGAGAGGTAAGTCGGCTATCGCGTGTTCACCAACAAAAGCGAGCTGCTTCAAAGTTCTATCGGTGACACGATGACCCCAAATCTCCAGAGCTTTTTGGTAGAACTTGGCCAGAGGAGCTGCCGAATGCGCAAATGGTGGAGGTCCGCCAGAGGTTGCCGCGTGCCAGACAACAGTTCTGGTCTGCACGGACCACTGCGAATGGTCAGGGTGGGGGACCATTCGGAGTCGGAGACGGGGCGGGACTGTGTCTCGGTCCTCCCGGCCGATGATTCGGACGGGCCGGGGGTGGTTCCCCGCCTCCAAGTCGATGGTCTTGGTGGCATTGGAGACCTCTAGGATGTCGGTGCGGGCTAAATAGCCATTGAAATTCATCATTCCCGCGGGAATGATTCCGGGCGCCTGAACACATGGCGTTAGCAATCACGAATAATCAGGGAGTGAAGACCAGAGGGAGGGGACAGCAATGAGTGATGAATAGCAATGACATTAACTATGCCGTATACTGTAGCAATGTTATGAAGCCCGTCTTCCAGATTGTGACCCCAAGCAGGTGGTCATGTGCTGCTTGGTGATGGCGACAACATGGAGTCGTAGAAGAAAATTCCCGACGAAAATGATTTCTTAGAGAAAACGAAAAGAGGAAAGAAATCGGCCGAGTCGCTACCGGCAAGCCGGATTCAGGGGTGTATAGGGGTTGGGAAAAATCCGTGCTGTCGTCGTCGGCCAAAAATGAAGCCATCGCGATGCGTCGATGGGAAACCCCCTTTTGACGACGGCGACGACGACGACGACAGCGGCAACAACAAACCGAGGCAAAAACATAGGAGATTTTCAGGAGACCAACGTCCGCCTTTCGAAACAACTTACCGCCATCGTATCAGAGCGAGATCAAGCTGGACAAGGAGTCGGTAGCGCGAGAAGCCGGGCGTGATCGAGCGAAGCAATCGAACGGCCGCGAAGGCGATCGCGAAGAGGGTCGTAGCAGGAAGTCGAAGAAGCAGGAAGCGAAGAAGTCCTCTCGGAACTCACCAGTTGATAGCCAAGTCCAGAAGAGACCAGCTGGTGATGGAACACTGCGAGGAGCAAACAAAAGCAACAAGGTCGAGGTGAAGGTATTTTGTGCGTGTTTTATTTTCCCTGGCGACTCCAAGAAGTAGGTACAAAGGTTTTTCAAATGCCATCCATTGCTCTCCCCTTATCCAACCCCTCGCTAAAGAGACCCAAAGAGAGGGAGGTGCCTCGCGGCCTCGTGGGGACAAGGCTCGGCGAGGATTCACTTCAGCTACAGTTGAGCTGTGTTCTCGCGAGATGCGGGTCCTCCTCTGCCATGATGCTGTTTCCCATAGGCTGTGGTTTGTCGTCTAGTCAACTAGATACCTGTAGCGGAAGTTAGCATCGTGCTTAATCTGGACCCCAAGGACAAACAAGTGTTTAGGGATACATCAGAGTGTTGCATAGTTTCATTGTAAAGACTCAATCCCGTCTTGAAACATTGTTGAGTGGATGCAAGTCATCATGCTGAGAACCTGGGCAGAGGGAAGAAAAAGTCGTACTGACATACCTAAAATGTTGACGAGCTGGATCCGGCACCGGCAACAATAACGACATCGTGGAAACCGCCTTTTACAACGCAGTCCTCCGACAACCAATGACCGGTATCGAATCCGTTGCCCGGTGCCATCCTCCAAACCCCTCCTCTATTCCTGGCAAGTGTCCTCGACCTGAGGAGCACGACGGTCGATGACCGGAACCTCGGGGGCGACCGTGTTGGGGTCCATCGTCGGGACGTTGAAAGTCTGCAGCGGAGCCGCAATGACGGCGACCGGGAAGAGGACGTAGAGAACCTTTGAGAACTGCATTTTAACTGTCGGGCTGCAGGAACAAGAACGTGGAAATAAGTTGGGAGGAAACGACTGCAGGGACGAAGAACGCGGACGGTGCAAAACGACTGTTCGGACTCTTCAGCGACTTTGCAGAAAAGAGAGAATAAGAGACTTCTATGGGCGAAATGTGGTGTTTCAAGAATGCCGATTCAGCGGCGCTTCGTCCATACTTATGGGCGAACCGCTGCCACGGTCGTCAGGATCCGTGACAATCGACCGAACACGCGCTGTCCGAGCCAAGCCCATCCCCGCCAAGATCGGGCGATCAGCGTCAGAGGAGCTCTGTGTCGTTGCTCAGCCATGTGAGGTATGGGCAATTCAACAGCACAAACACAGCCCGCTGCCGTTTTCTTCTTCGTCATGCAATCCTCGGCGGGCAGCAGTCGTCAGCCGCGTTTGAAACAGGGGAGCATCTTGGAGGATGTGCCCTGAGAAGCGTTTCAGACGGCAGGGCAACGTGGGATCTACCCGCCTGGCCCTTGTCGAGCTTTGGGATGCGCGCTTCTTCTTTCTCGTCGTGAAAACCCTCCGTCCGGGAGTTCGTAGCCCTGCAGTAGACCGGCGCTTGAAGGTGCGCCACGCCCGCAGGATTCGGGACGAGACTTTTGACGGACGATGGCTTGAGGTCAATGACGGTGGAAGATCTCCAAGCTTAGGGAGGCAGAGGATGATGCGGTTGGAGCTCTGGGACGCTAACTCGTTTTTAGTAATCTCAGCTTTGCACGGACCATCTCCTGCAGGACCCAGGGCGGTCGGCCTCTCGGAGCGTCTTCAACGCAGTTGGCGCTGTCCGTGGCCAATGAGAAGCTTCAGTGGTACCTAGTAGCCCAGACCGATAACCAAGCTCGCCCAAAGCTGGGCAGGTAGTGTCGTCAGCGTCCCTTGCCAGTTGCCACAGGCAGACATTCCCGTCGGCTTCACAGGATCTCCCTCCAGAGAATCTCCCCATTGTCACCTTTCCAACACAACGTTGGTTTTCTTACCTTAGTCTAGCACTGGTAATCCTCAGAACAGACAATCAAAACATCCATCACGACCAAACATGAAGTCTCTTTCCATCTCCAGGCTGCTCACGGCCGGCTCCCTAGCGGCCGTCGCATACTCCGCCGCCGTCCAGAGGCCCCTCGCCGACGACGCCAACGACGACCACCCGATCCCCCTCATCATCTGGCACGGCCTCGGCGACTCCTACGACGGCGACGGCATCAAGCAGGTCGGCGAGCTGGCCGAGGCCATCAACCCGGGCACCTTCGTCTACAACGTCAAGATCGGCGCCGACGCCAACGCCGACCGCTCCGCGACCTTCTTCGGCAACGTCACCTCCCAGCTCGAGCAGGTCTGCGCCGACCTCGCCGAACACCCCATCCTCTCCACCGCCCCGGCCGTCGACGCCATCGGCTTCAGCCAGGGCGGCCAGTTCCTCCGCGGCTACGTCGAGCGCTGCAACAAGCCCCCCGTCCGCAGCCTCGTCACCTACGGCAGCCAGCACAACGGCATCGTCGAGTTCAAGGCCTGCGGCGCCACCGACTTCCTGTGCAAGGGCGCCATGGCCCTGCTGCGCTTCAACACCTGGTCCTCCTTCGTCCAGAACCGCCTCGTCCCCGCCCAGTACTACCGCGACCCGGCCCCCGACCAGTACGAGAAGTACATCGAGTCGTCCAACTTCCTCGCCGACATCAACAACGAGCGCGAGCTGAAGAACGTCGAGTACAAGAAGAATCTGGCCAGTCTGTCCAACTTCGTCATGGTCATGTTCGAGGACGACACCACCGTGATTCCCAAGGAGACTGCCTGGTTTGAGGAGGTAAGGACCTACTCATATGATGTGAATCCTTAGGTCAATGATGCTAACGAGACAGGTCAACGGCACGGAGAGCCTGCCGCTGCGCGCCCGCCAGATCTACAAGGAGGACTGGATCGGTCTCAGGGAGCTCGACCGCAAGGGAGGACTCCGCTTCCGCCAGATCCCCGGTGACCACATGCAGCTGACCGAGAAGAACCTGAACAAGACCATTTCCGAGTTCTTCGGTCCCTTCAAGAAGCGCTTCGCCTCCGAGAAGACGTCGTTCGCCTCTGAGGAGTTGTGAAGAATTGGAATACAGTACCATGAATAGGAAAAGAGAGAAGAAAAAACGGCGCGCGCGCGTAGGTAATAGGGCAAATTGTACACTAGGTCTGATTGATAAATCCCTGACACAAGAGTTCTCTGGTTATTTTTGATCTGAACCAACGCCATACGCCTCGAACCATGCATGGTATAATCCCGCAGGAATCCCCCTCCCCTTTCCCCTCCTTTTTTATGGATGTCTTCTTCGCGTGATTCGCAAAGTCTAGTTGTCCACGGCAGCCTTGGCCTTGGCCTTCTGCTTCTTCAGCTTCTCCTTGCGCTCCGCCGCGATCTTCTTGTCGAGCTTGTCGTCGTTGCTCTCGGGCAGCGCCTTTTGCGCGGCCTTCTTGGCCTTCTTGGTCGTGGGCTTGCTCTCCTCCTCGTCCTGCTCCTCCTCGGCGGCGGCCTCGATCGACTTGCGCTTCTTGCCGACGTTGGCCTTCTCCTTGATGGCCTTGGCCTCCTCGCTGTTGTCGGCGACGATGTCCTTCTCCTCGAGCCAGAGCTCGTCCGTCAGCCAGATGGGCAGCGCGGCCGTCTCCTGGCCCTTGATGTAGATGCTCTTGACGTTGGCCCACTTCTGCGGCACCCACTTCTCGACGAGCGCCTTGACGACGGCCTCGACGTTCTCGGCCACCTGCGCGGCCGTGAAGCCGGCGTAGCCTATCCGGATGGCCGTGTTGGTCGAGGGGGTGAGGCTGACGAGGGCGGAGCCGACGGCCTTTTCGATCTCGGCGGCGATGTCCTGCGGGGAGCCGACCTTGGAGGCGGCGCCGCTGCCTTCCTGCTGCTTCTGGCGCTTGCCGTCGACGCGGGCGGGCTTGGGGGAGAGGACGACGGGGATGGGACGCTTGGCGGTGGTCTTGTAGAAGGTCTTGCCGAGGGCCTTGGGGAGGCGGTTGACGATGCGGTCGTCGGCGAGGAAGACGTCGTGCTCGGCGTAGAGCTTGCGCTGGGCCTCGTACTGCTTCCACTTGGACTTGAGCTTGCCGAGGTCGACGACGCGGGTGATGCGGGCGCGGAGGGCCTCGGGGAAGTCGTCGGAGGCGATGACGT
The DNA here is from genome assembly GCF_011947395.1 of Colletotrichum karsti. Classification (NCBI taxonomy): domain Eukaryota; kingdom Fungi; phylum Ascomycota; class Sordariomycetes; order Glomerellales; family Glomerellaceae; genus Colletotrichum; species Colletotrichum karsti. The sequence continues at coordinate 593,726 of NW_024065925.1, forward strand.
CCTTGTAGGCGCGCTGGGGGTCGGCGGTGATGAGGCATATCGTGGACTCGTCGTCCGTGTTGAGCGGGTGCGGGAGGGCGATCTTGCCGGGCTTGAGGCGGTTGGTGTCGGCGATGTGGCGCTTCGTGGTGAGGGTGAGCCAGATGGGCGAGCGGGCGATCTCGGCCTCGTCTTCGGGGTCGGCGAGGAGGTTCTTCTTGCCGGAGGACTCGGCCTTTGCGGCGGCGGCCTTCTTGATGTGGGCGAGGAGAGCCTTGGACGCCTTCAGGGTCTGGTAGTTTTTTCTGCGATTAGCGATTGGAAGGTCATGGCGAATTGAACGGGGGTTTCTCACCTGCTCGGGGTCAATTGTGGGCGCGACATCTTTCGATGCGACGGCGACGGTCTTTGAGGGGGCCATGACTACAGATGTTGTGGTGGAACGTCTGTTTGTTCTGGCTGGGAGGATGGGATGCAGGATATCTTCACCAGCAGATATGGTGGGGAGTTTTCTGGCGGTTGTCCAAAAATTTTTGGGCAGGGATCATGACTTATCGGCGAATGCAGACCGCCGGAGCCGATCTGCACGGTCCATCTTGCAATCGATAAGAACTAGCTTATCGATAAGATTTGATGGTAACTGATAAGATCTTGTCCTTACTCACCGAGGTGACGACTCGGTGAAGACGTCAACCGCCAACATCTATGTGAGGGGTGTTAAAGAGTTGGCTGAGGGGCAATTGGGATACATGAGGACGGGGAACGTTATTGGGAGTTATTTTCAGTTGTAAATAGTTGTGGAGGTTGAATTTCGCAGCGCGTCGTCTACCTGCGGGTTGGCTATGTATTGACGCGTTAATTGGCTTTCGGCATCGCGTCTGCGAGCCAAGTGCACATTCAAGCTGACACCTCAACTCATGACTGAACAGCTGAGAAGCGCATTCGGCATTTGATTCTCCCCAAAACTATAGGAAAGATCAAATAACGTTCCTAAACGTTTGTGGGCGTGTGCTGAATGCTGCTCCCTCACCCAACCGGTCAACCGTCAACTGGGTCTTGATACATGGGATCTCTGTCTCACACTCTGAAAACGGGCAACGACAAGCCTGATGCGTGCCAACCCAAACGAGAGCAGTGGGACCGGTGTCAATCCAATTGGGAACGCCGGGATCATTTAAAAAAACCTGTCAAAGGCTCAGCGGGTCGTGTGAGCAGGAGCGCGACTTGCGTTAGCGATGCGGGGTGGACGCGGCCATGACTGACGGTTCGGGAGGCGGGCTCAGGCTCGGCCGTCTGGCGTTCCTGACACTTCATTTCCCCAAAGCCACCTGTCAGCTCGTCGTCGCGCACAGGACCACAGTAATCTTGTGTTCGACTTGTTGCTGCTGCAAAACAAGACAATTAGCTAGCAGATAAGAGGAAGAGGGATGATTGTGGTTCAAGAAAAGGCGGGCGAGTGTTATATCATGGCCGGGCCAGTGGATATGGACCAGAACAGGGTTCGTGGGTTGAGACCACTTTACGCGAACCAACACGTTCCCGCGATGCCTCGTTTCAACCCCTTCACTTTTGGTGCAACTCTTTTTTTTATGTATGGCACTGGAGCACTTTATGGCTCGTGTTTCTGCAACCCGGTCTCTGGGCGGGACAAGGTCTCACAAAGACGGACAGGCAGCACATGCTCGTGGCAGAAACAGGAAGCAGGTGAGGAAACGGGAACCAATGGGTTGTCGAGATTCGTACGATCCATGTAGCCAACAAGAGGAGCATCGGCGCAGATACTGGAAGCGAAGGGAGCCACAGCCACAGGGATGGATGGAAGTGAAATATCAGGCAAGAGGGCATGTGGGAATGCATCCAATGTTCTAACTTACACAGAGGGACGCGCTGGTAATGTACGGGCTATGTATCCGAACATGGCATGTATTATTGGAAGCCACTCTGCAGAGACACGCTTCTCCGGCCAGGCTTTGGCTTGCCAGGGTTAAGAAGAGCCATTGGAGGGAATAAGGGAAAACGGGTTGAGCAGCGGTTCTCGGCGCTAAAATTGCGTTCTTCAGCGTTCTGCGCCGTTGGGACTTGCCCCGTAAGAGGAAGGATGGATGCTGACCACAGCTGGTGAGAGACGGCAGACGCGCATCGGAAGTTGACGTGAGTCGTACCTTTTTTTTTTTTTTTTCCCTCTTTGTCTTTTTGGTGGAGACGCGATTCGGGAGGCTGGAACGGAGCAGGACTCGACGTGGATGAGGGGCATTTGTGTCCATTGTGAGGTCACAGACTGCGAAGTTTTTGAAGAAGAGATGGCTGGTAAGAAAAGGCGGTCTAATTGAGTGAGAATATTGAACTTGACAAGAAAGAAAAAAAGAGAAGAAAGCAGCAGATAGCCGTGTCTTCGTGATGGTGACACCAGCTCCCGTCTACAGCGGACGGGAAGCACAATTTAGAGCCGTTAAAGCTCAGATAGCGGCCCGCGTCAGCCCTGACAGTCGACCGAGCTTCATCTTCTAGCGCTTGCATGGAGATCCCGGGTGCGCTAAATCCACTGTAACCGCCATCCCGACAGCGAGCGAAGCTCCACCATGAGCACAACTTGCACAGCACAAGCAGGGCAGGACGCGGGGGACGCGATCAACGCCAACGCGCAAGAACACGCTCAGGTTCGCTCCTCCCACAACCGGTACTAACGCCAGCACCGCACCTGCCAGGTAAGAAGGGGGGGCCATCAAAAAGGTCTCGTCCCCGTCCGACCAGCTTTCCTGCCCGCCTCACGCACCACGCACACACTTCTGGGCCTCCTTCCACCAGACCTGCAACCACTTTGACGGTTTTTTTGCACTCAGATTTTATACCTTGGTGAAAATATCTCCAAGAGCACAGTCCTTTCCCTTTTCACCCTTCGTCCTGTATATCCATTATCACCTCTCTCACCCTCACCTCCGCCTACCGGCCGTGTCCTCCCCGCGAAACCACTTACACGCGATTCCACTCTACGCCAAAATCCACGCCTGATATTGGAGCACCGACACCGCGCCTACCAAAAACGCGAACGTCCCCAACGCGGTGGAAGGATACTGGAGAGAAAAAAAATCATCTACAAGGACGAGAATAAGGAACAAGACCAACAACACTCGGGGTAGTCATTCTTTCTGGCTGGGCATGTTGTCGTCGCCGCAATGATGGACTCGTCGCCTCAATCCAAGAACCCGGAGCCCACGCTTCCCATGGCCGGCACCAAGCGTCCTGCTCCGAGCCTCCTCCCGGCCTTCGAACCTCTCTCTTCCTCCCCGGGTTTTCCTCGACCTTCCAAGCGTCAAGCTCGTCCCGGTTCCGTCGGAGGAAACAACGCATACCTCAAGTATCCCACGCCCATTCCGACTTCGAGCACCGGCATCCTCTCGTCTTCCCCACCCCGTGTCCACCACCGCTCCGCCGCCTCGCGGGCTCTGTCTGCCGCCTCCGAACGCACGCCCCTAGGTTCCGTCCCCTCCATTGAACTTAACGAGAACGGCGAGACCCTGCTCATGGGCCGATCCAGCAATTCTTCACACTACCAGCTCTCCGCCAACCGTCTCATATCTCGCGTGCACATCAAGGCCCGTTTCGTGCCTGCTCCGTCCGCCTTGGAGCCGAACAAGATCGAGATTCAGTGCAATGGCTGGAACGGACTGAAGCTGCACTGCCAGGGCCGCACTTGGGAGCTTCTCAAGGGCGATTCCTTCACCTCTGAGACGGAAGGCACCGAAATCATGCTCGACGTCCACGACGCACGCGTCATGATTCAATGGCCGAAGCGGGACCACCGCGACCGCCTCGCGAGCCCCGAGTCCCAGTGGGACGACTCCCCGCCCCGGCCCAATGGCCGTGCCGCCGCCGCCGCCGCCAACCTTCTCCAGTCCAGCCCTCTGCGCCGCACTTCCCGCATCGAGTCCCCGGATTCCCCGACCCCAGCTCATATGACCAGCTCTCAGCGCCTGCAAGCTCTTCTGCCCACTGATGATGGCGAGGTTCACATCTACGAGGACTCCAGCGCAGAGGAGCCGGAGCTTCCCAAGCTTACTGACTCGGGTGTCAATGTTGGCCAGAGCTTCGCGACCGAGGCCACTAACTCTTTCTCGTCCGACCTTAGCGAGCCCGAGGACGAGAACTATCCTGATGAAGAAAATGATCCCATTGTTCACTCGTTTGGGCCTTTCGGAGCTGACATCTCCAACCGTCTGGCCTCTGTGCTGTCTTCTGCGCCAAAGTATCCTTCCTCCAAGCACTCGCGGCTGTCGCCGGTCCGCGACAACTCAAACCCCTCCAGCCCAGTCTCCGCGCCCCCCAAGTCGCCCGAGGTCAAGGAGGAGGAGGAAGAGGAAGTGAGGCAGCCTCCTTACGAGAACTCCGCCGTGCGTAACCACGTCGTCAACCAGCTCGCCTTCTCCCGTCTGTCGTCCAACCCGTTGTCGACCATCATGAACAACCTTCCCACAGAGGAGAAGAGGGGTTTGGCCAAGGAGCAGCTTAGGAGCCTCCTCGAGAACACGGCGTGCATCGGCATCATTACACGTCAGGGCAAGGATGCCGCCGGCAAGCCCCTCGAGAGCGAGTACTACTACGTCCCTGAGGCCGACGATGATGAACAGCGCCGCTTCGCCGTCACTGACGGGCTGCGGAAGCCTAGTCTGAGAGCTTGCAGAAAGCAGCACAAGGTGAGATCTGTTGACATCGAGAGGAGGAACGTTCCAACTAACGCGTCGGGCTTAGCAATACTACTGGAAACGCCCGCGAACCCCTTGAATGATTCCTACTCTGGCTTTTATACCATGTGCATTTTTGGCTTGCATCCAGCAACCTTGCTCAAGCTGAGCTGTTGCCATGAACGACACGTCCTACATGGCACAGCCCTCACGCCACCTTCCTACTGTCCATGACCTTGGCTTTAAACAAACCACCCGTTTGGCAAACTTGTCTGGCTGCATAGCGCAAGGCGTTTCATGGATCCTGTTGGTTGTATTTGTATTTCTTTTCCTTTTTATCTGTACGATTCACACTACTATACCTCGGGTATTTTTTATCCCCATCGATTCCCCCCATAAAACAAACACCCGCTAGATGAGACACATGCATTCCCGACACCGGTCCAGGTTAACCGATTTGGAGCGAGCAGCAGCTGTGCATTATTAGGTTGAATTTTTTCCCCGATTCATGTGTTTAGCGGGGCTTGTGGTTCAGAGCGTTGGATGGAGGGCGGGGAATGGCAATTGGTAAGGACGGGATGGGACGGGGGCGGTCGGTCGGTCGGGAACACAAAAACGGGATTGACGAGGTGATGGTGGAAATGTAAAACGTCGACGACACGCTTGAATCAGGTTCTGGTAAATAACATGTTCTTTTTCCCCAAGGCGTACTTGTTCGGTCGAGGTATGGTGTTTCTGGTGAGGTGTTGCCGCGGTGTTGCCCATGTCGAGGTCCTCGCTATTGCTGGTGGGGTCACCGTATTGCTGCTGTCTTCGATGTTACTGTCATTGTCACCACTGTAGTCGCGAATCCTCGGCCGAGAGGCACGTAGGAAATATGCGTCGAACAGCCTTTGAAGGTTACATGGTCCTGAGATGTGATTGGAAGTCAAAGAACAGCTTTGAAGAACATCTGGTCTTGAAACTCAGTCAGCATGTATCGATCCATCAATCAATCTTTCAAGGAAGTATAGTCTTGAAACTCAGTCAGCATATATCGATTCGTAAATCAATCTTTCAAATGAATATGGCCTTAAAACTCAGTCAGTATAGATCGATCTATAAATTAATCTTTCAAGGAAATATGGTCTTGAAATACGGTCCGCTCTTAGGTTGATAGGTACAGGTACCTTACCCGCCGCCTAAAGAACGTGCCCCCGCGTCCAGGCCTGGAGCTTCGCCTGGCTCGTCATTTTCTTTCGTACCTCCCAGCATGGTCCGAGCCGGCATTCTCAAAATAAACTCAAAATCGCGTCAATGGCATCCCAGGAACGATTTTCCCGGGGAAGAACGGTGTTCAACATCCGAGAGGTCGGAGGACGTGTGGTTGCACCGGAACAGCTCGTGTGGGTCCCACAGGTCCTTTCCCCCCGCCCCCGCTCCGCCGGCCTGCCGATGAGTGGAGCTAAACAGGTAACCCGGGGCCGGGAGCTGAGGCCTGGCCCAGGCCCTCCACGTCTCGACCGATTTTACCCCGCAATGGCAATGACAATGACGGAGCTGGCTTTTTTACTTCGTTCCAGCTCATACCACCATCTCCAGCAGTGTGTAACACGGATCTTTAACTGGTGAAAACAATCTATCATGGCCGGTATTGTTTGCCAGCGGGCATGGACTCAAGATACTAACTAGAACTGGGAGTGAGGTGCTTAAGTATATGCATTATCAACCAAGTCGTTCCGATACGAAGCTGTAGGATAGGTAAGAAGGTATGGAATATGCTGGGAAGAAAAAGCATGTGCTTCCGATTATGTCACAGGAAATGCCTGGACCGGGACGCCTCACCACCACCATCATCAGTGGCAACGCACCTCACACAACACACAGCGGCGAAAAATGATGTTATGCCCCGCGCGCCGGTGTGATCGTCGTCCCATGTCCAACCCACCAATTCTTCTAGTAATCACACCTCATCGGACGCTAACTACCTTACGACCCGTTCGCAAGAGGCGCGTTGCGGAAAAGGTGAGGTAGGGTGTCACGGTTGAGTTGGTCTCACTTGCCTTGCCTTACAATCAGAGGTGGCTGGCTGCAAGAAGGAAAGAGGGGGTTCGCGGGGAAGAGGGAGGGGTGGGAAAGCTTGAAGGTGCATTGGACCCTTGAAAAGGCGAGAGCTTGGGAGGAGGGTGGTTTGATAAAGGGAAGCTCCCGCCTACCTCCCCCGTCCGTTGATGGTTTAATTTCACTTCATTCCAAACAAGAAGTATAAACATCCCCCAAAATCCATCTACACATCGACAACCTACGCAACCACATCCAGACCTATCCTATAAACACCGCCAAACAAAACAAACGACCTACCACTCTCTCAATCCAAAAAAATCAAATATCCTTCACCAACAAAAACAAACACAAAAATGTCCTCCCAACCCTCCATGGCAAGCGTCGCCCCGCAAAAGGACGCCCCCCACGCCGACCCCCAGAACCCGTCTTCCCCCGCTGCCGAGGCCGCCCGCGTCATCGAGCGCACCAACAGCTGGAAGCCCTCGTTCGAGCGCCGCCCGAGCTGGAACAAGGAGGACCAGAAGCGCGAGCTGCAGATGAGCCACATCGAGGACGTCAAGACCGGGCCCGGCTTCACCGAGCGGGCGTGAACCGGCGTAGGACGTATGCTTTGGATTCGAGGGCACGAGGGTCACCCTGATATCGAGGAGACGAGGCGGATTCCGAGAGGGCTTCGTTCGCTGATGGAAGGGTAGCTTGGGCAGTTTGAGCACAATCGCGATGGGGTGCTGGGTTCGAAATACGAGGGTCATGAGGGCGTGGCGTTCAAAATAGCATTCACCTTTGTATTCCGTCAAACGATCACGTTTCATATGAATTGAGTGTGCCATTGTTTTCTGCAATCCTAACCTGCCATTCCGTACCGTCCGTCCCAAACTGCAAATAACTCGATATGACTGGAATCGAGAAACGACTATTCCCATCGTGGAGGGTACTACTCGTACACGAGAAAAAGGACTGCTGCTAACGCTGCGTACGCTGACCTTCGCATGGTATATAAACTAACACGAACTTGATGAAGCTGTCACACGAGACTGACGTGCCCTGTCTACAGCCCCTTGGGACCGCGGCCGTCCTGGCCTCCCGTCTTGAAATATTCCCCAACCACACCGATGGCGTATGAGACACCACCCAACCAAGCCGCCCCAAGGATGACCCGTCGGGTCCGGCTCCTCTTCGGCTTGCGACGGCTGAAATCCTGGTTGTCGCAAGATATTGTGTTGCGTCTCCTCAGCGGGCTGGAAGGCGGTGGAGGTTTGTCCTCCGCCTCCGCTCCTGGGTAATCATAGTTGAGAAAGCCTGTAGGACTGGAAGAGTAAGCGCTTGGTACTACGGGGTCGCTCCCCATCATGTCGATGGGGTTCACCTTTGGCGCCTGGTACGTCGTCGGCTTCTCGATGATCGGGGTTTGCGCGACCGGGGCGGCTGACTGGTCTACCTCCGCATCCCGTACCTTCCGAAACACCAGCACATCACCACTGCCGGATACAATCTCGTATCCTTCCTTCTGTAAGGGACTGAAATAGGGGAAGAACTTAGTGGGGTTTGACAGACGTGGCAGGACGTCTGCGGGACTGAGCGGCGTGGCGGCGCTGTTGGGGACCACCGATGTCGTCTCAGCCGAGGTGATACTTTGCATGGTAGGGTCGTAGGCGAGGATTTTGTATAAGACCGGCTCACTCAAGTCGGGCTTTGCCGCCGTGGTGTTGGCCTCCATCTCGCTCACAGTGCCGTACGATCGAACATACGCCGGCCAGGTCTGCTTGCCCCCGGTCTCCTCGGTGTAACTCAACTCGAGACCTTGAGGTTCTGTCGAGTACTGGTCCAAAGAGCCCTGACCGGATTCCCGTGGCTTAAAGGCAGAAGCCCGGTTCATCGCTGGCTCCAACCTCGGGAAGCTCTCGTCAAAAGACGCAGCCTCAACCTCGTCTCCCTTGGGGCTTTGGTACTTCGTGTCCTCGGCTTTGGGGCTCTCCGTGATGATCTTGCTCCATGACTTTGAGAAGTCTTCCGGGAAGTCTCTGACGTAGTTGCCAGTGAGGTCTTCCTTGGGCTGGATGCTGTCCCAAACCTTGCTTCTTGCCTTGCGCAGACTGACCCGAGCTGCCTTGCTGGAAATATCCCAATTGACCTCATAGCGGGGCAGGTCATCCTCGAGCACTTGTCTGTGAGTAGTGCTATATTCCCTGCGAGACTGGCCCGAAGAGGTCGGGATCTTGGCGCGAATGTCGCTGGCACGAAGCAGGTCCAAATCGTCTGCCCTCTCATTCTCTGTCGCGGTCGCTTCCACGGTCGAAGTACCGTATGTATTCAGTCGACGCATGTTCGCTTTGGCAGCGATTTCAGCATCAAAGTCGCTCAGGCCTTTGGAAACAGGATCCATCGTCTGGATTGGCTGACCGTGCGGCTCGTTGTACCGATATGACTGATACTTCTTCGCCTCGTCGAACGTGGTTTGGTCCCAGTCTGGTTTGGGGCGTTGACTCTCCGGCTGGTTATACTGAACGGGCTTGTGCTTGGCCATGTCCTCGGGTGCGATCGGGGCCACAGTGCTCTCTGGCAGCTGCCCATCACCTCTGGCAAAGGCGACTGGTCCGTACGTATTCAGATCAGAGTACTGCTTGGAAGCCTCCTCGGGATGCATCGGAGGCTTTCCATGAGGTTCATTCCAGCCGATGGGCTCATACTCTCCCAGGTCTGTGTAAGCCTTCGATGCCTCTTCGGGGTGCATCGGTGCCTGACCATGCGGCTCATTATAAGCCATCGGGCCGTACTGATCGAGATCTGGGTACGCCTTGGATGCTTCTTCAGGATGAATTGGGGCCTTCCCAAAAGGCTCGTTGTAGCCTACAGGGCCGTATTTGTGGAGATCATCATAATCCTTTGACCTCTCTTCCTCGGTAAGAGGACGCGCGCCCTCAGGCTCGTTGAAACCACTCGGGCCATACTTGTGAAGATCATCATAGGCAGTCTTCTCCTCAACGGCTGCGTCGCTGCCCTCATTGTGCATGACCGGGCCGTATTTGTTCAGATCGTCATACGTCTCGACCGCCCCTTGAATCTGAGCATCTTCGTTGTGCATCACGGGTCGATACTTGTCTAGGTCTTCGTATGCCGGCTGAGAAAGTTCCTCGGGCGTACCCTCGGTGAGCGATGGGTTGGCATACTTGTGGAGATCGTCGTATTTGGACTCGGGCGCGGGTTTGGCGTCTTCGATGAAGTCCTCAAGACCCACAGGCTTGTACTTCTCCAAGTCGTCGTACTTTGGCTCTTCTGAAACTTCTTGCTGGAGCTGTTTGGCATCGAGCGTCTTGTCCATGACTGGAGTGTACTTGTCCAGATCCGCATACTGCGGGGTCCCCGCATCTCCACTCTCGGCCCACGGGGTGCCATCGAGCGGGACCTGGCCGTACTGCTTTAGCTCTTCGGCAGGAGGTGGCCCGTCCTCGTAAAAAGGTTCGTGGACTGCATTGGGACTATCCGACTGGACCCTCTTGTTGGTAATGGGGTCGATTTCGACGCCTGCGTCCCTGCTGGCGGAGGTGGTTGACTTGGCCCGGACTTGACTGCCGAGGTAGTTGCGGATGTTTTGTAGAGGCGACTGCCAAAGATCGTACTCGTAGGACCCAGTGCGCTTCGAGGAGAAGAGGGCGTTGATGGCGCCGCGCTCGACGTCTTCAATGTTCTGGCCGGGACGGGTTCCTGGGACGTCGTCCGAGTTCACTTTGTCTTTCACATTTGTTCCTTTCGAGTGGGTATGGCCGTGTCTGATCCAGCACTGCGCCATCATGTTCTTCAGCACTATTCTTGAGTCCTCGGCACGCGAACTCGGATCCCATGACAGTTTCCGGTTTATTGACTCCATGTATTTGTAGCTGACTTGACGCTGGCGCTGTCGTAATTGACGCTGGAATTCGGGATCCAGATAGGTCGACCACGCGCGGAAGCGAAAGGTGCGAGTTTGGCCATAGTGGCTCGCCTTCGTGGGCGCTTGGCTCGCATGAGTGAAGGCTCTTAGGCCGCTCGCACGTGTCGAGGGTCGGGGCATGTTGGTGAGCATGATGAGGACGAGCCTAACGACACTGATCATCACCAAAAGTTAGCATTATGCAACATCGCAGACTGGGACGACGCATATGCCATTCGAGTACTTCTCGGAATAAGACAGCATTTGACGACGTGTACGACGACAACGACACCGACACCAGCAATAATGACGGGAGCTGGAAAAAAGGGACGAGAACGAGGAAGAGACCAGGAAAAACGACAGCCAAGGTCCTCGACAGCTGGATTCCGGCTTGCCAGGTTGTCGATTCTCTGGCACGTCAACGAACCAGAAGCACTTACACGAAGGAGAATTGAAGGGTATTGCGCGATGAAGCGCCCGCATATAGGCCGTTGGACACGATTCTTTGAAGTATGTAGTTCGAGAGTTGAAGTTCGGTAATCCGCCACCTCCGCAACGGCGAAAGGAAGAGGGAAGGTTGGCAACGTTGGTCGGAGCAGCGTGAGTTCAAGCGACCTGCAGCTGATGGCGAATGGGCAGATCAGACGGGACGAGGGAGCAGCAAGCGGCAATCCCCTGCGCCTGGCCGGCTTGGGTAACCCGCTAGGGGGATCGGGATCCACTGCCAACCTGCTCCTCCCTGGCGCTCTTCCCGCTAATGGCCTGGGGAGCATTTCATTTCCATGCGGGGTAAGGTGCCTCGTCTGCCTCTGTCGCCGCTTGAAACCGCCGAACTGCCCCGAATTGGCGACTCCAAGGCCGCCGGGGGGCTTCTGCGAACCTCAGCAGTCCACTGAAGCAGGTCACACCTTTCAACTGCTGCCGGCTGCACCTGATGTGGAGTCAATTCGAGTCGATGTCGAAATGGACCAATTGAACACCGCAGATAAGCCGGGGATCATGCAAGAAAGCACAGACGCTTTTGTGCACGGATGGGCCAGCCATCAGCAGCAAAAAGTCACGTGCGAGGGGCTGGCCGATGACCGCATCATCCCAGGGAGACGAGTTGGAGCTTGGGCGGGTCGGTATGGCCGTTTTCATTCGTCCATCTCAAAATCTATCGGCCTGAGTCAACAGTGTTGCTTCTTTCCCCGGTGTTTTGCAGCTTTCTCGTGAGGCCCTCTGGTCCTGTTCCGATTGCCTCACCAAACATAAATCCAAAGCGCGATGCGCCGAGGCCAATTCGAACATCTGCTCTGTTCCGTTTCTTGCACTTAAAAACTAAACACGACCTAATAAGGTCGGCAGATCTTCCCTTTGCTTTCAACCGTTCACATTTCTTTGCGCATTCATAGCGTTGCGCCTGTGCCACATATCTGCACTGTACCCCGCCAACGTCATTTTGAGCTCCAGAGACTCGACCTTACGCTGGGTCCCTCATCACGCAGACGTCCACCACTTTGCAAACCACACCAAACACCAGATCATGTCGCGAGCCTTCGGAAAAGGTGCGCGTTCGGCCGGCGCAAAAGGTTTTGGGTCCCCTGCGCGCGGGGGCTTCGGCGGCTTTTCTTCCTCGAACAATAATGGCTTGTCCTACCTTACCGAACCGCCCGACCTCTCCTCCATTTCCGATGCGAACGTCGTCGTCTCCTTCAAGAATACACTCAAAAAAGATGCAACCACCAAGGCCAAGGCATTAGAGGAACTCTTGGCATACGTGCAGGCTCATCCATACGAGAACAATGGTGGGACAGAGGAGGCAGTTCTGGAAGCTTGGGTGCGTTATCCCCAAGAGAAACTCGTTGATATTCAGCTAGTAATGCTTATAACAGGTGCAAATATACCCTCGTATATCCATAGACAATGCCCGCCGCGTCCGCGAACTCTCCCACACCTTGCAATTCGAGTTGATGAAGTCGGCTCGGAAGCGCATGGAGAAACATGTTCCCAGAATCGTGGGCACCTGGCTTGCAGGCCTCTACGATAAAGACCGCGCCGTTTCGAGGGCAGCAAACGACGGCCTTTCATCCTTCCTTAACAGTCCCGGAAAGGTCGTTCTGTTCTGGAAGAAGTGCCAGACACAAATCTTGACGTATGCGACCGAGGCCATTCAGGAGACAAAGGACACTCTGAGCGACGAGAGATCGACGACGCCCGACGACGCCGAGGCTAAATACCTGCGAGTTGTGGGAGCCAGTCTTTCTTTGGTCCTCGGCCTCTTGCAGAAGTTGGACGCGGCTGATGTCCAAAAAGAAGAGGAGGCATACGAAACGTTTTTCGCCGAGGAAAAGGTCTGGAAGAGCGCTCTCATGGCCGACAACTCGGTTCGAAAGACGGCCTGCCAGCTGCTGTGGATCTGCCTGGACAAGAGATTTGAGATGGTATCCTCTCAAATTTCTCGCTTGAAGAAGGTCTTTATCGTGGAGGGTCTGAAGAGCAGCCAGATAGGGTCCGCCATCGAGTACACCAGGATCCTCACGAAGCTGACGAACAAGTTTCCCGAAATCTGGTCAAGTTCGAGTGACAAGAAGACGCCGATTCACCGACTGAATGGCTTCTTAGAAAAAGGCTCCCAGGCCAGTTCTGTCAAGTACTGGGAGTACCTTGAGCATCTCATTGCGGCCATCCCCGCTGAGCACTTCACCGCAGACGCATCCGCGGCTGCCTTGAAGGCGATGAGAACCGGTATCACAAACAGAGAAGAGCCTCGTTTCAATGCCCCCACGGCTTGGACATGCTACGTTCACGTATCAAAGCACTTCTTGAAGAACGTTACGTCCGACGGCCCTCGAGCCAAGCTCGTCCAGGAGCACCTATTCCCCCTGATCGAGCACTTCCTATTCCCAACCCCTGAAAATGCGGCATGGGAGATTGGTGGTGCTGGACGTCTGGGTGTTATCAGCGAGGTTTACGAAGTATCCGCCGACACATCGTCCCCAGACCTGCTCCAGGCGACTACTGATAAGCTGGAATCACTTTCCTCTGAATTCTGCACCAGGATATCCAACTCACTACCCGAGGTATCATCAGGATACGAAAAGTCCCAGGAGGCCATTGCTTCCGAGGGTGATCGGTGGTTCAACCTCGTTGGTCAGGTCCAGACAAAGACCAAGGCCTCCACAACAGGCCCGGCCAAGCTGCTCCTCGGCCCTTCCAAGGCCATCATCACTTGCTGTATCAATCTTCTCTCAACCAGGAACCTCAAGCCATATGGGGCTGCTGGGGTTCTGTACAATATTGGCAAGAGCGCCCCGCGCGTCTGGGAAGATGCAGAAGCAGCCCAGGCCCTCGAGCAGTTTCTTTCGACACAGGGTAAGGAGCGTATGGAAATTCTGATGGCTTCTCGATCATCATCAGATCTCCTGAGCTGCGTGTCCATATTGGGGTCTCTGCAAGGCCAGGATGCGGCATATGCCACTATTTGGAAGACATGGATTGATGCGCTGCTCGGCTTGCCAGACGAGAACTTGGCCACCAAGGGAATCGAACGCCTCATCGCGAACCAACATGCGTCGGCTCATTCAAAATCACACGAACAGCTTCAGAAATTCTTCGGAACGAGATGCTCCGGGATTGTTCGGGGCGAGTCGGATTCATGGGGCTTATTTGAGGCAGCTCTAGCCAATGATGCTGTGACGGAGTCTACGGCTAAACAGCTCGTGGACAACAGCCTCGCTGCTTTGTCGCAAGATAAGGCTCATTCGGCACAGGCTCTCCGAGCACTAGAGATAATCGCCAACAATAAGCCTGGACTGCTGTCCCAGGATGAGTCGACTCACACAGCTGTAGTTACGGAGCTGCTTGGGCTTGCCGAGCTCAACGACAGAGCAGTCTCGTCTCGCGCCACGTCTCTGAGAGCCCTGCTGGAACAACCGAGCGATGGCACATCACCTGTGTTCGCCATCATCCAAAGGAATCTTGAAGACGCAGCACCGCAATCGCTTGGAGTCGATACGTTGGTGCAGCAGGCCCTGCAAGCGTCCAAGACCGACTCCGTGAAGATTGAAGACTTATTCCCGAGTACCAACATCTGGATGCAGCAGTTGTCAAACTTCCTCCAGGGCTCGCTAAACCCATCGCTGTCCATCACGAGCAGCCTGGGCGGCGCCCACTTCTTGGTTCAGCCCACGGAGTCGTCGCAACGCGTTCGGGTTCGCAGAGACCGGGAGGGATACTCGATCCCGGCAAGAATGGCCTCGTACACATCAAAGTTGTTGTCGTCCGACATTTCCGTCTCCACTTTGCCTGAGAGTTTCCAGGTCGAACTGCTCTATCTTCTTTGTGTATCCGTCCAGATCGTGTCTGATCAGATCACGCTTATGGACGAGAACAAGCTCTTCATGAATTTGGACGCCGGAGACACTCTCAGCTTTGCGGAAGACTTTGTCTCCTCCACCAGAGTTACCATCAATACCATTATTGACGAGGCTAAGGGCTGGAGGGATGGCTCTGAAGCCGGTTCAACCAAGTTGATCAACGGCCTCATTGCCATCATGACGCAGGAAACGAAGGAGCTCAACCCTCTGGGCGTCTACAGTTCCAGAGCGTTGAGTGAACTTCTTCAGGCTCTTACTGAGAAGCATGGCTTCCCCACCGCTGGTGACGACAAGATCAACCAGCTTGCCACGCTGAGGCCCACTCCGCAAACAATTCTCTCAGCCACGGCGGTGCTCACCGGCTTTGGCGAGACCCTCGAGTCATCCAAGGCTATCAACAACCTCTGCAACCGTCTCGTTAGTGACGTTGCTGGCGCGAGTATAGAGCCAGAGAAAGCCGAGAAGTGTCTCATGATCCTTGTGTTGCTTAACGCTTGCATGCAGGTCTACGAGGTTGGCGAGATTCCCGTGGCGAACAACCGTATCGTCTTTGCTGTTCGTCAGATCACATCTTGGCTTGACGACACCCTCAACCTCACCCCAGCCCTGTCCGCAGAGATTTGTCGCGCACTGCAAAGGTTGCTGCCCAGCATGAAGGACGTCTACGGCCCTCACTGGGAGAAGACGGTCGAATTCTCTACGGCGCTTTGGGCGAAGGCCTCGGACGACCGCCTGGACGCCTCGCTACCGTATATCCACACGTCCTTGAAGTTGATGACCGCGCTCGAGACCCTTTCAGAACCCAACGACGATTTGGAAGATGCACTGAAGGAGTACGCCGAAACCAAGTCACTCTCACTCATCGAACTCCTCAAACTGGACCGGGAGAAGGCCACGCAGCCCCTCGAGATCGTCGACGCCATCATCTGCAGACAGGTCGACAAGATCCCCCTCAAGCACATCAGCGACCTCTCAGAGCTTTATGGTCTCGTCGCGGCTGAATCCCGGTCCATCCAGACCGCTGCATTCAACCTGCTCCACCGCGCCCTACCAGCACAGCAAGAAGAGCTCTCAGTCAACGTTCTCCTCGACAAGACAGATGCTCGCCTCCCGGACGAGCTCCTCTCCCTGCTGCTCGACGCACCAACACTAGAACGCTACCCCGACGAGGTCCTCGCCCAGTTCCCGCTCCCGATCCGCTCATATCTGCTCTCCTGGCACCTCGTCTTCGACGCCTTCAGCAAGGCCTCCCTCAAAGTCCGTAATGACTACACGGAGCACCTCAAATCGGAAAGCTACCTCTCGCCTCTCCTAGACTTCACCTTCGACGTCCTAGGCCACTCCGCCGCGCACCCCCTCAGCCTCGAGCGCGAGGGCCTCACGACAACGCACATCACCTCCTACGACATCTCCCTCGCCGACGCCGAGCCCGAAGAGCGCAACCTCCACTGGCTGCTCGTCCACCTCTACTACCTCACCCTCAAATACACCCCGGGCCTCTTCAAGACCTGGTACCTCGACTGCCGCTCCAAGCAGACCCGCATCGCCGTCGAGGGCTGGATGACGCGCTACTTCTCCCCGATCATCGTCTCGGACGCCCTCGACGAGGTCGCCGCCTGGGCCGCCGCCCAAGAGGCCCCCGTCGACGACGAAAAAGAACTCGTCGTCAAGGTCAGCAAGGCCGGCAGGGAGATCACGGCCGGCTACGAGGTGGACGAGAGCATGGCCAGCATCGCCGTCAAGGTGCCCGCGAGCTACCCGATCGAGGGCGTCGCCGTCGTCGGCGTCAACCGCGTCGCCGTCAGCGAGAAGAAGTGGCAGTCCTGGCTCCTCACCACCCAGGGCATCATCACCTTCTCCAACGGCAGCATCATCGACGGCCTCTCCGCCTTCCGACGCAACGTCGTCGGCGCCCTCAAGGGCCAGAGCGAGTGCGCCATCTGCTACTCCATCATCTCCACCGACAAGAAGATGCCCGACAAGAAGTGCCAGACCTGCAAGAACCTCTTCCACAGGACGTGCCTGTACAAGTGGTTCCAGAGCAGCAACCAGAACACGTGTCCGCTGTGCCGTAACCCGATCGACTACCTGGGTTCCGAGAAGCCGCGGAGGGCGTTGTAGTGCGGAGGTGATAGACACGGTTTACGAGGCATGGAAAGGAAGGGGACAGGGGCAATTTGCATGTTTCACGGACAAATCAGACTTGGACGGGATAGAGGTGCATAGACAAAAGCAAGAGTTGGAGGTAGATAGATGACAATGGAAATGAATTCAGACTACTACGTGAACGAAATTGACGACAAAATGAAAGAAACTATGACAGAAGCAATAGCAAAAAGATGTCTAGAACTGGGCGCGGACAGGAGATTTGAACATGGACACGAACTCGTGCAACTGCCGGAGCTTCCGTCCCTTGTACGCGTCCGCCTTGAACCGCTCCATCTGCCCGTCCGACATGCCGGTGCTCTCCACGCCCGTCATGTGCTCGACGTGCGCGTCCTCCCACTGGTACGGGTCCTTGTTGGCATAACCCTCCGCGTCGATATCCATCGGGCTCTTGTCGGTACATCCCTCCGCGTCGATCTCCATCTGGTCCGTCTCGGCGAAGCGCTGGACGTGCATCAGGTGCCGCCTGTACTTGTGGTAGATGCGCTCGACGGCGCCGTAGGTCAGCCCGATGCGCTTCTTGGGGCGGTTCGGACGCTTGCGAACGCCGCCGGGGCGGCGGGGGATGATCATCTTGGCCAGGGCGGTGCCGCCGGCCAGCTTCTTCCCGCTGGCCTCGTGGGCTTCTTGCTGGTCCAGCAGGGCCTGCTCGCGTTGGGCATCAGTGTGCTTTGGCTTCCTGGCCACGAGATCGAACTTGTTGTAATGTATCTTCAGCTTTTTTGCTGCCTTTTTCTCGGCCTCCAACCTCTTTTTCTCTTCTCGCAGCTCCTGATGGGTCATACCTTCGCATTCTCTGCATTTACTCCTACCACGTGCAGAATTCGTTATGCCGCAGTCCACGCAAGCCTGTAGGCATTTTTTGCCTCGTGCGCAATCCAACTGGCTTTTGTGGCCGAAGTCGCAGTGATGTAGGACCTTCCCGCCATGTGTTTTGGCCGGTAAGTCACCAACAGCCGGGATGCCATTCTTGTTTGGGTCGCCTTTTTGTCGTCTCGAGGCCGCGTTCGGGTCGAGGCCGATGATGCCAGTATCGATCGGTGCCTGGGTACCCACATTGGGTCCGTGACGGGTCGGCTTCTGCTGCTGAGGCATATCTGACAGGTGGTTGGGTGTTTCAGTTCTTGAGAGATGATCGATAGCGGGCTACTCGATGATGTAGGTTGATGTTAATGGAAGTTGTTGTGGATGACTTCAACTCCAGACCCTCGTGGTAACGTCCAGAATTAATACCCCAGAGCAGTAATTCATCAGCCTTTGTGTTGACGAGAGCTTGGATGTATTGTAAGAGGACAGAGGCCTATGTGGCCTCGACGGTTGTGGTGTCCGCGGTCAAAGAAGTTCGATGAAACAATCAAGCAACGTTGATAGAGTATAATGCCGACAATGAATTTGAAATCTCTTGAGTATTGAAGAACATTGCCTTTCTGCCCCTCGCCTTGTGAGTCGCTGTGGTCTGATACAGTTGGACTTAGATTTGGTCGCTCTCTAGCAAGCACTTGTGTTGCAGGGCCTAGATAGTCAGACCTTGGACGTCGACGGACAAAGATTTCGGGCAACTTACTTGTTCAGCAGTCCATCTCTTTGAATCAAACCGGACCAGCTTTGCGACCAGATCCCGGACATCTGGGTCAACATCCGGCAAGATCGCGTCCCACGGCTGGCCCTCAAACGAGCGATACATTTCAAACGGCGGTGTCTTGAAGGTCGCGGCTTCGGGCCAGGTTTCCTTGGTGGGCGTGCCAAGAGTCTTGAAAATACTCAGAATCAAGCCCAGCTGGTTCCCATCTTCGTGCGTAGGTCTTGATTCGAACAGGGGGCTCGGGGGGTTCCGGCAGCATTCTGCCAGCATGGCGCCAGCAGCCCACATGTCGACAGATGGGCCGTAAGCCTTGTCTCCAAAGAGCGCGTCCGGGGCGCGATAGGGGCCGGTTCCGATATCCAGAATCTTGCTGCTGACCGGCTCGGAAACGGCCGACATGGTGGGGTGCCAGGCGGTTCCGAAATCTGAAAGGTAAGCCGGTCCATCTGGGCCGTCGAGAAGAATGGCTTCTGGTTTGACGTCCCTGTGGATGATGCCCTGGCCGTGGATGTCTTTCAGAGCAGAGAATATTTCCCTGAACAAGCTTCGGACCCTTGGGAGTGGAAACGTTCCTTTGTCGATGACATCGGCCAGAGTGAGCGGCTTGTAAGGGAACACCAAGACGAATCTTTGTTCCTGGTCCCGAAAGGTTTCCAGCAACGGGATGCACGGGCGTTTCAACGTTGCGAGGATCTTTGCCTCTCGGTGTGGATTGTGAGGCTCAATATTGTGTGTCTCGACAATGACCTTCAAAGCCCGGTCTTTGCATCTGTAGACCTCTGACGTAAGACCATTTGCGACAGGCAGACAGTTTCTGTAAGGCCCGATGGTGACCCCTACACCATCATCCGACTCGTCGGCCGTGGCCGTGGTCTGTTGGGGAGCCAAGTTGGCTGAACCAACTAGCTGGCAGATCTCATCATATTGGGCCTTCAACACACTGTAAGCGCTTGCTCCTCAAGATCGTTAGAGAAACTGCACTTACTCTGGAGATGGAATCCTTGTAGGCTTGGTTCTCAACAGAGAACGCCTCGGACTGCGACGTTGCAGCGGCACTCGGGTCGGCAGCTTCAAGGACCGCCTTTCTGCGAAGTGGTGTAAGTCGGCGACCGAGATATGCCTCTAGGAGACCGACTCACAATTTCTGAATGTTCTCATAGCGCTCGGACGCCGAGAGGTTCGTCCTCCAATCCGGGGCGTCGTCAGCCATGGAAGCAATCAAGCAGTGTTGAAGTTTGTAGATGACGCGCAGGCTGCTCGATACAGAGCAGGGATACACAATGTTCAAAGGCACTCTTGTACCTGCCTCCAACAGTGTTAGTGAGGACCCAGGAGGAAAGGACGGGATTGGTGTGGTAAGCGTCCGGTGTGCCTTCCGCCGCAGAAGGGCGGTGCGGAAATTTACCGTGCGAGAAGATTCTGCGACTGTCCGGGCCGGGGCCCGCCGGCAGATGCCCCGCAACCATCTCCGAGCCGGCCATTGATCCCTGTCGTGGAAGCTTACGTAACACGAAGTCAAGCAGCGCAATTTCGCTGGTACCTGACGCAGGCGCTCCTTTGGCGTCAATTATGTCTTGCTTATTCCTTCATTTTCCCCTTAGCTCTACCTAGCACAACTAGGCTTGGAAATGCTCCTAATTACCACAACTATCTGAAATGCATACATAATTATCTTTTATTCTAATGAGAAGCCAGAAAAAAAACAGGGGTGCTTTGGAGCTGCGCAAGCAGTTCGATGTTATACCGTGACTGTGCAGCGTCTTCATCCATGCGATGGAAATAAGGGCTGAAAGTGTAATTCATGCAGAGTCGGTGGCAGCGACAAGGATGATGCGGCTCAATTCTTCTCTTACGCTGGCTTGAATTTGCCATGTGTTGATTGAATTTCGGTCAGATTCATGGCGCGGGCGCGACACGCCAGGGCACTTCCCGTCATCTCATACAGGCACGGTTCTCTGAACCTTGTTGGAGGCGACATCCTGTCTGTCCATGAGAAGAGGGAGGCCCTAAAGGAGTAAAGTGTGCAGTGCCGGGTTCCTTAGAGTTGACGGAACGCGTTCCTAGGTTATGCAGCCGGCGCCGCCGTTGTTTCCAACGCCAGGGGCGCTAGCTTGTGCGTTTCTTTTCTTGGAAGGAATCAGCATCTCGAAGCTGACGAGCCGTCTGTAATCTTCAGCTGGAAGAAATGACTACTGTGGCATGAAGTTGGTCGAACAAGTCGAGAAGCACAAGAAGGAGAAGACAAAACTAAACTGGGACCGTAAGGCGCGTGACGTATTGCAGAAGTCCCCTCCGAGCTAGGCCGTTTCGAGTACAGAAGCCCAAGTAAAGTTGATGACTGTTGGATTGGGTTCTGAGTGATGGGCTTCAAGTCCCTATGCTGGGCCGTGTCCGCTACTCCCGGGCCAGTTTTCCGTCTCAATTAGAAGGATTCTAAATCCCCAGACAAGATGCGCCGAACTTTTCATGAGCACTTGGGCCAATTGATTACGTCGAATTGGAAAAAAAGAGAAGAAAAAAAAGGAACCTAGCCTAGGAAGAATAAATAGTGAGACACAATGAATGAGGTAAGAAAGGTACATGCTGCAAGAGTCCACGGGGACTAGATTAATAGTGGCTACTTGCACAGCACTGCAACTGCAAACGACCTCGGGATGCAGGCAACGCATAGAAGTGTGGAGCCGACATCCCAGGGCCATTTCCGTCCCTCAGTCACAGCTGGAGGTGAGGTGCCAGCCTGAGTGACGGCGGTGCGGTTCAGGAGATCTTCCCGGTCTTTCCTGCGCAAGTCTTGGTCTTGGTGTCTTCCTTCATTGCCCGAGCCTGATGGGCTGCTAGCAAGGTACTGAAGTAAAGGTCTGCCCGTGGTCGTGGTAGCTGTGACTGCCTGCCTCGTACGTATTAGCGACATCAGCAACGCCTTCCCTGCTTGGGGTTGTCTGGCCTGGCCTGGCCTTGCTCGTCTTTCTGCGCCGAACTTGTTCCATCCATCCAATCCGCTCCATTCCCTCCATTCCATCTCGCAACCCACTTGCCTACCTACCTACCTACGACCACCATCTCTACTTCCACCACCACCACCAACTCGCCCTCTCCCACGATGCGAATGCTCCTCGTCTTGGCGACACCTTTTGCAGCATTATAGACAGCATCGCTATGCGCGCCGTTCCTCTCCTTCATTCTATACATCGTACATGATTTTGCGCCCAGTAATTAGACACAATGGATGATCTCGCCAGGGCCGAATACCCTGCCATGCTGGTAATGTTTTCCCCGTTTCCCAACTCGTCATTGTTTTCCCCCTCAGCCCAGCCACTCACCCAACGACCCTGAGCCTGACCCTGAGCCTGATCTGGCCACCGGTCGCGACACTCCTCTTCATGTGCCTGCTTGCCATTGTGGGAGCGCATTGTTTGCGATCACCTTGCTAACCGTGGCATTCCTTTGTACAGGCACACCTCCAGCCCATGCAGGCTGTCAACGTCCTGACCGACCGCGTGAAGAGAATAACTAAGATCAATGCCGAGATCGCAGATTGGATGCAGGTGAGCCAATACCGAGGCTCCCGACCAACAACACCCGAGGCTGAACATTTCTTTCCAGGAGCGCCGACGAGTCGAAGACCAATACGTCCAGAGCCTGCGGAAGCTGCTGAGCTTCAAAGTCCCCAACGCCTCCTCCGAGCTTGGGTACGTTGCATCTGAAGTGTCGCCTGCCTTCAGCATCATGTACTAATCGCCCTCCCAGCGTCTTTTCTGGCCCTTGGGACAAGGTCCTCCAATCCGTCGATGCGACAGCCCACTCCCACCACGTCCTCGCGAGTCAATTAGACAAGGATGTCGAGAACCCTTTGCGCAGCTTCCAATCTCGGAAGGAGATGCAGAACATGCAGACCATCTCCGCCAACCTGACCGCCATGGCTAGAGACCTCGAGGACGCCCAGAAAAAGACGGACGCATTGACTAGGAAGGGTCCCAAGACGAACGCACAGAAAATGGCCGATGCTACCGCGAGACTCGAGCAGGCTACCCAGCAGTGGGATTCCCAGGCCCCATTCATCTTCGAGACCCTCCAGGCGCTGGACGAACAGCGTGTGAACCAACTGCGCGACCTCCTTACCCAGTACCAGACCCACGAGAGCGACCAGGCGCAGCGAGGCCTCACCCGAGCCGCCGAAACCCTCGCTTCTATGCTCGAGATCAGCACCGAGCTGGAGATTGCAAGCTTCAAGGAGAAGGTCATCTCTGGAAGACCTAGGATGGAAAAGAGAGTCACCACCTCGAGGCAATCTTCACATCCGCCAACGAGCCAGACCTTGGCCCCGCCGCCGCCGCCCAGCAGTCTGGGACATCACGATGACGATACGAGCGATCACTCGGGGGCGATGGAGGGCAAGACTGGTATGTCCCACTTATGTGATTATGACACGGTGGTGTAGCTAATGCACGCAACAGAGTCGAAACTGCGAAGTCGAATTGGCACAATGCTCGGTCGACGCCGGCAGAGCATTCACGGTGGTTTCGGACCCATCTCCCCACAGAAAACCGGCGGTGGCCCTCCGTCTTTCGGCCGTGGCCTTAGTAGCAGCCACAGCAGCACACACGTCCGCCCCGGACTCTCCCCCAGAGCCTCCTCGAACAACTTGGCCGAGACGAACAACAGATTGTCAGCCCTGGCAGAGACACCCGATTCCCCGAGACCGCCACAATCATCTGGTACCGATAAGCCACTTCACGAGGGCACAAATGGATTCAGTGCAGGATCAGAAGGTGCTCGCTTGGGTTCATCGGCGGGCACCGTCAACGGGAATCACGACACCGATGTTCTAGATGTCGCTCCTCCTCCAGGACCGCCGCCATCGCAGACTAAGGAGCCCGAGGCGAAGGACGCCGAGGGCTTCACGATCCGGCCGCCTGCCGATGACCCCATCTCCCAGGCTCAGCGCGAGGCTGCGGAAGAGAATGAGCAAATGTTTAAGCTCAACATTGCAAGCTCGCCTATTGCAGAAGAGGACGCCGATGCGAAAGAGGCCGCCTTGACGAATGTTGCCAATACTTTGACTCAGATGGCAGCTCCCTCACGAAAGCTCGGAACGGTACGCGGACGAAGAGACGTAAGGAACACTATTTATGTTCCTCCGCCCAATATGCCCGAACTTACCAACGAGAATCCGTTCCCGACCTCGCCGTCGCTCCCCAGTCAGTCGTCCAAGCCTACTACCGTCGCAGCTTTAGCTTCAGAAGCAAGCATTGCGGCGACATCAGATACCCAATCCATTCGGTCGGCAAACTCACTGGTGAGCCTTGCTCACCTGAAGCACCCGGACATGCATGAGCCTGGTTTGAATGCGTCCATTATTGAGACCGTTTCTGCGACTTTCGAAGAGGGCGAAGTGAAAAGCGCCAAGGTCCAAGGCGAGATCGCTTTTGCTTACCACGCGGCTGAAAATTCTGCGCAAGGTATGTCCCATACTTGTGTGTTTGAAAGGACTGAAAACTAATCACCAACAGAACGTGAAATCATCCGAATCAACAACTTCCCTAGCTTGGAAGTCATTGGACCGAACCGCATTTTTGTCCAGAACAGCCCCGACAAGCCTGATGAATTCAACTTGGACGTGTCGCATCTCAACAAGACGGCCACCGCGTTCACATATCGTGTTCACGCGAGCGATGCCGGTCTGGCTTCCCACGTGCCACTGTTGATTCGCCCTGCATGGAAGCCCCAAGGCGACAAGCTTGGACTTCTTCTGCAGTACTCGCTTAACCCTGCCAGCAATCTGACGGCACCCGTCACTCTGCAGAATGTCGTTTTTGTCGCCACGTACGAAGGCGCCAGAGCTTCTGGAGCGCAGACCAAGCCGACCGGAACTCACCTCAAGGACAAACACTTGGTGTACTGGCGCCTGGGAGACTTGACTCTCACTGCAGAGACGCAGAAGATTGTATGCCGTATCATTGGCGCCGAGAACGCGGAGCCGAAGCCCGGACATATCGAGGCCAGATGGGAGTTCACTCCTGAGTCACTCGGTAGTGGTATCTCCATCTCGAGACTGGAAGAGACGAAGGGCAAAGGCAAGGAGGAGGACGCCGA
This sequence comes from Colletotrichum karsti, assembly GCF_011947395.1. Taxonomy (NCBI): domain Eukaryota; kingdom Fungi; phylum Ascomycota; class Sordariomycetes; order Glomerellales; family Glomerellaceae; genus Colletotrichum; species Colletotrichum karsti. Next base: position 618,533 of record NW_024065925.1, read on the forward strand.
TCCCTTTGCGGATGACAACCCGACGTCCCCTGCCCTGCCAGCCGATCAGCAGTGGGTGGACGTGAAGTTGGTAAAGAAAATCACGAGTGGCAAGTACGAGGCCAAATGATCGAAGATCAAGGCTTTAATGACTGGTGGTGTACATACCCGTGTTGGGAGTAGTGGGACATTTTACATAGCGAGCGTATGCGGTATGTAACGGCACACTGGAGAGGTGGGAGAGAGAGATCACTCCGGATAGCTGTTTTTTGTCTGGCAAATTGTGTTTCTTCATTTCTGGATTCCCGCCGGGACACGGACACATTGGCCAAGTCCTCGGGTTTTTGGTCCGTCTTGATGACAGGAGACGGACTTGGATTGTAGGTAGTCTTTCATGTGCCGATATCACGAAAAGAAGAGAGAGTTTTAAGCATCAGAGCCTGCAACGAATGCTAGACGCGAGACGTGAATTGAACAAAGAAAAGCCGTTTGTCATTAAGGCACTATTCATCCAGCATCTGAACCTCGTCCCGGTTTTGGGGATTCGAGGTGAGGTATCTCGTGATAAGAAAACAAATATGAACATCGGCGGCGACAGAATACTAAGCCGTGCTTTTGTGGTAGAAAACGCATGCCTCCCACGCCGTTCTCTCTTGTGTACCATATCTAACAACTCCCAGCTCCACCCATGTACGGACTAAAGTATAAAAGAAAGGCCTACTACTCGCCGGAATTCTGGTTCCTCGAGTGCTCCTCGTAAAACTCGAGGGTGAGGGCGGCGAGGAAGCCGGGGATGCATCCCTTCTCGCGGACCCAGAAGCCGATCTGGTCGCCGATGCGGCGGGCGAAGGCGCTGCGGGGCCCGCCGCCGACCTTCATGGTGCCCTTCTCGCCGTCGAAGACGATGGAGTTCTCGTACTCGTCCGTCCGGGAGGGGTAGAAGGTGGACTCGACGCGCATCTTGCCGTTGGGCATGAACATGACGGTCCAGCCGAGGGTGGAGAAGATGGCCTCCTTGAACTCGAGGGACTTCTTGGACCAGACCTCCTTGAGGCGCCTTGCGGACTTCTGGGCCGAGGCCGTCTCGGCGCGGGCCTCCTCGACGAGGCGGTTGGCGGCGTCGAGCTGGGTGGCGGGGACGAGGCGGACGGAGGGGTCGGAGCGGAGCTGGGCGAGGAGGTCTGCGTTTTCCTGCTTGAGGGCGGTGAGGGTGGACATCTTGATGGCCTCGAAGTCGGAGGTGGGGTTGGAGCGCAGGGAGAGGATGCGCGTCTTGGACTGGGCCTTGAGGGCCTTGAGCTGCTCCTTTGTGACGGAGAGCTCCTTCTGGGTGACGGCGTGCTGGGTCTGGACTGCTGACAGCTGGTCTTGGAGTTTGCGGTTCTTGCGGGTTAGGAGGCCGAGCTGCTCGTGGGCTGCCTCGTCGTTCTCGTCGCGTGGGCGCTTAGTGCCCGCGACGGAGGGGGCGGGCTTGCCCGTCTCGATGGCGGACATTTCTGTGTGCAGGGCTTGGACTTCGGCGCGGTACTTGTCGACGAGGTCTTCGAGCTCTTGGATGCGGCGAGCCCTGGTCTCGTCGACGGCCTCGGGCTGGAAGGCCTCGTCCTCTGCGTCGAACGTCTTCAGCTGCGCGCGAAGGTATTCTACTTCCTTCACGGCGAGCACACGCTGGCGCTCGGTACGCAGGCGCATCTTGTCGACGTTCTGGGTAGTAGAGGCCGTCTTGGCTTCCGCGAGTTGGGACTTGAGAGTGGCAACTTCTTGTTGGAGGGAGTTGAAGGAAGACTCTTGCGCCGCCAGTTCAGCCTGCAGGGCACCGATTCTCTCAACGTGGGAAGCAGAAGTGAGGCGTTCCTGGATGAGAGCGCGGGCGACAGCCTCGGGGGAGTCGAATTCGGCTTCCGTGCCGGTGCTGGCGAGGTACGCAGTCCATGCGATGCGTTCGTCTTCCAGACGCTGGCGTTGGATGCGAGCTTCGGCCAATTCCGTCTCGAGGGACTGGGCAGCTTCGAGCTTACGTTGAAGGGATCGCTTCTCCTCTTCAACGACCTCGACGGCCCGATGAATTTGGCGCAAATGTTTCAGCTCAGATAGTTGCTCGCGGTTGGTCGCTTCTAAGCTCCGGATGTGAGTCACTTGTTCTGACAACTCGCGCTTGATGATTGCCATCGTATCGGCGTCGCCCGTCTGCGCCTTGAGACGCAACACCTCGGCTTCGAGATTTCCAATGTTATTATCCTTCTCGACAAGCTGGGACTGCACCTGCTGGAGAGCAGCCTCGCGAGCCTGTGACTCTTGCTCCAGCTCTTGTGTAGACTTTTGGGCCGCCTGCAGTTGCATCTCCAAGTCGATGGTCTTCTTCTCGTTGATGCGGGCGGCTTCGTCCTTTGCGCTGGACAGATCTTCCAACTGCTCCTGCAGGAGCCGCGCTTCCTCTTCCGCCTCGCGCGCCCTCTTCTCCAGGCCCGACTTCTCCTCTGAGGCACCTTCGCGCAAGTCGCCCAGCTCCTTCTGCGCATGCTCGAGTTGGCGCAAAGCTTGCGACTTCTCGCTCTCGGCAGCTTGCTTCGCTGTAAAATCGGCTTGTGCGCGTCGGCGCTGGTCTTCTAGCTCGGCATTATGTCGCGCGTCTGCCATCTCCTTCTCCTGCTCGAATGTGCTGATCGTGTAACGGAGGGTGCCCAACTCGGCCTTGAGCTCCTCGATGACCTGGCGTTGCGACTCATACTCGGCAGCGTCTGGCGGTGCCATGTTCTCCTTGGAACTTTCGCGGGACGCGGCACGGACGGAGCTCTGTCGGGAGGCGGGCCTACTATTCGCATCGCCGCCGGTGAAGAGGTTGTATGTCGGTTGTGTTGCGCGAAACTAAGGTTTTCGGGTTAGTGTTTGGCGGGACTGGGGGCGTTTGTTTTTGTTTATTTCGGAAGTCGTACCCTTGATTCCCTTAGTGATGTGTGAGATCTTGGAAGAGCGCTTCCGCCGGTGCTATTTCGAAATCGGTTCGTAACTGACCCTCTCCGTCCGGGAGGGTCTCCGGAAGGCGTGTGCGACCTCATGCTGGTGATGATGGTTTGGTAAGGCTTCGAGGCGCGTCTCGGAGATGGCCCGATGTTTTGGCGGCGCAGGAAGCTTTGGGTTGCCGGTGAAGGGATCACGTGATGCTCCGAAGCGGCCCCTGCAGAAGTGGGAATTGGCGGCTTTCCCCTGTCTTTTCCCCGCGGAGTGGCCGCCCCAGCTGACGGAGCTGAAGAGTCCGGAGTTGCAGTTGGGGCTTGCTGCATCGTTTGCAAGGCACCGGTTTCCGCCGTCATTTCATAGTCGTCTTCATGCATGTTAACATGAAGCATATGAAGGCCGTCGAAATGTCTCCTTTCGAGAGGTCATACAATGTTGTAAAGTCTCAGCGTTGTACTATCTCTGTCGATGGCAGGTCAGGTAAGTTTGACTGTTTCGTCGTGGCTGCCTTGACCAACTTCCGAAGAGAAAGGAAGGAGAGTGCAGTTGACAAAAGTCTGGTTTGGGTCTCGCCTCTCTTCCTACTCAGCTTCTGAGGCTCTCAAAAGTCTTCCACCAAGTCAAACGCCTTGGTCTCTTGAAGCGTCATGTTTTTCCCTCTGTTTGAAGTTTCTCATCTTTTTGGGGAGGTAGGCTAGTTCTGTCCGAGGCCAAATTTGTTGTCTACTATTACTCCATTCCTGAATTAATTGACGGTGGGATCTTCAACCTCTCTCCTTCTCAGATTGTTGGGTAAGGCAGTTCCCAGCCCATCCATTGGATGCCTCTCTTTCAAAGGACTTGGTTGATTCAGTTGGAATCAGCTCATACCTCCAACGATCAAAGAGTGAAACTAAAAACCTATGTTTCCTGTTACCTCATCGGCGGGCTGAAAGAACAGGGCGGGACAGGGAGACAGGGAGACAGGGACAGCTGCACCATGACGTGATGCCCACATTCCCTCTCTGAGGAAGCTTGTTCCTGTCTTGGCTGCCGCTTTGACCAGGAGATGTTCCGTGCCCAAACTGCTACCGCAGTGCGTGCTTGCTCGAGCTCACTGCCAGAAGCAGAAGCAAAGCAGATTTCAACGACAGCTTCAACTGGATTCCCCAAAACCCCTCCGCAACCCCGACACCATCGCCGAGCCCTCCTTCCCAAGCATATCGATACCGAACCCGACGATACCTCGATAGACCACTTGCGAAGGCGAAGCTCGGCCAAACAGGGGCATACGAATTGGGACATCAGTCAGCAACAGTCAATATTGTCCGTAATACCCGAGCTCGAACCTGGACCCGAAGCAGACGCCTTTGGAGGGAACAATTCAATTAGGAGCGACCTGAAATCTGTCAAGCATCTATAGGCGTCCTTTTTGGGGCCAAACATACACTATTTGGATCGATTGGATACTGCACACAAGGCTGAGATTGGTTGCGACAGAGGACTTGCCTTGACTTGGTCCAGACCAGTGGCTCTCGCCTTACGGACATTGTTGTGCCTGCCTACCGTGCTTTGACCTACCTGTTCTCTTGAATGGCCCGGATCAATCGATTTATTTCTTCTCTATTCTAATCTCTGGAGTTTTGCATCTTTTCTCCCTCCAACCCCGCCTCAATCGAACATACACATCCTGAATCGGAGTATCAGAATGATGATGTCCCGCCTCATGGTAAGCCTCCTTCTTGCATATCGTTTGAAGCATGCCTAGATCTGCCCGCTAATACTTATCTTAGAATCAGCCTCTCCGGGCTGGTTATTACCACTCCCTCCGCCCGACTACCGCGTCCGCAATCGTCGCCCTTGCCCCCGCTCGACCTAGCCGCTGGTATTCGTCGAACGAGAGCGCCGAGAAGAAGGAGGAGACCGAGGTTAAGGAGAGCGAACAGGATGAAAGCCCCCCCGCGTACACCCACCGAGGCTCAGCCATCAACTTCCACTGGGCTCGCGACGCCGACAAGGCGCGCCAGAGGGATGGCCCTACCATTTCTCTCGACAACTGGGAGGAGCATGCGGATGCCAAGATAGAGGAGTTCGAGGAGCTCCCCTCCAAAGAGTTTGGCATCAATCAACACATGGAGGTCAACGCCGAGTTCAAGAAGGTCTTGACTCAAGTCGTCCGGGAGTTCCGCGCCCCCATCATGTACGCCATGGCCTATGGTTCCGGCGTCTTTCCCCAGTCCAAGGCGAGTCGCACTGTCACCGACGAGGAGTTCCGAGCCGTGCATCCCAAACCCTCTCCCTCTTTGATGGAGGTTCAGAAAGGCGGACCCAAAATGATCGATTTCATCTTCGGCGTAACCCATACCCAGCACTGGCACTCGCTCAACATGCGCCAACACCGCGACCACTATTCGGGCCTGGCTAGTTTCGGTTCGGGTCTTGTCTCCACCTTCCAAGACCGCTGGGGTGCCGGCGTCTACTTCAACCCGTATGTCACAAAGAAGGGAATGCTTATCAAGTACGGCGTCACCTCCATAGACAACCTCTGCACCGACCTCTCCACCTGGAACAACTTGTATCTCGCTGGACGACTTCAGAAGCCGGTTAAGATCCTGCGTGATCATCCACGGGTACGCCTTGCGAATCAGGTCAACCTCATCTCGGCCGTTCGCACTGCGCTTCTCCTCCTCCCTCCCAAGTTTACCGAGAAAGAGCTCTACTCAACAATCGCTCGCATCTCATACCTCGGTGACCCGCGCATGTCCCTCCCTACTGAGAACAAGAGCAAGATCTCCAACATTGTCGATAACAACATGGTCTCGTTCCGTAAGCTCTATGGACCTCTGTTGAACACACTGCCCAACGTCGACTATGGCGAGGGCGCCGACCAGCAGGCCAAGCATGCATCCGACCCAGAGTACGATGCCTCCATGCACCAGGACATGGATCCAGTCAAGCGTGGCAACATGGTCCGACGCCTACCCAAGGCATTCCGCTCGCGCCTGTACTTCCAGTACCAAAAGAAGCTCATGGTGCCCGCCGCCGACTTCAAGGCCATGATGGACGCTTCCAAGGGCGAGGACGACGTGAGCTTCAAGCGACGAGAAGGCGGTGGATTCGAGCAGCGCATTGTGCAAGATGACCCCGAGCAGTTGCAGATTTACATCCGCAAGGTTATCAAGCAGACCGTCAACTGGCCCGCTACGGCTCAGTCCATCAAAAGCTTCTTCACCGCAGGCGTCGGCCGCTCCATCCGTTACATGTCCGAGAAGTGGACCAAATACAACGAAGGCAAAGCCAAGGCCAAGGCAAAAGCCGACGAGGAGAAGAAAGGGGGAGACGACGCTAAGAAGACGGAGTAGAGACTTTCGGCACAGCTGTCCACTCGGTTGAATTACAAAGAGCCACCCAGCAGATGGGCGGCCTTGGTTTCGGTTTGGACTGTTTGAGATTCTAACTAACGCGGCATATGATGATTTCAGCATGCGACGTTTTGACGTCGGTACATACAATCTCTCTTCGACGCTTTCCAGCATTGACTTGTACATCTACGGGAAAGTACTGGGGCGGCCTCTTTCGGCCAGCCCAAGTCGACGGACCACATCAGCGGTGTGACAGCATCATTGGACGCTGATAGCCTCACATGCGAGTTATATGCGAATGGTCTTTTGGCTGCACTCATCTGGCCGGTTTCGCGCCTTCTTTTCTTTTGTTCACGTTGGAATGGAAATTTTTGCATTAGCATTGGGGCGGTCCTGACTTAGAAGGGAAATGGCTGGGGTGTTGGTGGTTGACACCTATTTTCTTGTCTGCGACTTCTCGTCTGCGACTTCTCTCTCTCTCAAAGGCGAGAAGCAGCTGTCGCAAGAGTTCGGGATTCAATGGGGACCTTCGTGTACTCAGAGAAAGCTGGTCATGAGAGGAAGACAGCATGGGATGGCGGTGGAAGCGAGGAGACATTGGCGTTGAAGGCATGTGACAGATTAGTACCAGGGAAAACCCTGAAGGCCGCTTTTGGCAAATGAGATGAGATGCGACGAGGTCGCTATTTGACATGAACTAGATGAGCCGCCATGCGTAAGATGGGTACATTATGACTGCCATTTGTGACAGTGATGCTGTAGTTGTGTTCAGAGAATGTCGCATCAAGCCAAGATTTAAGCTTCATAATGTTGGAATTATTACTTCGGGCGACAGCCCGGCTAGTAGTACAGATTATTCATTACATCATCCATCGCAAATTACAATTCTACCACTTCTTCTTGGCGTACGACGCAGCGCCGTCGATGAGCTTGTCGGTAAAGCCCTCGCTCTTCTTGTCGTCCTTCTTGTCCTTTCCGCCGCCGCCGCCCAGCATCCCGCCGAGCAGACCGCCCCCGGAGCTCTTCTTGTCGTCGCGGTCGTAGCTATCGCGGCCTGTGGTGAGCGTTAGTATGTGATACCTTACTTTTGAGAGAAAGTTATGAGAATGTGTTTGACTTACGACCATGGGATGGACGACCTCCTCCGTAAGAGTCGTAGTCATCCCGGCGTCCACCACCGCCTCCGTAGTTATCGCGGCCGCCGTAGTCGTCTCGGCGTCCGCCGCCGCCTCCGGAGTAGCCACCGGGTCCGCCGCTGCCGTAGCTATCGCGGGGAGGACCGCCGTAGCCGCCGCCGCCGCCACCGCTGGGTCCGTAGTCGTCGCGTCGGCCGCTGCCGTAGCCACCACCGCCGCCACTGCCGTAGCTCTCGTGGCCTCCTCCGTAGCCTCCTCCGCGGCGGTCATAGTCGCTGCCGCCGCCGCCGTAGCCGCCTGAGGGGCCGTAGTTCTCGTGTCTGCCGGAGTGCATTGTGTTGTGTGTTTTTAGGGTGTTGTTATTATTTGTTGGAAGGATGGAGTTTGTTCTCTTTTAGAGGGTTGGAGTTGGTTGTGATGGGAGTGTTGATGCTTGTGTGATGAGCTTGATGGGATAAGAGTGCTTGGAGATGCTTAGCATCAGTAGTTATATACCTGTTTGGCCATCTCGATATTCTTGCCATTGAAGCCAAGAGTTCACCCGCGATGTCGTCAACCTGTTTGATTCCCCCCCCACGACGTCAAGAATCCCACCCCGATACATGCCATACCCATCAAAAGACATCACCAAGCATCACGGACGACACGAAAACCGGACCAGAGATACGGGGGAGCATGAGGGCTCGTCGTCAGCATGGCAAAAGAAGACGTCAAGGCTTCAGGGGCAGGTCGCGCACTCGCCGCGTGCCCGCCTTGGAAACCACCTTGGAATGATGTCGGGCCAAGTGCCGCCAGAGTGCCGACCTACCGACGGTCCAGGTCGAGAACTGGGCCAGCGGGGGAGTTTTGCTGTGGATATGCTGTTGCGGCTCGCCGGCCACGATCGATCGTGGGCGCGGTGGGAACACATTTCCCGTGGCGGCAGTCTCCAATCTGATCTCATAACGCGACGGTCATTTCCCGACTCGGAAGGAATTACTGATGGTTGTTTGGGAACCAGGCCTGGGCTGTCTCTGCAGCTTCTTCTTGTTCGTGCTACCTCCCAAGACGTGGTGGCGATGTGGAGAATAAGACGGTGTGTGTCGCGACGGGAGAAACTTGGATGGGCCTTGATTTATTTATGGAAGGACCCTGCTTTTTTCTGGTTGTCTCCTTTTCCCGCGTGTGGCTGATCGTTGATCACCGTTATTCCTGGTGATGGGCTTAGTAGAAACACTAAGGGTCTGAGGCGTCGTCCGAATCTTAAGCCGCGAGACGGAGACGGGAACTGATGGTTCTGGACGAGCTGCTAGGCAGTTTGGCATGTTTCTGGAAGGGTTTCGCTGAGGATCTTGGGCGATGACGCAAGTCTCATGGCCGTTTTAGCCGTTTTTGCCAAGTGTGAAGCGAGTCGAGTTCGCGTGCTTGAGTCGGGCTTACATAATACCGTTCGGACGTTGGCAGTGACAGCCGCCAAGCTGGAAGAGGCGTCGGGCCTCATCAGATGGCCAGGGTCCTCCCCAGCCTCTTCCATATCCTTTGAAAAAAAGACGACGGCATGCCATTGGAATGCCGACTCGAACAATTGGGCGGGAGGAATGCTCCTGCATCAATTGGATAGGCCAAGCAATGCCAATTCCCGGAATTCCCTTCACCTATGTTCCAACCACCCGCCGCCGGACGCTTGGCTGTGACTGGAGTCTTCAAGGTCTGTCCCGTCCGCGTCCGCATCCACGGGCTGTCGCATACAAATTGCTAGCCATTTGACTTTTTTTTCATTTGGGTCTATGCAGCTGAGGAAAGCGCGGCTCCTTTAATGCGGTAGAATTCTTTGTTGCCTTCTCGATCTCGAAGATGCAGTCGTCCGGCTTGGTCCTCAGAGATTTGGAGAGGAGACCTCTGATATCTTCCTAGGGAGACTCGCAGGAACTCGAGATGGGTAGCACCTTTAATTAGTACATTGAATACCTAGTCGGCGCACTTCAAGATGATTCCCGCTCCGCCTCGACCTCCCGAAAAAGCTCTCCCTCTCGTGCCCAAGGTCTGAGATATCCGATCAGGAATCCCTCGGGCGCATCCTTGCGATCCTTGCCCAGAGAATGCTTGGCAGACCCGGACTTCACACCCAACCATCCAACGACGGCCAACTAAAACCCAAGCCCGTTTGCTCTTGCCTGCCCTCTGCATTCTGGCCTCCCCGCAAATGCCAGGAGAGGCTGATTGTTCGACTTCCATTGGATCGTCCGGGCTTTGGGCTGCAGTGACACTGGGGACCATTTCCCATTTCCATTTCCATCCCCCTCCCATTCTCATGCATGTTCAAGTTCATTCGTGTGCCACCGACGACCGGTAGACCGCCCCCGTCCATACATGTTCGAGTTCAACCACCCGCCTTCTCTTCTCGCCAATCCACCCGCCGCCCGCTTCTTTTCCCCTTCCCCGGCCAGGTCGGGCGACAGCCAGTTCCTTTTTTCTTATTGTACAGAGTACGGATACCTGCAGTGACCTGCCCTCGCTGAACATCTCTTTTCCCGCCGCTGGAACAAGTCGGCGGTTGGTTGGGAAGATCCCGAGATTCAAACAACGACAGCTCACCTCGAGTTTTCGGAGGCCCTCATCCACCCATCGCTACACTTCTCTTCTCTTCACCTGCCTTGACCCTTCGTCGCCTCACTCCCGGCTGAGCCGACGCGGTTGTCTTGATTGACCTACCGAATGTAACACCACACAACGGTCCGAACAAAAAAAAAGATCTTCGAAACAAAAAAGCAACGAACCCGAGCGGCACTGCGAAACGTTTCCTCCACCACGCCGATCCGATCTCCGGCTGGCAATCGTCGTTCTCACGACCCCCCGCACCGGAGCCGACGTTGCAATACCACCACACGAAACTCCCGACTCGCCGGCGAATGATTTCACGATAGACCGAGAAAAAAAAGACAGCATCCCCTCGAACCTCATAAACCGCCCAGGCGAGAACATCGCCGCGCCCCAGCATGGCGCGCCCGCGCATCCCCGCCCTCTACGGCATCCTCCAATTCTGCCTCCGCCTCACCCTCGTCGTCTTCGAAGTATGCGCTCTCGCAGCCCTCATCACCCTCTCACGATATGGATTTGACTTCCCCATCGGATACGTCACGGTAAGCTCCCCTCAACTCTCGCAACTCTCACTTTTTGTTCAGCTCTGACAAGTTCATCTGCAGTCCGTTTCGGGCATCATCTACTCCATGGCCGAGATGGTAACGCTAGCCAACTCGACCGGCCAGATCCCGCGCATGCGCACCGGCGCCCTCGTCGTCGCCGACTTCGTCCTCTTCGTCCTCGGCCTCGTCGCCTTCTTCTACTTCATCATCCTCAACGGCTGGCGCAACGGCAGCCCCCACCGCGAGTACAAGGCCTGGCGCGACGACCCCCTCCGCGTCGAGAAGGCCACCTGGGCCCCCTGGTACATGTGGCTGCAGCTCATCGCCGCCGTCCTGCACTTCCTCTACATGGTCATGCACTGCGTCGACGCCTGCAAGGAGGGCCCCGTCCAGGAGAGGAGGCGGCGCGAGAGGCGGAGGCAGAGGGCGCTGCAGAGGGAGAGGGCGAGGGAGCGGGATCTGGAGACGGCGGAGGTCATGACGCAGCAGCAGCCGGTGCCGACGACGACAACGACAACAGTTACGCCGACGACGAGTTAGCGATGAAATTATGAGTTGTCTGTTTGGTTGAATTTGTTTTGGTGCTTGGTGTTTTGGAGTTAGGAGACTCTTGGATATTGCATGATGGGTATGACATGACGGGCCTGGAGCAAGTGCTGGTCTGGGCCCCGGATGCACATGGCAGCTTATGATTCGAGCACGGCGAAGGCTTTCCCCGAGAGACTACAAAAGGTGCGAGTGCTTGGATTCCCAGACGGCCTAGGAATGTCACATATGGACTTTAGGCATACATTTGCATACAGTATGGGCTCGATACCCCCCAGGAGAATCACCAGACGACCGTTTTCACGCGTTCTACCATCGTCCCAAAATTGTTGACTCGTCCTGATTGTTGAGTTGACGTCCGTGTTCCCGGCGGTCACTTTCTCTCAGCTGAACCTGCAATCTGCGATCCGAAATCTGCATCTGCGAAGCTCGGATGAAGTTTGAAACGCCGGGTAAGCAGCTGTTCCTGGCCGATGCTTTCTTTAGCACCTGTCAGAAAGTCAAAAGAGGATCGCTCCTCATGCAAGGGGGTTGGGTTGTAATTAGTGTTCCGCCAAAAGGTAAAGCAGCTGTCCCTTTGCCTCTTCGACTCATTCAGTCTCATTCATGATACTCAGCTAAACAGGTCGAGCTTGCGTATATGATTGTGATTCCATCGCTTGGATGTTCTCGAAAACGCTTCTGCGCCGGGGTCAGACCGTTCGTGGGCCTTTGACGGGTGACACGGATGCGACTCGCGGACTGACTGATGATGGGTGCCGTGGGCTAATCAGACAAAAGTGTCTCGGGAGTCCGGATCAGATGGGTATCGGGGATCCGCAAAATAGACCACGCCCAGAGTTCGTATTTCTCTTGGGGGCTTCTCTAGCCACCTATCAATCTGCTCGAACAGCTACTACCAAGCGGCTTATTCGTGTTTCCCTCAAAGAGTGTCGTTACGGCTGCGGTTCATGATTACGCGTTTCATTATGCGTATCTATCCATCTACACATCTGCGCCAAGCCATCATGGCCGGCTAGTCGACCCTCCTCCAACTCGGCATACCTCCCTCCCCTTCCCGCCGCCAACCCATCTCCCCTCGCCCTCGAACTCCACCCATCCCCTCCTCCCCTCCGGCACATCCCACTCCACCGTCGCGACGCCGCCCTCGACCTCCCACCTGGCGCTGAACCTGCCCAGCTTGGTCGTGAACCCGGCCTGCGCGGCGTCGAGCTCCCCGAAGACGGGCTTGAGGCTCCACTCCGCGCCCGCGGGCCGCGTGACGCGGAGCCCGACGAGGTACTCCGTCAACGTGCTGGTCGGCCCGGAGCTCCAGCCGTGGGCGTGGGAGACGTAGCTCGGGTCGTCCGTGTAGCCGCGGGCGCTGCGGTACCCGAAGGAGCCGTCGACGAGGTAGCCCTCGATGACGGTGGACTGCGTGCCGTTGGGGTGGGCGAGGTACCAGCCCCAGCTGTCGCGGATGAGGCGGAAGGCGCGGTCGGGGCGGCCGGCGACGAAGTGCGCCTCGAGCTCGACGCTGGTGATGAAGGGGGAGACGTTGCCGGGGAGTTCGGGGGAGGCGGGGCCGATCGGGGTCCAGTTCTCGGTGAGGACGCGGGAGATGGAGGAGGCTTCGGGGGAGGTGGGGGGGACGACGCCGAAGGCTATGGCGTAGCTGTTTGCGTCTTGCGGGTAGAGGGTGCGGTTTTTGTAGCCGTCGATGAAGGCGCCCTTTTCGGCGTCCCAGAGGTGGGTTTTGATTGCGGTTTTGAGAGTCTCTGCGCGGGAGAGCCATGTTGAAGTCAGATTGGTGGTTGAATTTGAGGGCGCGAGGTCTGCGAGGAAAGCACCGGTGGTGAGGGTGCGGTAGAGGAGCATGTTCGGGGCGCTCCCGTTCATCGAGTTGATGTACCGAGCCCAGTCGCCTGTGGCCGTCGCGTTGAGAATTCCCGTCTCCGGGATGATCTTCGCGTAGATGTAGTCCATCGCCTTCAGGTACGTGGCCCAGTTCCCGCTCAACCAGTCCAGGTCACCGGAGAAGAGGACGTAGTTGTAGGCCCCGATCATGGTCCACATGTGATACGTGTCGCTGGTGGCGTCGAGGTAGGGCGGACCCGCGCGGGGGAAGATGCCGGAGGGCTGCTGGAAGTTGAACATGGTCTGGATGGCGTTCTTCGCGCTCTCGAGGTCGCCGGTGGAGACGAAGGCGGAGGGGACGGCGACGCCCATGTCGCCGGGCCAGATCCAGCGGTCGCGCTTGGCGCCGTCGAGGAGGAGGGAGGAGCCGACGCCGAGCCAGGCGTCGTTGAACCAGGAGCCGTTCCAGACCGCCTCGGTGAGGACGCGGCCTGTTTCCGGGGGCGCGGCGTTGGTCTGCAGGGTGTAGGCGCCCGAGTACCAGATCTTGTTGAGGAGGTCGGAGGAGGAGTGGAAGTAGCCCTGGTAGGCGCGGAGGTTGGACCAGGTCGGTTGGAAGACTATCTCGAGGGAGATGTCGTCTATGGACAGACTCGGCGTGGTGGTCGAGTTTGAGGTAGAGTTCGTCATGAGGTAGAGCGTGAGGTAGCGAAAGCCGCCGCGGAGTTGAGGAAAGGGGACGGTGTAGGAGCCTTCGCCTGGGGTGGTGATGTTGTGGAAGAGGGCGCCGTCGACGCTGATGAGCGTTTGGTTTGGCCCGCGGTAGTTGCCGTTGGAGTTGTCGGAGTACTCGCCGATCCAGTTCTTTGCTTCTGTCCAGGCGAGACCGAGAACTACTGGGGCGTCACCGGTGAGGGTGTAGTTTACGGTCGTGATGCCTCCGACAAGGACGCCAAAGTCGAAGACCAAGGCCGAGCCATTGCCCTTGAGGGTCGAAGTACCTGGGAATTCGCTGATAACATTGCCTGTTGAGAGGGATAGCACAGACTTCGGTCGAGCGGTGCGAGAGTCTGGGGCGTAGATGTTCGCATCCCAGGGACCTGGGAACGAGGCTTCTGTCGGATGGGTACATGTTGCGTTGCGCCAGCAGGTTGAAGCTAGCGTATCGGCGATGAGGACTAAGCCTACGAGGAGGGATCGAGGCGAGGCCATCTTTGGTGCGTCGAAGGCCTGAGACGTCAGGTAGACCTGGTGTCAAGACCTATGGGACGTTACCAGCTTTAAGAATGATGCATCGCGAGGTGCTATGCCGAATAACGTGACCCGATCCAAGAAGCTGGGATTCGAACGATGGTACCTCAGTAATTAGCCTAGGAAAGCAACCCTTGCTCAACCCTGGCTGGAGCCCCTCAATGTCGTTGTCATCGTCATTTGCAGTCCCTGGTTGGTGAAAGACGGCACGAGGTGAAGTGGTATTTCCCGGTAGATGGGGTTCGTCTCGGTCACCTCGGGCCAAAGTTAGGCGGTGGATTTCTGCAGCTTACCAGCCCATGTTGCCTCTGGAGAGGGGACTCACTGGTTTGACTTGAGCAATTTCCAGCGAGTCAAGGCTCAATTCTGGGGAAAGCGATTTTGGTTCATGCCTTCAACCCCATTCTGTAAGCCATTGGCCCAATGGGAAGGGAATGCCCTGCCCGGATTGTAAAGGCAAAGACGTCGGCAGAGACGGTAGGAAATGAGTAGTCGAGGAGCAGGGTCACGCTGTGAGGAGTGCGGGGTGAGGTGGTGGCTGGACCTTCCCGGGGTTTGTGGGGAAACCTGGAGAAGGTAGGGGATGTCTTTCAGAACCCTGGCCGTTCATCTGATCAATTCATCTTAGGTTGTTTTTCTGTATGAGATGAAATATACTCTCGATTGGATCAGAGAGATCTTGAATATCAGAGCATACGTGAAGTCTCAGGGGTTGATCCACACTCTGTCTTATTGAAACCTAGGTGCGCGGGATGTTCGAGGGGAATTGCAGAACACCACAAATGTGACTTCAATGTCGTTTGCGATCTCACCTTTCTTGATTTTACTCGACGTAGTTAATATCCACGTGAACAAAGATGATGGTTAGAGCCAGCCAGAGAATGTTTCACAACACGGATGATATTAGGACTCTTTCCTGGCTGTATCTTAGTTGCCTGCAGTCATCTTACGGCCCAACCTTGCTCCAACAAATCAGGTATCGATACGTCTACACAGCAAAAGGGTGGCAGTCACAGCCTGATCTCGATATTGTTCCGAAATTCCCAACAGTCAATCAATGAATTTTCCGATTCTGTCAGCAGCCTGCGGCCTTCTCATGTATGACAGCAGCAGCAACCTTTCTTCCCTCACTCTTCCACGTTATCAACCCCGCTCGGCTGTCCTTCTTCAAAACAGCGACAACCTCACCCGCGAAATCCATCTCCGGCCAGGATGGCAGACCTCGGCACAGTCGTCGGCGTGGTGTCACTCTCACTTCAAGTCTTTGAATATGTGCACACCTACGTCGACGCCCTGCAGGGCCGGAAAGAGGACCTCGCGTCCACCACTCGTCACTGCGAAACCATGCACAGACTCTTGGAACAGACGAAGACCTTGCAAGAAAAGTATTCGACGTCTCCCAACCTTAGCAGCGTAGCAGTCAAGCAGGCCGTGTCAGCGACCGTCACGGAAATGACGCTGCTTCGGGACCTGGTTGCTAAGATCGCCCCCGACCATTCGCAACCGAAGTCGATAGCGGGGCGGTTAGACAAGCAGAAGCAGCGCATGCTCTATCCATTCCGACGACCACACTTGGAACAGCTCGATGAGCGATTGGCCAGGGCTAATGAGGCTCTCCAAAGCACGCTTCAGCTTGCAGTGTTGTACGTTGTATGTTGGTCCACTGGGCTTCATCGTCTAACCTCTTTAAAGGGAAACAACGACCGAGACCGGTGACTTTCTCAAAAACGTCCAGATGGACCTAGAGTCATCCCGCGTCGAGATGAGCGACAAGCTCGATAATCTCCAAGACATCTCCAAACAGGGACGCAACGCAATCAGTGCTTCGCACCAAGAAACGTCACTCATGAGGACTGAGCTGCAGCTTTTTATCCCCCGATCGACAAGCCAGGCACATGTATCTCTAGAAAAAATACAGAACATTGAGAGGCTTGTCGACGGGAGTTCTTCGCTGATTTCTGAGACACACCGAAACACCCTGGCACTAAGGGAGAGCGTGGACGAGCTTACTATGATGTTGAAAGACTTGAGAAGCCCGACTGCGGGGGTCTTTTGTCAAAAACTAATATCCAAGCCTTCCACGCTCAAACTCATATGCGACCAAGAACGGGCTGTCACGGAATCTGGCCAATTCGCTGACAGGGAAACTAATTTGAAAGACATTTATTCCAGCCTCTTCTCTTGTTCATGCCACCAGCGCCGACGACGCCAACGCAAGAGACACCAGTTCGGGCGTGCTTTCCTAGCCCAGGAGATCTTCACAGACAACGCGCATTCTCCCGGCTGTCCATTTTTCGATGTGTCTCAGTCTCAGACCCGTCAGTCCCTAGGGATTTCTGTGACGATGTTCCGCGCCGCGGTGTCTGTGGCTATGACCTTCACGATGAGATCGTCGTCAGGTGCAGGTGGTTTCGGAATTTGCCCGTCCTTCGTTTACTATCCGGTCAACCAGAGATCACCAGCATTACATGTCATACACATTCTAGAGACATCTTATGGGCACGTTGGCAGCCAAGGCTTCTCACGAATACTACAAAAAGGCCTCGAAGTTTTGCGCTGGACTTTTAAGTCGAAGAGGGCGTCACCTCTCGACCGCACGAACTATGGTGCGAGTCTACTCGAAGAGCTTCTTCATACTGGAGTTATAATTTCCAAGTCGCGAGAATATCTCAAAATCGTGGCTACGGTGGCTAAGTTTCTCGTTACTGCCGGAGTTCCTCGAGACAAGGAGAACGATATTATGTGGCATGTATTCCAGTTTATTTGCTTTTACGCAAGCTCTTAAGATAAGATAGAATACCACTGACCGTAATTGAGAGCAGGCTTCCATGGCATTGGGTTATCTCTCTGGCTGGTGTGCACTGTGACTGGTATACTGAAACTTGGCAACAACTGTTCGAAGTTTGCTGGGTTGACGACTCCCCCCCCCCCGCAACCGACGGGTCTTACAGCTATGATTGTTGGACACCATTGCATTTCTGTTTTCAAGAGAGATTCTGTCATAGTCTGAGTGACCGACAAGTGGAGTGTGAGTGGGATTTCCCCCCCTTCTGTGACGATCACATTAACAGTAACCAGTGCTTAGGAACGATTTGCAGTTGGCCATTTCTCGTAAAGATACAAGTTATCTTCTCGATATCCTCAAAACTCGGCCTTCAAGTACAGAATTCTGCACGAAAGATGCCTTCGGATCCACGGCATTGCACATGGCAGTGGCATGGTTGGATGGATTACGCATAATACTGGATCACATTGAGAACTCAGTTCTCGACGAGCACGACAACACCAACACCTCTGTTGTCCAATGCGCGATGGGCCTCAGTCACGACAATTGCTCTGTGGACACGACTCTTCGATGTTCAGATTCTTGTTCCTGCGTCGATGCAGTCGTCCTGCTTCTGGAAGCCAAATGCTCAATGTTCTCCCGTGACAACAATATAACGAACTTTGAACTAGCAACCACTCGATGCCAGGAAATATTCATTCATCACCTCAAAAAACGGCGACAGGAACTAGCTAAGCTAGCTTTGCTTAATCTGCATCCGCGGGATATTGCCAGGTTCAACTTAACATCACCATCGATACTGGATTACTACACTACAGAAGTAATCGCAGCTTTGGAACGTCGATGTGTTGATGTCCCCCGTTGGCTTCGCACAGGGTATCCGTGTAGTTACCACGATTTGCGCAGCCGTATGGAACCATGCGCCCATTCGGTCTATGAAATAGTAGCATCATGCTTATTGGACCCAATTGTCAACTTGGATAGGCTTTATGCAGCGGGCTTTGTCGATACCACTAGCACATCGCCATGTGGTATAGCTCCGGCCATGCACACCTCCAGGCCGGACACGTTCATCTGGCTTGTGCAACATGGTGTTGGTTTGTTGACTCCCAGGGCACCTGCAGCATACCGTGTCACGGGGTATCGAGCTGTGCATCACTTGTTCTTTTACCACTTGCGCGTGTTGAAATCACCTGATCAATATAGACAAACACAACGTCAACATGAGTGTATCATGCAGCTGAGTGAGCGACTACAAGGCCATTCCTGCGAGGACTGCTGCATATGTGGATGCTCAGTAAGTGGCTGCCATCCCTGGACGATGGTATGGAAACGGTTGCATGCGCTGGGTGCATATCTGTCATCACGGGAAAACTTTGAATTATTAGTAGAACGCCGCGATGAATGTTTGAAAAAGTTCGAGGATTTAGCGGATGTACCAGCTGAGGTTAAGGCTATTGCTCTGCGAGCGGTTACATTTGACGCCCTCCAGATTCGCCATACCTGCTGCGAGGACGGCCTGAATAAACCGGGTACGGACGAGAACGAAGTGAAAGAAATTCGAGAGGAGGACACTGTTGAACTGGAGCGACTTGAGAAACTACTGGTTGAGTTTGAAGGAGAGCTACAGCGGCAAGGCTGCTCCCTTGGCCAGTTTTTTCGAACATACTGGGACGATCGGATGATTCAGGTGTTTCGAGAGAAAGATGAGCAAACTATCACCCAAGAGAACCTAGCGGGCGCCGCTGAGTTAGGAGTTCGTCTGGACTGTGAAGAGACAGGACCTGTGAGTCTGTACGGCTCTTTGTATTGGCAAGAGCCGGATTATTGGATAGAGAAGCTGGACGATTTGATGGAGTGAGGATTTATTTCAAGTTGAGGCGTTTGGTATGTTGTGGCGTTTGGTATGTTATGGCGTTTGGTATGTTGTGGCGTTGTTGATCAAATCTGCGGTTTACTTGGGCTCTACCTTTTCCATACGTTCTTTCGTTTCAGTAAGAGAGTATCGCGGCTTCCTAAGCTAAATTGACATTCAAGCAATCCAGACGCGACCGGCTATTTCAACAGCAGAACTTGTTATTGATATAACACGCTGTTTTCGCTGAATAGTTTAAAATGTCACAGGTGCCATCCTTCCATTGCGCTACAAATCGCTAGTGGTACGTCAGCATGGAAATGGATAACTCTATCCGTCCCTGGTCGTCCTATTTTGGCCATTTTCCTGCCCCACGAAACTGAGATACCTCCAGGCAGCCTCTAGGATTGAAGTTGCTCATCTGTTCTACATCTGATGGGCTACTTTTCTCCTTGCTCATACCCTTGACTATTATGGCAGTCATTCGATGTGCACACCATTGATGACTTTTACTCACTTTTGGGCTCAGACGCCGCATTCTAGAGAACAGTTGAGCGACAAGAGGCGGGCCCAATATAAGCTCCAACATTTAAACTGTAATATATGAAGATTGCAGTTGGACAATCTACAACTTTGAAACAGTGACTTCTGTCTTTCCACTTGACAGATCGACTTGGTATCCTCCCCTCGTCTTTGTGGCGCCAGAGACCTCGAATACAGCCCCTCCCGTAGTCTGAGAAAGCCAAACAATCGACGAAGACGCCTTCAGAGCCGCCTCGGAAGCAGCTTGGTCAACGCTGAGCTTCACAGTCTGTGCCTCTCGGTCATATGTCACAGTTGCAATAGCACCGGCACTCAAAGAGATCTTGAGGCCCAAATCCGCCACGAACACCCGGCGACGGACCGCATCTCTCGGCTCAGCAATCACCGCTGTATCGCTAGACTCAATGACATTGCCACCGAACACAACCTCGCCGTACTTCTCCGTGTTCACAATGTAAAGAGTCTGCCCGAGACCGAGACCAAGGAACCCCAGACCGTAGTCGCCGGTGTAAGGGTCCCATTCGAGGTGCTCGGGGAAGGAGTGGAATGCCGCGGACGGGAAGCCTTCCTTGTCGATGTTGCTCAGGGGGGCAGTGTTTCCGGCGAAGGCGACGCGGATGGCGTTGAAGTCGCTCGGGTGGCGCTCGTAGTAGTGGAGCATGGGGAGGGAGTTGAGGCCGGAGCCGTAGTGGTGGATCTGGCGCTCGGTGCCGGTGTGTTTGGCGCCGTAGTTGAAGTCCCAGTATCGTCTAGCGTTACCGTTCCAGCCCCAGTGGGCTACAGTGGGCATGTAAGCCGTGATACTGTTGATGGCCTTGGTCGCAGTACTATTGAGACCGAAGTAGCTGATCATGTTAGCTGGGTCAGTATGAATATCCAGAGAACGTGGCACTTACTTGGTCCAGTAGTAGACTCCCTCCTGACCAGTGCTATCCCAGGCCATTTCGCTTCCGAAAGGTACTGCAAGAGTCTCCCAAAACTCAGCCCGGAACTTCATCGACTCCTCGAAAGCAGCCGCCTCCTGAGTCATGTTCTCCCGCTTGAGATCCTCAAGCAGCTCTGCGAAGACCGTCTCCCCCATCAACCCAGTCAAACCATAGTCACAGTCGGCAGCACCATCGGCCAAGCAGTACTGGACAGTATTGAATGCTTGGTTTAGGTACCAGCTCCAGTCCTCTCGAGTCTTAACATCCGGGTGATCTCTGGCAACGCGGTACATGGACCAGTACGCCACCACCGGATGCACGTAGTTATACGCACGAACCGTGGTGTATGCCCTCTCCTTATTCCATGCAGCCCATGTAGTCCAGTCAAAGTCGGGGTTGTATGTGTAGTTCACAGCATCGGGCTGGTAGAAGAAGGTGCTCGCGCGGACTGCGAAGGAGTCGGGCGGCTGAATCGTTCCGAGGACGGTCTCGTGGATGAACTCATCGAGGACCTCAACCTCGCTTGCGACGGGCTGAACGAACAGCTTCGTGGCCGCAGCGACGTACGCGCCGGTGCCTCCCTCGTCACTCAGACCTGCGATCCAAACTCGGTAATCTTGCTCCACAATGGCGTTCACTTCGCGGTCGTAACCCATGATCGATGGGGCACGTCCGAAGGGGTCGGATTCGTCCGTGAAGTGTGCAGCCGTAGTGAGAAAGTGGCCCAGATCCGCAACAGTCTCAGTAGCGGCTTTGGTGATGAAGTAGTGAACCACTTGAATCTTGCCATCCTCGTAAGTGATGGTGATCTTGGTTCTGCCCCAGGTGCCTTCCGTTGGGGTCAGCAGGTAAGGCGAGCCCTTCGCTGCCTCATCCTGCTTCACTGTGAAAGCACCAGAGTCATCTATAGACTTGACGGGGGAAGAGTGCGTGAGGTAGAGGCGGGCAGTGAGATCTGAAGGAACAACGTATCCCGGGATGCCCACCGCGAGAGGGATGTTGGACTTCTCGACGGCATCTTCGATGGTTTGGATGCTCTCGGCAGCAACAAATCTGAGACCGACGGAGTATGTCTCACCGGCCTGCAGGGTCTTGGAAGTAGGTGTGTTCCAGGGTGCACCGCCCTTCCACTCATTCTCAGCCCACGCTTGTGAATGGATCATCCACTCATAGTTACCCTCGTAAGTCTGCGACTGGTAGTAGAAGTCGCCCTGCGGCTCACTGAGTAGTCTCCATGCTTCGAGAGGGCTTGATCCGAGTGGCGCAACGACAAGCGCGTTGCCTGTTCCCGTCACAGGGGAAACGCGAATGTATCCGGCATCAAGTCCAATGTAAGGATCCGCAAGAGAGCACTTCTCTTGGATATTCTCTGCCGTTCGGGTGTTGAAGACGTTGTTGATAGTGACGGGAAGGCCAAGGGATCCAAGTTCAACCGTAGCGTTGGCCGTGTTGGTCACATTGATACGCAGCGCGAGGCCTTCGCCCTCGGCCAGCCATTCTCTGGTGACAGTCAATGGCAGACCGCTCGGCAATGTTGGGCTCAGGTCTGCACCGGCGATGACTCCAGCGTCGAGGTTCTCCAAAGCTGTGACTGGGCTTCTGGTGCTGGCGGAGTCGACATCGGTCCAGTTGTTGCTGCCGGTGACCTTGAAGCGAAAAGTGACATCTCCGATGAAATGCGCGCCGGTTGTATGCGTCAGGTTCGGGAGGAAGTCGGAGGGCAGAAAATCGAAGCCAGATCCGACCTTGAGCGAAGCGAGTGTCTGGGAATCGCGAACTATCTGGCCGGTGAACTGGCCAGCTTCATAGTCGATGAAGCCATTGCCAATACCAAGGTTATCGTCGTTGGCCTGAGCCTTGGCAAGCTTTGCAAGAACCAGTGTCAGCGCTGGCACGAAGCCTGGGAGACGGAGCATCTTGGAAGACAAGAGTCGCTATGCGCAAGCTCTGTAATGCACAAAAGTTGCGACGTTCGTACCTTGCATGCATGTCGTACATCGAACGGCGTACCTTGCCTCTTAAGTCTTCATCGTTATTGGAGGTAAATCACCCTTGCCCATCTGCACTGCTCCCCCATTCGCCCGCAAAGAACTGCCGTTTGGTGACATCAATGAGGCATCGTTCCATCGGCTGTGGAGGACCATCTCAATCAAGAAGCTCGGGAGGAATTCATGCGAAGGAGAAATAGAACATTTCGGGGAATCACCCGATTCCTTCGGCTATTAGCAAATGATCGACAGGCGCGTCTCTATAATATGACCGGGGTTCTCGCTACACCTTCATGTAAGGTACCTCGCATGCACTTGAGCGGAGTCGTAATCATCATGTGGGTGATATCTTTTGTGCTTCCCCTCAAATTTCGACTGCTATCTGGTGAGGTCACCTCGGAAAAGCGGCCGGGATGTTGCTTCCTTTCAATCAACCTCAGATGGGTGGTTGCAACCTTGATCCACTGGGAGAATCTGGGGTCGGATGCTCGTGACCACCATTGACTGAATCAACCTTAACTTTAGACTTGAAAAGCAACAAGAACTTCCTTTTGCCAGAATTCTGTCAATAAAATCAGTGTGATGCTACAAGTAGGTATGAGAAAGATTTTAACTCCTCTCCGAGTGCAACTGAAGATGAGGAGGACCGGTAGTAGATCTCGTCAATTTCGTGAAGATGAGCCAAAGTAAAAACGCCAGATAAAATGCCCCACGAGCCCCCTCAAACCAGATCTAGGGTTGTTCATCAAGCACCGTAAAAGACATCCATTCATTATCCTCCCACTCCATTGAACTGACCACATCGATGATCTGTTGCGCCGTCAGATCCTCTGCCTGGCTGCTGGTTTCCTTCGTAAAATCAGGATATGCTGGCGCTGCGTCCGTTTGTACCACATCTTGAAGAACAGAAGAGGGCTCGGTCTGCTGCCACTCCGCTGTCTGAACCGCGTCGACTACACTGTTGGCGTTCCCCGACTGAGAGGCGAGGAATTCGCTGAGCATTTCTTCCAACTTCTGCATTTCGTTTCTCCTGAACTCGGCGATGAGATTTCCACCAGCTACCATTTCCTCAAGTATGGCATGCGACTTTTCGAGCCATGGGGATTGACTCTCTATCAAGCGAGAATCCACGGCGCGGGCGACAAGGAGGGCAACTGTGGATACGAATAAGGAGTCGAGGTCGAGCGGAAGGAATGTTTCTTGGACAAAAGTCAGTCTTCGATAGCAAAAGAATAGTGCTTCAATACTCCATGGACTTACCCAGCAGGCCCTGTGCTCTGAGGCGGTCGAGGATGTTGAGGATCTGAATGGAGGATTCTGCGCACATCTGCACAGGGTTCCGAACTTTAGGAGATGCGATCAACGAGTCTGCTTCAAGAGGCGACTCAAATCGCTTGATGAGGCAGCACAGGAGGAGAGGTCTCGTTGCGAGGACGATGCACTGGGATTTCGTCGTCAGTGAGAGAATGGGCTGGCACTTCAGGCATTCTTACCTGGTAGTACAGAAGGTGTAAGTGAGCAGACAGTCGAGAGATACCGTCAAATCTCTCATCAGCATGCAGCGGGAAAGATGTCCGCAGTTCATCGGCAACTGAAACGATACTTTGCAGAACTGCTTTGGTTCCAAGCACAAACCTCTTGTTGAGTCTGCCCGTTGTGCCATAGACGGCTGAGCCGAGTCCGTTAGCAAGAACTAACATGACAGACCGTAGAGAAGATTGACTCACTGCTGCTGATCTCGGCAATGATGCGAGCAAATTTGATCTGCATACTCAAGGCCGTCGTTCGTTGTACGGACCCGGAGTAGGACGGAAGCTGACAATAGACGCCCTCGTCTAACGTAGACTGTGGTAACCCCATTAACGAGCTCATCTGACGATCCAGGACATACACTGTCCACCAGATCTTGCGACATCTTTGAACGAGTTCGGGTCCCAAATCCATTATTGGCATGTCTGTATGCATTCCGTGATTCATTGCCATGCTCTTCGCCTGCCCAATCTGTTGAGGTGTTTGTAAGTTATCTTAGGCTGTATAGTCTCTGATGGACTTACGAAGTTGTGTGATGAATGCCGGAAGTCTAAAGCTTGGTAGTACCAAGCGATAGAGCACAGGATTTCGGAGGATAGTATGGGTTCCTTGCATAGTGCAGTGACATCAGGCAACAGCTGAAGAGCTCTTACAAAGAAGTCCGCCCCAGCTGGCCTCTTGCCTTCGCTCTTCCGCTGTATGAGACTCTTTCCAAAGGCGAGGATGACAAGGAAGTGAATATACCAGAGGCTGGTGTCTTCTGCCCTATCGGTGGAAGACTTGGCATAGAAGTTCTGCATATTGACCATGAACTCGTCCACCTCAAACAGGTGAAACATTTGGCCGCAGTGAAACTTCACTGCATTGATCAAGAAGATGGCGTAGTCGATGCTGGGTATTAGTCGACTGTCCAAAGCTTGTGTAGTCCGAGAGCCGTCCCATCCCAAGTCGTAAGCGCATCCGTCGAACAGCAAGCTGTTTGTAGGGAGAGGAGATTGGTAGACATGTTGATGAGTGACGCTGAGTACTTGGCGTGAGAAGGACCAGTTGGATGAAGGAGCGAGAAAGTCTACATCCAAGTTAGTTTTGGAACATTGCAAGAAACAAGTCCATCTTACAAGCCATTCCATTGGACGCCGATAGACAATACCTGGATGGCGTTGCCGTAAGCGGATTTGTCAAATCTGGCCCGTCGCCATCAGGTTGATTCCTCGGCGGAGAGTCTCTTCGGACTGCCTCTGGGCTATGATAGCTGTGCCTCCGGTGCTCGTCATATCGTGAGGCTTCTCCGAATTCATCTGTTTATTTGTTAGTGCGAGCCCAAGCCCGTTAAAAGACTACTTAAACCGGTACCTTCTTGGTTAGCAGCACTCTCAGCACTGCCTTCACCTCTTCTCAAGCTTTCCTCTGCAAAGGCTCTTGCTTGAAGGCGTTCTAAGCGTGCGATCTTCTGCTGTAACTCTGACAGGTACCTAGCGTAGTTGATGTCAGAATAAGCCCTTGCCCAAGGAAAGTCAGCGCTGAATGACATACCCTTGGGTGACCATAACCTTGTTATCGCGCTCATCGAATATGCAGGTTAGCCGCCGCTGAGTACAGTTGTTGCACGGATGCAATCCCGAACACTTGATCTTCTGCCTCCGACATCGCGAGCACCTGCCGACAGAAGCGCCAACCGTCAGCACATCTGATCAAGACGAACATAAACCGCCGGCTACCCACGCATAAGATGATCGCTTCGTGATCCGTCGCTGAGTGTTTGAAGACTCCATCAGGAACTACCGCTTCCAGAAACATCAACTGTCTTGGTACAGCCATCACAGGTGGATATCGGGAAGGCCAACCGCTCGAGTCCCCCAGATATCCGTAGTTTCGAAGCGGTGCGGGGTCGGAGACGTCTCCTCATCGGCTCTCCCGCATTGCCTCCTGAGTCAATTGCAGATAAGAGATACGTACTGATACGAACTGATAGGACCGCTTATCTAGGTAGATCCTAGGACTAACTTATCTCCAGATGCCTTTTCGAGCATTTTGTCGTGTCATTAGGACGTCGGGTGGTTGGTGGGATGCGGGGTGCATATCAGTCCGTCCGTGCCGCCGATGGTTGTCTTGGCCATTGGTCCGTTGCCGGCCGGGCATCCCCTGCCGATAGTTCGACTGGCAGCTTGCAGACACGCGTTGAACCCCCGAGTTGGCGTCCATTTTATGGGTATTGTTGGCCTATTTGGAAGGGCCAGTGAAAGAGTAATAAGCAGGGGATGGCTGGATACTAGCCGATAGTAAGCGAGAGACATCAACAAACGCGAACGACTCAGTTTAAACGACCAAATTAGCGAACTTAAGAACCCAAGCCATTTGACTCTCGACAAAGCTTTCTAATAGGGAATGCTGCTAGTAGAAAAAGGCAGGTATAGACTGTATCTCCCTGGTGAATAGTAACACGTCAAACTAAACCTCAACTACTTAAATGATTAGAGGATTTAACTAACTGTTAAGTCTTCATGTCACTATTGCTCAATTCAACTATAGGAAAGTTCTGGAATATGTATAACAGTGATTATGTATTTATGATTGTTTCTTAAGAGTTAGACGAAGCGGCAACTTTCTTATTGTACTACAAGAGTGAACTGCTGAGTGGTGTTGTGGTCTCAGCAGTGAAATGAGTCAACCGCGCGCAAGTCGTAAGGACAAAATCATCTTCCTGAAGTGAGAATGGAAAAGACATCTTGTGTCTGCTGGGTGTTGACAACTCGTTGATTCTAGTCTACTCCTGCCATACTATGCACAGAGTCTTATGGCAGGGTAATGTGCCATAATTTCAATAGACTGAGACCTAATTGAACTAAATTGCAAATTATTTGGGAGACGAAACAATGGATCCTCTTCAGTCTCCAAACCCAGAATCAACTTATCCCGCATATCAATGTCTGTCAATTTATAGACAAGCATTTCTAGTCAACGATTCTTATTTGGAGTCGCAGGATAAAAGAATGATTTCTGTGACAAGTTGGCAACTCACTCATGAGAACCACTGGCGTCGCAATTCTGGCATCTTCTCTAAAGCCCATAGCAAGTTACCAATCTTATATATAAAGCCATAAATTACCGCGGTTCCTACACTGTCTCAACATTCTCAGACGTTAGACAAATCATCCCATCAGCGTTTCTCATAAAGAAGTATACAGAGCGATTGTGTCAAAGTTTCAAACGACACAATGGTCATCTAAAGCTTAGCCCCAAGAGAAACAATTTGGATATATCCTAAACTAGAGTATTGATGAGATCTGAATATGTATATATAGTGACAAACAGTCCAAAGTCTTCATAACCTTCTGGCATCTTTCTTTCCAATGCATTCTCAGTATACAGTTCACAAAGAGATGACATCACAAGCACTAACATAAAAGTACTACACAAGCCTTTAAATCAGTCACCTGCCCGTGAAAGACGCAGTTGGAGTTGCATTGGACTGCAAACTCGAGCCCGTCCCTTGACGGCTAGTTACTAGCCCCGTCTGTTCTAAGCCGCACTTGATTCACGAGGAGGCATTATCGACGGTCACCATGACGACTCGGTTTTCTTCAAACCCTTCTCAGCTGGCCATGGGTGCTTTCTTTCCAAAACCAAAACGTGTGCTTGCCCTCGAAAATATTTAGTCACCCACAAAACTTTTCACCTTCTGCCAGTTTGGCATCATCATCAACTTGCCATCGCCAAACCTCGTCTTTGGAGTCCGCCTTGAGCTGAAGGCGAGGCTCTCATCGCATCGAGACGATAAAATCGCGACGATAAAATCGCGACGAACGAAACCGGTCGCCTCAAAAATAGGTTTGTTGATGATTTTTGCTTGCCCCGATCGCTTGGCTGATGTACGTAGCTTTCAGACCCGACTCACGACGCAAGGAACAGCGACTCTACCATCACCTACTAGCACTTCGTGATGGACGGCCACATGGATTCGAACGGCGGTATGCTCCCGGGACAGAGCTTGTCACACCACCCCAAGCTGAAGCCCGGAGAATCCTTCTACGACGACTACGATGTCTATTGCACCGCTGTGCATTTCCACTTCACTACTCTTCATATGGCTGGCGCCTCGTCCTACAACCACGAACCTGACGCCGAAAAGGCCAAACTTTTTCGTTTCTTACTCAAACATCTCGAAGGCTTCACCTGGCACAATCTGAATCATGAGACATTCGGTCATTTGGCTGTTGCGTTGGCGAACGTGTTTCACACCAAGTTCGCTCAAGGCCAGAAGTTCTTTTCCGCCGACGAGAAGAGACGCGCCCAGAAGTTTTACCGCAAATTGCGAGACGTCAGATTTGCGACAATGGCTGGAGAGAACGGCCAGGTCAGTGTCACAGGTTACGACATGCCCGATCCTCAGATGGTATCAACTCCTGTCAGCCTTCCCCAAGTTCCTCATCTGTCCTCTCCAGCTGCTGTCCACGACGCTTCTCTCGTGGCCTTTCCAGCCAACTATCACGGGGGTTATCTAGCGGCCTCTTCAGACACCGGCCCCGAGCTTGCTCTCGAGGCGTCTAGAAGCACCAGTCCCGAACTTGCTCTCGCGGCGTCTCGAAGCACCAGTCCTGAGCTTGTTTCTCCAGCCTCTTCTCCCATTGTCGTGTACTCGGACACCGAGCCCACGTCGCCCACCTCGCCCAGCTTTTGCCGCCCACCCGCAGACCACCCGATCTTTGGCGACGAGGGACCCATGAGAGGAATTGCTTACAAGTTGAAGAACAAGAAGAAGTCTTGGGTCGCGAACCCAGACTACGCCCACCTCAAAAAGGAGGCTAAACGTCTCGGACACAACGGTATCGCCGTCGGCTCATGGTGGCCTGCTCAGTCAGCCGCCGTATTCAACGGAGCCCACGCTTCCTGGTACTCGGGTATCAGCGGAACATCTCATGATGGTGCCTACTCAGTCGTCAGGTCAGGCAAACCCGACCTTCTCGACCGAGACAACGGCGACGTGCTTCTCTACTCCGGATCGAAGACCGGCAACAAAGCCCTCTTGGCCTCCCTAGAGAACCAGCTCCCTGTTCGCGTGCTTCGTGCAGCCGACACCGGCAAGGACATCACCAATGTCTGGGCTCCTGTGGTCGGCATCCGATATGATGGACTGTACCGCGTTCATGCTGTCCACGGCCAAGTCGACGGCGATGACAACGGCAACTCGCACTTGCGGTTCGAGCTCCACCGTTTGGGTAACCAGTTGGAGTGGGCGACGCTCATGGCAATCCCTGACCAAGAGCAGCGCAAGATCCACGGGGAGATGAAGGAGGGATACTAATGACAAAAGGGCATGGCGCCTTGTTGGCAGCTAAAGCTCGTTGAATCACTGAGGGGCCTACATAACTGCTTGGCAAAGAGCCAGTGGACTGGAACTGGCTTTCTCTTCCGAAGGTATGCCTACAATCTCGAGAGGAAAGGAACTTGGGCTGACATCGCAGGGAACTCGACGAGATTGCCTACGACAGGGCTTCGCTCGGATTGGGAGGATCATGATACCTGCCCGCAAAGCTTATGGCATGGATGAGCAACATCCTATTGGAATGGTTCGACGCGGTTGAGAGGACGGATTTGGAAGGGATGACTTGCTTGAGGACACAGTACAGGGGCCGGATGCAGGCTCGGGATGCCCGATCGATAAGTATCGGAGATCGGGAGGCACCCCGAGGCAACGTATGATTTGGCGGATGATCGTCACTATGATAATTGGTTGCTGGAAACGCGGCAGCGGTTGCTGGACATTGCAAATAGGTCAATAGGGAATTCGTTTAGCACACTTCTTGGCAGTTCATGGTGATTGGGGCGGCTCGTAGCATACCGGCGACGTCGATGTTAAGTGAAGCTCCCCCGCAACAGTGAACCGCAGGCTGTTTCTCCGCATCTACGCAAAGCTGCCCATTGTGACGTCATCCAGACTTGCAGTTGGCTTCGTATTCTACATGCAAGTTGATTTTAGGGATGAGATCCGACAGAACCATCAACCATAGAGAGAATACTACCCTAAAGACGGGAGAATGTATTCCAACGGGCGAATGTCACCTTTTGTGAAGAGCTTCGGGCGCGTTGCAACCTGACGAACTGGGCATGAGCTGCCTAATCCAGTAAACGAATTGCCCATGATCATCATATAGATATATCAGGAGTACCGCCGACGATTCCAATGTCCCCGTCTTCTCTAGTGCCAGTGATGAGGCTGCTTCGGTTTCATTGAACTCCTATTACTATGAGATATCAACTCTTCTCCGCAGCCATACTCCTAGTTGGCGTGGTGCCTGCGCTCACTGCCGTCCTGCCACCGAGACAGGCCCCTGATGCGGCAGATGGGGTGACCACCATCACCAGCCCGGGAGGCTCACAAATTCGATTCAAAGAACCCGGTAAGGAGGGAATCTGTGAAACCACTCCAGGAGTGAACTCCTATAGTGGTTACATTGACATCGCTCCTGATGTGCACGTCTTCTTCTGGTTCTTTGAATCGCGTCGAGACCCCGCCAATGACCCTGTAAGCTTCTTGGACTTCTAGCCCGGTAGGGCTTGAGCTTTGAAGCCCTCCCGCTGATTGTTATGCAATAGGTTACCCTCTGGCTCAATGGAGGGCCTGGGTCTGACTCCCTAATTGGTCTATTCGAGGAGATCGGACCCTGCGAGGTTGTTGAGAACATGACTACGGTCTTGCGGGATTACTCCTGGACTGAGATCTCCAACGTGTTATTTCTTTCACAACCCGTTGGAACAGGTATTTGCTCGAGTCCTCCGAAGTTTCAATCCCTCTACTAAAATCTCACGCAGGTTTCTCTTATAGTGAGAAAGAGGTGGGTTTCCTTGACCCAACCTACCTTCTCGTAGACAAGGAAGCCGAAAGCCCCGACGAGAGAGAGGGCCGCTGGGCAGTCATAGATCCTACAAAGGAGGATACTAGTCGACTAGCTGCCATTACCTGCTGGGAGGTTCTGCAAGGCTTTTACGACGCTTTGCCGCAGCTGAGCCCGTCCAACATCTCCTCAATCGACTTCCATCTCTGGGCTGGTAGGTTCTCCAGCACAGATGTCAATCCCCTCGACTGATGTCGTCTAGAATCGTTCGGTGGACACTGGGGTCCTGCATTTTACACCTTGTTCAACGAGAAGAACTCGGAACTTGACGAAAACACCACCACGGGTCGGAAGCTCAACTTGAAGAGTCTTGGTATCGTCAACGGCATCGTAGACGAGCATGTCCAGACACGGTATCTGCTTGACTTCACAAGAGCCGAGAACAACGGCTATGGTGTAGACCTCATCAACGACACGATCTATGAGTACGGCAAGTGGAACCGAGATCGTCCTGGTGGTTGCCAAGAGAAGCTCGACTACTGCGACTGGCTCGAGAGAGACTCCATTGTTCGTCGTTCGGCTTGCTCGGCCGCTCAGTTCATCTGCCAATCTGATGTTGAGGGCATGTTCTACACTTTCAACTTAGAAGGTCGCGGCACATACGACATCGTAAGTTGCCTTACACAGAGTGCAATTGCTGGTGAAAACAACTGACGAAAACAGCGCTTCCGCTCTGGAGAAGATGTCCCACCCAACTATTGGCGAGTATGTGACTGCCATGAGTTTGTGACACACCACGATAACTGACAATCCGCAGCCGTACTTGAACACAGGGCCAGTCCAAAACGCACTCGGTGTAGACCTCAACTACACGTCGAACAATCTGCTTTACACAGCTTACACCCTCTCAGGAGACTTCGCTGTCGGCTATCTACCTGACATTGAGAAGCTGCTCGAGCTAGATGTTCAAGTGTCTCTGGTGTTCGGGGATGCGGACTACATCTGTAACTGGATCGGCGGCGAAGCTCTTTCACTCGCCGCTAATTGGTCTGGTGCAGAGGACTTCCGCGATGCAGGCTACACCGAGTTGACGGTTGACGGCGTCGCATACGGTGAAACGAGACAATACGGAAAGCTCAGCTTCACTCGTGTCTGGAATGCTGGCCATGAAATTCCCTGTAAGAATCCAGTCTCCTTCACATACGCCAGATGAGAAGAACGGTCTAACATTCGCAGACTTCCAACCTTCTGCATCCTTTCAGATCTTCAACAGAACCACCAATCGCTTCGACGTTGCTACTGGCGAAGTTGAGATTACGCCTGACAGCACTTTCAAGACCAACGGCACGGCTAAGACGACAAAGACCACTACGCTCCCGCCTTTGCCTGCACAGACCCAGGCGTGAGAGATCACCACTTCATGTAACTATGGAATTAGGTCGAGCGAAAGGGATGTCTTAGGGGCCTAGATCATGTTTAGTCTATCTAAGGGACTCCTAGCAATAGCTACATAATTGAGCGTTCATTTTGAATGAGCATGGGACCTTTTGGTCTAGTCACTGAATATCGACTGATTAACTCTTCCGAACTCTCGCCTAATACTATCACATTCTACTAGAAGCTGACACAGGCTATGTCAAGATTGATTGGTATGTATGAATGCTCAATTGTCTGTCGAGAACCCGAAAACATAGCCGTTCACTGTTTTAGCTTCCCAAGACATACTCTTAACAAGTATTGCGACGATGCTAACTTGCAATATCCACCACCGGAAACTGGGCTACGTGAAGCTTCGCAGTTCCGTATGGTACCAACTTGGCCGTAAAAGGGTCGCCCTGAACTTTCCTCTCCACATCACCAGGATCAGCTGCCGTCCCGTTAAGAGTAGGCCAACTGACCCAAGCTGCTGTGACTTCGAGATGCACGGGAGAAGCCCCGGTGTTCCAGACCGGATCGGGGAGGCCAGAAACCTTCCTTTGCTCTCCTTCACTCCAAGGCTGTCTATCAACAACAACCTTCACTGTCTTTGATGGATCGATACCAATGTTCCAATCAGAGAGGGGAAGATAGTCATGGTCTCGTGTTTGTGTCATCCATGGCTCGTGCTCCTGCTCTCTTACGGCAAGAATTTCAGCGCAGTCGGAAGACTGGTCCTTGTAGTTGCGAGGAAGTCTTGTTTTGGTCTCGAAGTCGATCTCAAATGCATATAGCAATGGTCCGTAGTGAATGCTGATGGAATTTTTGTCGTGTTTCTCGATGCGAACTTCTGCATTGATGGTAACGAACACGTCGAAGTTGCCTGCTGATGGTACGCTGATCTTGTGGACGCACTCGGACTTATCCTTGGTATTTGGTACAAATTGCCTTATTTCTACCGAATCTTCCGAGATTGTTTCTCTCAGCTCAACTGTCGAAGAAGCCGTGGCCCAAGTTGGTATACGGATGAGAAAGTCGAAGGCCTTGTCGGTAGATATGATGTATCGTAGTGCACAAGGGGCAAACGGGTAGTTTGACTCGCAGTTGATGGTAATTCCATCCGTCTTCAGTCTCGATGGGATCAAGTAGGCGTGAAGTATAGCCAGGGCCCCTTCACCAGAACGTTTCCAGAGAAATGCGTTCATCAGGAGCTTTGGGTAAGCTGTCGGGTGGTTGACAGTACAGCAAGGCTTTTCAAGCGAAGGTCTTAGTGATGATCACTTCATGAGGTGGCGTTGAGGTACTTACAAACTCAGGTTCCAGCCCAAACACGTTGGCATATCGACAGACATCATAGAACGGTGTTTTGTCTCCCTCTGGTAGCTCGAGTTCGCGGGCCCAGGGCTGGTTGACCTGCGTGATGTATTGATGACTCCACCAGTCGGCACTGATGCCGGCAGGCACGGCGTTGAAAGCTGCCGATTCTACCATGTCGGCGAAGTGATTATCTCCAAAGAGTTGATAAAGGTAAGAAAGGGAGAACATGAGCTCGACCGAACAGCAAAGCTCGGAGCCACGTTGTGGAGAAAGACCGCCGATGTACTCGTCGCTGCTGATGGAGCCCGCGGCAGTGCCGTGGAAGGCGAATGTTTTGTTGACTGCTTCCCTGCAAAGAGCCGCAAGGTCTTCGGAAGGTTTCATGCGGTAGAGATGAGCTGGGTATCGGAGACCTGCAAAGAGTGTTAGTTACGATTCTCGAGATGTAGTTTTCATACTTCATCCGAGTTTCTTACCCTGGGCAACGTTCACGCCATGTTTGAAGTTCAATGACTTGTGCCTGACTGATGGCTCTTTCGGGAAATCCTCTCCAAAGAACTTCGTCCAATCTCTCTCCATGATCCGGGACCCCTCCCACATCATGTCCATGACCTCCCAGATTATGTGGCGGTCATTGGTATCGTCGGTTTGTCCGTAGAGCCATTGAAGTGTAAGAGCCAATTCGTGAGCTCGGGCAACTCCAAATAGTTGTAAGTCGAACACGTCGCCTTCCTGGGGTATGTAGCCTTGGTAGTTGTTCTTCAGCATGCTATGGACCAATCGAACGAAACGGAAAACGGCATCCAGAATCATTGCGCGCCTTGAGGAATCTGCAATGGCATGATTCGTGAGTCCCTGAAGCAGCAGACATCGCGCCCATATGCCACGGGTGTGGGCATTGGTCTCCGGGCCTAGCCAACCGTCTTCCGCCTGATGCTCGAGGGTGTAATCCAAGAAATATTCGGCCTGCCTTTTAATCTCGAAAAATAGCTTGGGGTCTGACTCTTGATCGAGAGTATAGGCTAGGGGGACAATGTAGTTGTACCAGTACGGGGCGGCCTCGTTCAAGGGGGTGTACTCCCACGTCCCCCCAAGCCAAGTGCTTTGCTTGACGAAGCGGTAGAAGTGGAACAAGTGTCCCCCAAGACCTTTCGCACTGAGTCGAAGCTGGTCTCTGAACCATCCGTTGGGCTGAATTGTTCCCAGAGGATAGAGTTCGTACTTGAAAGGAACGAGACTCCTATCGGAATAGCCAGTGGAGCACATAGTGGCGACGCAAGAGGCTGAGGAAACTATCATAGAAGCACGTGTCCGACGGAGACACCACA
This sequence comes from Colletotrichum karsti, assembly GCF_011947395.1. Lineage (NCBI taxonomy): Eukaryota > Fungi > Ascomycota > Sordariomycetes > Glomerellales > Glomerellaceae > Colletotrichum > Colletotrichum karsti. Next base: position 653,220 of record NW_024065925.1, read on the forward strand.
CTGGGGATTCATAACGAAGTCTTCAAGTATTAAATCGGCGGTGACATGGTTTGGAATAGACCGTTGTAAGTTTCATTTGAGCATAATCGGATAGGGTGTAAGTAATACGCCTGCATGTGCTGCGCCCGATGCCTCAATAGTGCGTCAAGGTGGTTGTGTACCATTTGCTGCTGTGTATCACGCGGCGAATTCCTGTTCCTTGTTGTGTGCAATGCGGGTGACGTTTTCGATGGCATGTTACGAGGCGCGGGGTGGATGTCACTATGGATGACAGGTCTTGCCATTGATCTGATCTCGCGGGACAGATTGTCCCGATGCAAGATCGGGGTGGGGCCCGGGGCGGTCGCTACGGGATGCCAAGCCGGGCCACAGGGCCGACCTGGAAATTCCACTCCGGGTTGATGTAAGGCCTCTGATAAAGAGCAATGACAGAAAAAGCTAAATAATAGCAGTGAACCATGTGTATAAGGTTGGGCAAGTTTCTCTTTACAATACTACACAAAGTAAATTTTGATCTCAGCAGTCTGGCTGGGTACGTTTATTCTACTGCCGAAGATCAAAGTCCTACATTGAGAAGACCCTTTGCGACTTTGTATCCCATGTTCTCGACTTCTACATCCAGAAAGTGTCGCCAGGCACTCATTCCCACATGAATGACCATGCATGTATGGTCAATAACAAACGGAGCCTCGCCGTTGGCGGTTTGTAGAAAGAAAATACTCGAGCGGATCGCCAGATATCCAAAGAGGCAGAACGAGCCAACGAGGGCAAAAGCCCTGAACAAAGCGCCGAATATTGCAATGCCAGAAAACCCATGATCTAAGCGTTTCTTGCGGAACATGCGCCAGGCTACCGCGATCATTTCAAATATCGTAACGACACCTAACACCGTGAATGAAGCCGCGGCTGCTGATTCGTGAAAGTCTGTAGTTCCGTTTCCCAAAGTCCAATATCTGAAGAGAAAAGGGTTATCGCGGATTTCGGCGGCTGTACAGGGCGAGGCTCCTCCAGGGGTATTTGTGTACTCGTCTTCAAGAAATTGGTAGAATGTCGACTGAGGGAAGCGACGTTGGGACAGGTACACGATGTAAATGGTGGCCCCCAGCTGGGCGACAGCGGCGGTGAACACAACGCGCCACAGAAGGTTGCGCAGCATGGGCCTGTGGTGGAAGGCGCAGGACACGGGATGGCAGTTGAAAGACTGTGCAGCCCTCCACGTCGCGACCCAGTTGAAATATGACATGCCGTACGCGGCCAGCGGCGAACCGCTCATTCTGAAAACGTCAATCCACCACCATATCATCGTCAAGACTGACCCTATGGTACCGACCCACATCCAGGTCACCCTTTCGTGACAGTCTTGTGGCAAGTGAGGTTCAAAACCGAATGTTTTGAGGAACGCATAGCTCGTGATGATCCAAACCTCTGTCAAGCCAAGCCATGTGAACAAGGCCGAGGAGGTAGTAGCCTCGGGGGCTGGGATTGCTGGCACAACTTGGTAGTCCGATAGGCATCCCACAATGTCGCACCACAAAAGTGTGTCTGCCTTGTTGTTCCATGGGAAGAAGCTGAATACGGTGGTGTTATGATATCTTAAATTGTCGACTGATGGGAGGAGCCTTTTACGTTCTAGATAGGAGGTGCAGTTGATGTGGTCGACATTACGGGCCGCGCACTCCTCGAAGCGGCTATTCTTGTATAGGCTGAAACCCTCGTCACCAGGACCGACCGAGTCGGCCTGGACTAGAAAGATGATTACGAAGGCCAGTACAGCGATTCCGCCAACTATTGAGAGTCCGAGAAGAACCTCGACGGTCGTCAAAACATCTGCCGCGTCTGGGTATACCATAGGTACGTCGGAATCATCTTGTTTGCGTCAGTGTCAGGCACAGGCATCAGGAGGGAACCATGCACACACCGCTATTTTCTGAATTTTGAAGGCTTTCAGGGGTACGGGCCGGCTGGCGTTGCTCCTCGTCCGACATACTTTGAACCTGGTAAGAGTAGCTCATGACGGCAGTCAAAGAGGAGGGCAACCTGGCTAGAGCAGTAAATGCGAAGGCGTATATTTGGCTGTCGTCAGGCGCCTTCTTTATATCTTTGATAATGGAAATGGAAGCAGACCCTTTCATGTCAGGCTCTTGAGGCCTTTAGCCCTTCTTTGGGATGTCTTACTTGGGAGACCTCCAAGTACCTCTCGTCTTCACAGCCTTGCCATTTCTACACCAAAGCTGGGCATACCGATGCGGACCGCCTCATCGCGCGGTGGGCCTGGCGCCAGCATTGACGAGGCGTGCATCCATGGCGGTACTTGGAGTGTTCGACAATCCTAATTTGGCTGTGTCGGGCCAGATGACTCCTTGCATATTCGCAAAGTGAAGAATGCTGTTCTAGGATGCATAAGAACATCATACAGCGTGAGCGATCGGCTGCTGGAGAGAATGCCAAACCAAGATTCAAGATATGTCAGATATCCTGGACCTGATCAACAATGTTTTTCTTCAAAAAGAAGCCCAGATCTCTTGCTAACAGCCCAAGTCTAAAAGCCCCAGAGATTGTTGTTGAAAGTAAATGTATGGCCAAACAAGGCTCGGAGTCGACAAAAATGCGAGGTGTCAGTTGCGGCTTGGTTACTTTCTCAGCCGCCATTTTTTTGCCGCCTTCTTCTTTTTCCATTTGAACGCCAGGGATCATCGATAGGTCCAATAACAAAGCTCTTCTCCCAATTCAACTTTGTGCTGACACATCCCGTATCATGACAGCAGCATCGTCCGGAACATGCATTTCAGCTGATGCAGTTGATGTCCACGTTACACACCCCGAAAGCTAACGCCACGTATAAAATGCGGCTAAAATAACGCGCACAATCCCTCGAGATCATTTTCAACACCTATCATGAAGCTTCGATCGCGTTCGCTGCCAGCAATGACGAAGAACACTCCCTGCGATACAACCGAGACATGTCGACGAGCCTCAATGCCAAGCCGACCTGACAACGAGGTGGCAAGATCTTCTAACCCCTCGTTGCATGAATTTTCATCGACCAATGACACCTATAAAGAGCCGCCTCTCTGCGTCGACGTAGCCCAGAATGACATCGGGCTGCGATACCAGTGTCTTCCGGACGCAAATCGCTACATCCGCCTCCTGAAATTCCAACAGCGGCAAAGCGACGCTTCCGATTCGGTCGAAATTCACTGCGTCCTTCAAACCTTTTGTCTCAACGAAGCACCTGCGTACACTGCCATTTCTTATACCTAGGGCTAACTAACGCCTACTAGTATAGCAGCCTAATTAATTAAGTTAAATTAAGGGGGGTTATTTAACTATTTAACTATAAAATTGCTTAATATTTAATTATTTAGGTAAATACTTAATTAAATTAGCTTATTAACCTATTTAGGATATTAATAAAGCTATTATAAAGTATTTAAGGGGAAGAACTTATATATTTATAGTATTAAGGGCCCCTAGAGGGCTTAAGAGCCTTTTCCTCCCCCTATATTAATTTTATATCTACCTCCTTATAAAGTATTAACTACTAATAGTAATAGAGCTATTTTATAATTAATTTTAGAGGTATTAAGCCTCTTTTAATATTAAGGGCTTTATTAATAGCCTCTATAATATAAGGGTAAGTCCTATTAGGCTAAAGGTCCTCTTATAGTCTATAGCTATAGTAGGTATAGTAAATATATTAAGAGTAAGTCTATTAAGTATTAAGAAGGTTTAATAATAGAATAACTATTACTATATAGAGTTATTAATAAGCTAAGTAATAGACTATTATAGGTATTAATTTAGTTTAGAGGCTTTATTAATAGAGGCCTTATAGGCCTAACTATTAAGCTATTATTAGTATTTAGAGTTTTTAGCTTATATAGTAGTAATAATAGGGGTAAATACCTTATAAGTAATAAGTTAAATTAATATAATATTATAAGAGCTATTATAGTTAATATATTAATATTATTAATAGTTATATAACCTCTTTTTAGTATTATAAATCTAAATATATTAATTTAAGTTACTTTATTACTTTTTAAGTTATTATATATCTCTACTTAAGTATAGAATAATTAATATAGTATAGAGGCTTAAGTCTTTTAGCTTTATATAGTATTTATTTAAAACCTTTTACTTATTAAATTTAAATAGTTAAAAGTATCTATAAAAATTAAATTACTTATTATAAAGCTATTAAAGTTAATTATATTATTAATAAGGATAATATTTATTTTAAATATATAAAGAGATATTATTTATTAATAGGGGGGGGGGGGGGGGGGGGGTAAAAATTTTTATTAAT